>NC_089868.1:13498519-13813362 GCF_036373705.1 Amia ocellicauda | reverse complement strand
CTAGTTTTTAAAAAAATATAATAAAAACACAAAACAATAGCAACACATTATGTAACAAAGTGTGTCCACACAGTCTACTTTGTCAGGCTTGACTGGATTGAGTCGACTGATTGTGTTTGTTGTTCGCAGCTGTATGAAGAGTCTGGGAGAGCCTCTTCTCCAGGCCCAGCTGAGCACAGACCTGGACTCTCCCGACAGCTCTCCTCTGAGGCATTTTGCCACCGAAATCCTGGTAAGGACTCGCTCTCATCTTCACGGGGATTCCACAATGTTCTAGATGTTTGGGTTCTATTTCACCAACCCCTTGCAACAGAGGAGTTCCTGCATACTTTTCCTCCCCTTGTGCAGTGTATGGAAAACTGGTGTGATGTAAAGTTCAAACACTGAAGAGAGTTTCCCCTGAATGCAGGCGATTCTGTCCAACCTGGGGGAGTCCCTGCCTGGACTGCTGCTCCATCACCTCCTGAAGAAGAAGGAAGAACCGGGCTTTCTGGAGGAAGATGCCAAATACCCCCGGGAGTCTCTGGCCTGTCTGGCGTACCTATTATTCGTCCAGCACATCGCCATAGAGAGGTTCCCTGCAGTGTTCAGGTACAACTGCAGCCCGTTTCTCCTGTGCTGTGAAGGTTTTTTGTGTTGGAAAAAAGGGTTAAAAAGACCTGCTATTATTTTTATAATGTATTGTTGTGTTTGGCATTTCAGGGCCACCGTAGATCATTTCTACATATAGATGCATATGAAGTTTAAATAAGATTATTATTAAATATATTTAAAAAAATAAAATGGACAATGGAAATACACACATAATATTGTGATCGAAGAAAGTATTTTGCATTAAAATGAGCATCCTTGTCTGTTTCAGCCCCGTATTTGTCCTTCATTGTAATATGCAGTACATCGACGTTTTGCTGAGCAGGTACGGTTACTATTAATACAGAGAGATACAACTGATTTTCTTTAGTATACTTTATCTTGCTTGTTTTAAGCAAGCTGATTTAATAAAAAGTGAATGTTTAACTTATTTATATTATAGTTTATAAATGAACCTGTAAGCTAACCTGTTGTCTGTTTTCTCCTCCTCAGGACAGAAGAGTCTCGGCTCTCCAAAGGAATGGTAAGCTCAAGTTTCTGAGTGCCAGTGAAAGCTCTCTAGCCTGTGCTTTAAATCACACCAGGGACTTTATCTGCCCCCTGTTGCGCCTTTCATCTTCACGTCTGCAAAGGGCTTTTCAGAAGTTGGTCCCGGTCGAAGCCGGATTGTTATTACCAGTCACTCCTGTTAGCACAGCAGGGTGGTGGAAAAGTTGATATCTCCGGGGATTTCAAAGCGAACTATGAAATGTTGACGTAATTGAAGTAGTTTTTATGCTAATCAGTGATGCTCTCGGAATGACTTTTATTTCCGTGGCAGAAGCTTAATTCTCTGAAGTGTAATGTATCCCTTGTCATCTCCTCCTAAAGAATGAGTGTCCTGGTCTGCCCTCTTCCCCCAGATACTCAGTTTAATGGGATGCTTGGACCATCATCAGAATCATATTGTTTTAAGTTTTAGTTAAGATCTGGTCTTTAAGCCAAGGCCTATGTGCTTTACTTCGATTCAAGAGAGAGTGTCTTATGTTGCTCTCCCTTTTCAGGAACTGTATGAGAAAAGCCTGGTTAGGACAGAAAATAACAGCCTCCCCGTGGATCTTCTGGATTTAAAGTTCTTTCTCACGGTGCCACAGGTGCGTCATTTTCTGATCTTACATTCTCCACTAGGTAAGAGGCTAACGTCAATAATAATTATGTCTTTGGAAAAACTGGACAGATATAAGATGGCATATTGGGTTTTTAGGATCCCCAATCCAAGCTGGTGCCACTTGTTTTGATTTCATTTCCATACCAATGATCACCAATCTATTCATTAGAGAGCATAGGAGACCTGGATTGTGAGACACGGAGATAGATCTGCAATTACATCTGTATGATTTGTAATAATATAATCGAAACAATAACATGTTGTGCTGAACTGTTTACTGTGTACCATTTACAGAACTTGGTGAAGGTCATGACTTTATGTCCAATTCAGCATCTGGTAAGTGCATATTTTTAAATTGGATAAGTACCTACCATGCTCTGCTTTCCTGCTTCTGTTCAATGTTTTTCTTCTTTTCAGCGAACAAAGGCACTTGCTGTGTTTCAGCTCAGCATAGATAAATTTGATACTGAGGCCAAATATAAGTTCTTCAGGTGAGCATCACTGATTTCAATGTATATTGAGACTCTACAGTTCCCAGACAGTAAAGTGTTTGTAATTGAGGCTTTGTAAAAACTCCAGTGAAAAACAACGACTCTTGTTTGTACTTAAAGGTGTCTTTTACGGACGAGTCACCATGCAGGAGTAGAAGGCTACATCATTAAGAACATCAAAAACCAGATCGACTACGCTCTTCAGGTAGGATGAACATCACTTCTGATTGTCGCAGGAGCTGCACAGTTGCCTCATTGCTAGTTTTCTGTTTACATAGTTTTTAGTTAGTATTATTGTATTGTATGTGTCCGATTTATTTTGTATTGCACGGTGCTCAGGGATATTCTTTACAAACGGTATTGTGTGAAAGAAATGTTATTATAATTATTATTTTGTACCGGATATATTACAGCAGTTATGTAATATTTTAGTTCTTGCACAGCAGTAATAAATAAAGCTCCACCATTTGTACTCTAATAGATCATAATGAACACATCGTGCGAGTTGCATTATTGATACCAAGTGAGTTCTTCTCAGGTGAATAGTCACCGATTCAGAGGTGGAAATGAATGATAGTGGTTTGAAGCCAGTTCTGAAATGATTATCTTGCCACACATCTCTATCAGGGCATTAGGAGCAGGTGTCTGTTCACGATAATGTGTTTGTAAGTGAAGATCTTTCCTCCCCACAGCCAGGGAACAGCAATGTGTGGTTCTCGGGAGCACAAATGCTTACCCTGCTGCGTTGCATCCTAACGCTGCCCGAAGGACCTGAAACAGACCTGCTTCAAAACCTAGACAGGTAAGGCTCACCAGCCCCTGCTGAATAATGCAAGCGGTCTATTATTGATGGCCTTCAACCAGCAGGCACAGGGGTCACCCAGCGAAAGTCACGCTTCACTTCTCTTTATAGTGAAAAACAAAACAACAAAAAGAGTTTCAAATATGTTGTATTCTGTAACCAGGTTAATTCCATGTTTAAATTGGCCAATGTGAAGATTTAAAATATATATATGTGTGTATTTAAGCTACTATCTCTCCAATTTCTTCTCTACATTGTTTTTTCGTTTCTAATTAAAGATCCTGTCGCAGTCTGGGGGGGACAAGTTAGAGAGTTTAGCTCATGGTCACATATTTGGAATGAGATATAACTGTAATGACAAAAGGTCCAATGACAGTACATCCTCAATTTGCGTGTGTGATATATTTAATTTTTTTCTCTGAACTCAGGTTTAATTAAGCATTTTGCATTGTGCCGTGACAGGGTATTACTTTAGGTCTTATGTTTAGATACCACCACCTCCAGCTGTATTACTACCCTTCCTTTGGTTTCGTAAATTAGTTTTATGAAGTAAGATGGATGAGATAAGTGTAGATAAGATCTAGCATGAGATTACAGAACTGTTTTGATGTTTCATCAGGCGATCTGACGCTTACGCCCCGCCGTGTCTTTTCCTTTTAGGATCATGGAGTCTCTTAACCTTCTCAGATTTTTATTGATTAGGGACAAGGAGTGTGACAATCAAGTAAGTGTTTCTATACACCTTTCCTTCTTGTATTAAAACTGATTGTACTTCTATATAAATACATGTGTGTGTGTGTGTGTGTGTGTGTGTGTGTGTGTGTGTTGCCTGCCTTCCATGTTTTATAATTGCCCCATCTATTCCGATTCATTATCTCGTTATTATCAGTTTCCTCTAGAGGTCCAAACTCATTATGTTATGCAATCCAGTACATTGTGCAAGCTGGGGAGCTTGTGAGATGGATTACAGATGGCGAGAGACATGAAAGCTTTGTGATTTTCAGACCGGGGTATGGACAGAACTGTACAAGATTGAAGAGAACTACCTGAAGCCTCTCCACACGGGGCTGAACATGTCCAGAGCACACTACGAGGCCGAGCTCAAGAGCACCAAAGAAAATAAAAAGTTAAAAGGTTGGGATTTTGTATTCCATCTACAAGTATGAATATATGTTTTTCTTTTAGCAGAACCACAAAGTAGTATACAACACATTTACTTGCTTTACTCAGTAAATCTGTTTCCCTTTTCCAGGGTCTGCAGAAAGCAAGTGCACAGTAACAGTAGGCAACGAAACGCTACCCAACATGACGCCCGAGATGCAGCTCCAGGTGAGTTTTCTCGCTCCTTCTGAGCCGTTTGTGGATCGGCTGTGGCAGTGTCTGCGCCCTGAAGGAGTCGTGCCGGAATAGGACGTGATTGCTTGAAGCCAGAGAACAGAGCTTTGTCGTCAATAACTGTAATCTCTTTTGACGTTTTAGGTTCTACACTCTGCCTTGTTCACGTTTGATTTAATTGAGAGCGTCCTGGCCCGAATTGAGGAGATCATCGAGGTGAAAGTAAAACCCTAGCCAGCAGGAAAACTGGGTCAGGCAGAACATTATTGTCAACGCTCTCATGTTTTTATATTTTGGGCATTTTCCTGGAATAGTAGAATTTTGTATGAATTCATGTTTAATACTAAGTGTTATTTATGGAACAAAGGATTCAAATAAAAAACAACTAGAACTACAAATGTAACTTTTCATTTATTCATTTTGGATTTGTTCTTTCTGGTGTAAAATTGCAGCTGTAAACAGGCACTGAAGACAGAACACTAAGTCTTCAGGTATTATGCTTGAAATGTATATTTTGTACTAGGCAAGAAAATCAATACTGTATAGATATTGCACAGTCTGACTTCAATAAATCACTAGTCTCTCAGCAATACAGTGTTAATTATTATCTCAAAATCAAACAGAACATGACAACAGACAGCTGCAGAATACAAATGGAAAAAGTATTTGCAGTACAGGCGAGCAAAATGTGTCAACAGATCTGGATACATTCAATTCAAGCTTATTCACATATAATTAATATCTTATAAACCATGTAAATGTACAGTATAAGCTCAGGTGTCATGTAAAGGAGGTGTGTCTGGGGGCTTCACTCACAGTCGAGCTGCAGTTTTCGAAGCACTTCCCAGACGGGGCTCCTCTCGATGATCTGGGCCCTCGCCAGAGTCATCCGATCCCGCACACTGTCCACGTGAGGTTTACTTGTTGCCTGGAAGACAACACCCATATAATGTACCAGAAATGGTCATATTTTAAATATAATGTGGACAGTCCCTGTATAACTGGTTTTAATACTTTTAATTAAGAATGTATACTTTGGCACTAGCAAGCTTTTTTGTGAAAAATAATGTCTCTGGGAGATTTGATCAACTAAAATCTGAATATTTAAGAGATTTTAGCTTATTTTCAAAGATTGAGGCAAACATCAGGCAAATTACCACAAAGTATTTATACTCATAACTGAACACCCTTTGTAACGTTAATTAAACCTGGTATTCGTACGTTTCTTTAATGTTCAACAATATACTCCTTACTTTTGCTATAGTAAGCATGCTCTTTACAATCTCTGCAATGTTGTGCACTGGTAAAACACGGAGATTGCTGCCTAAGAACCTACAAGAAATGAAAGGTGAGAATTCGATAAGGCTCCAAGCAGAACATTTTGCTATAGAAACATAAATAAGAATATCTATACAGTTTGTTCATTAAAACCATTAACTATATGTGTGATTTTCTTTTCTTATTTTGTATCTTTTCAGGATAAATTTAGTTCTGTAGCCAATTAAGAAAACAAACAAGACACTCACTATTGGACAGTTTTTCATGGGTAGTTATAGTAATACACTGTAGTGGGTCTGAGGCAAGAGATGCAGGTTAGAGTCCAACAATAACAGGTTTCTGTGGCAGCATACTTGCCTCTGCTGAATGCTCGAGAGTATCCCCCATTGCTTCTCCCCATGGAGTGAAGCTAATAAAAGAAGAAAACCATTTCTGTGAACATGTATGAACTTCTTGATCTGCTCTAAAAGCCCGGCCTCTTCTGGAAACTGCTGTGTATCTACGATCATGAATGCAATCCCTGGAGAAATACAAAGAGAAATGTGTCAGATAATGTTGTACTTAAATCCTTACAATACAATTGCATCATTAACATTAAGCAAAATGTCAATAGAGACAGTTTAAGAGTGGTTTTCACAAAAATCTATTTGAACGTAACAATGTTATACATCCAAGACAAGCATCACTGCAAGGGATCAAATACAATAGACTTCAGTATGCAGCATATGGCAGAAATTTAAATTAATAGCCAAGCCAAATCCCTACATTTGCTGACAATTCCATGGCTATTTATTTCCCAAATGATGAAGCCAATGGATACACACGGATACAGAACATTTCCATTTCCAAGAAGAGATCATGTGGATCGGAATCAGTATTTTTTTTTTTTTTTATTCTAGTCAATGTTATTCTAAAACTCACATTTCACAAACTATACTTTGACAAACGTTCATTCAGCAGAAACATTTAACGTTTTTATGGGACAAATTGCAAGAAATTACATTGCTACCAGCTATGGTCAACCAACTGAGTGAGACTTGTTCAAAACAACACTGGAGTAAGAAATCTGATCCAATGCAAATGTAATGAAGCCCCGGCTCTGTGGCAGCTGCCATGCTGGTGTCCCCGTTTCAGCAATGCGATATGCAGCCCTTAATCACTCCTCTGAAACACAGCCAAAACCTCCAGCCCCGACCCCGTCTCTGGGGACACTGCGGGATCCCATGACTGACAGATTCACAGGAGAGTGAGTGCGATGCGCCGCTCGGACAAGTGGCAGAGCCCTAGAAGGGTGGCTCATTGGTGATGGGTTGGATGGGTTGGTTGACCCTCAGTGCACCCATCTCAAACAGCTACTGAACATCTCTCCTTTCTGCATGGGCCTAACACACCTGTTCAGCAGCTTGCGAGGGTCAACCCACAACTTTTAATGGTTTCATTTCCTGTGTACCTGACCGGGGGAAAATGAAGGTGCCCCGCTCCACCGAGTCCGAGTACCGAACCCGGTGCTGCTGGGCGGACAAGGAAAGGGCAGCTTCGTGGTTCTGAAAAGGAAATCAGGTCCAGATGATCACAACTGTTTTTAATTCACCGAAGGGCATGCAATATTCATGTCTGCATTGATTCCTGGAGCTTGACAATGGGCACTGCAATGCATATAGGCTACACAAGCAAACTGGAATGAACTATTTTGCAGGCACATAAGACAGCCTCAATAAGAATAAGAAAAAGTGACAGAACATGTTTCGTGGCAGTCTGTGCTATATTTATTGAAGAGGTGGTGTTGGTAGAAACAAACTGTAGTATAAAGAACACATTGAATCGAGACTCGTATATATATATATATATAAAAATAGGATATGATGTCCGCACACACCTGAAGGCAGGCACTGATGATGATCGTGGTCTTCCAGGGTTTCATGCTGTCCCGCCATTTCCCGCTTCCCGCCATCAGGAGCCGCGGTTTCCCGGGTTGATACTGTCGATGTCGCCGGTCTCGTCTGCCGGCTCTCCGGAGTAGCGGTCTCTCCGTCCTGGGCTTTGTTTTGGCGCTGCGACCAGTCAGGTCGTGTGGTTGTGTGTTTTGGTGGATGTGAGCAGCTCGTCGGGTTGTGTGTGAATGGATCCGGCGGTCACACGTCATTTCCCCCTTTGAACCGGGTCTCGGTTGATGGTCGCATAACGAGAGGGATTGTGGGTAAAGTGGGGTCTTGCCCATAGGCTGCAGCAAAGTTAAATCCACTGAACTAAAAAGAAAAAGAAACATGACGCTACATTGTGTGTATATCTATATCTATACCAAAATTCGTTGTGTGCAGATCTGTAATTGACTGATTGCTCCAAACATTTTTTTTACATTACTGCCATAAAATACAATGAAATTACTTGAAACTAAGATTAGTATACATTGTATTGCAGTCCAACACGTTTGCCTGCATACAGCTATTTTGCATGATGTTTTGGTATATAATGACGTATGTGACAGTAGTTGGCATTACACAGGTCACCGACATGTTGGTTCATCAGCAACGCTCCGAATTGCTGCACCTACATGATTGTCCGCCTTACAGCATTACGGTTATGGTCACAAGTTCTTGGTCAGTGGTGGCTGAACCTGGTTGTGTTGTTGTCAAAATTTGAAATGGTGGCCCAGCATTCATTTTTTACATGTAAGTAACTAGGTAACTAGGACTTCATTTTGTAAACCTACCTGAACGAATCCTCACAAGGAAATGCCATCTTCGAAGAACTTTTGTGGGGGGCACCTTCAAGGTCAAGTGTCATGCGTCCAAGGAATGGCCGACTGTTTACATGCCCTGCCTGCACAACAATCCTGATGGTGTCCGTCGTCATCCCCAACCCTACTTACCCATTCCTGGTCGGTCTTTGCAGTATTTAACAACAACTTTGAAATTGCAATACCTCCATGGAAGTATCAATATTAAAGACAATTGTTTTGTTATTTGTTTCCGTTTTCCCCCTGCACATTTCTACTGCCTCCCTGACCATGTCACAAAAGCCGTTTAGCAATTTAGATCATGTCTAACAAATAGATGGAGATTCTAGAATATACTATATATCCAAGATATTCAATATAAGTGTCAAACTGCACTTCCTGCAAGAACAGAACACACTGGGCTCTGTACACTACAAAAAGAAACGTGCAAGAGAAACTGTAAAAGACTGCAGTCCAGACACAGCTCAGCTCATTCAATCGTGCAGCAGAGCCGTTTATAGAAACTGAAAGAGGATTTAAAAAGATCTCTTCCAGGGATTGTGTTATTTAAGAAGTAGAATAGATTAAATAAATACGAAATACAATTATGTCAGAGACTAAATTGATACAAAGAAAACAAACATTGAAATGTCTGCAGTTTTATATGAGATAAAACACTTGCTAACTTCCAGGATTTGTCTATACAATTAAATAAAGCCTATACATCAAGTGGTTTATCACTGAAAGCAAGATAGTAAATACCCATTTAAAATTCAATGGGAAAACAGTACCTAGTAACTGAAAACATCTACTTTCACCCTGTTCAAATAATCTGCTACAAATTCATAATAATATGAAAACATAGACAAAATAATACATTTTGTGTGAATTTCACTAGAGGCACAAAAGCTTAAATCACAGGAAGTTTTCACTTACAACACAGATTTGTGTTTAGTGGAGCAAAATAATAAGATTATAAATGAACAGCCTGACACATTTATTTAAAGCTGTCAGGTTAAAAACAGAGATTGCTTAAATTATTACTCACAGCAAAGTAAAAATGGCAGAGATGCGAGCTCCCTTTTGTGACTTTATTATGTAACAGAGACCCCTGACCATTAGGAAACCGCACATAAGGAATTATTTGTTGCTTTGTTTAGAACCACAGTTTTTTATTTTGATCTTAAACACAACAGTAAATGTAAACCAACGGATCCAAAAAAACATGTTATCTATTTCCTGGTAAAACACAATTGTTAAACCATCATCAAGAAAGAGCCATGAGAAAGAAATATGCCTTTTCTACGAGGAACGGAGGAACATCAAGTAAACATGTAATCATACAAAAAAATTATAACATGCTTAGTAGCTAGTTTTTCTGTATGTAGGTGTAACAGTACCTTAAACAGGGTCTAAGAATAAGGATCTAATTTCAGAGCTGCCCTAGAGTCTAAATCTGAGATTCTCAAACAAACCAACCAACACAAAACAAAAAAAAGTTGTCTTGAGTAGTTATTCCAAGGTGATATAAAACAGTCCAGCTGAAAATCAAAACCATTCAAAGGGAGGAGTTTCAAATCCTGGCATGGAGTCTCAGTGATGCGTTTCCAGTTCAACTATGGTCCACTCGCCTTGCGGAGACGCGGCGTCTTCGGGGGAGAAGCTGGTGACGGTGATGCTCGTCGTGGAGTCGTCCAGCGGGGACATGAGCTCTGCCCACTTCTTGAAGGTGTCCTTCTCCAGGGGCAGTTTGGCCTGCGCTTTGAGACAGTCGCGCGACAATGCAAGCGTCTGGTTTATGAGGTACTGGGCCAGGTTCAGATCCTCAGGGACCGAGTTGATGATGCCTAAGCTGGACTCTTGATCAGAAAGCAGCTGTCTCAGGAGTGTCCAGTCCCTTTCTGCAAACTGACTGTTCTCGTCCTCCTCCTCGGGCTCGGGTTCCGGCTCTGCCAGGCGCCTGTTCGCATCGGAGCCGTGCTCAAAGGCCTCCCCAACGTCCATCTCGTAAATGGGAGAGAGGGATTTGGAAGGGCGTCGTTCATAAATGCTGCTTAGATCCAATCTGTCACAATCATCTAAGTCCCCTAGAAACAATTGACAATACTACACAATGTAAAAAAACCACTCCAGACTTCCACTTGTATGTTATACAGACAGGTGACTACGTGCAGAATAAATACATTTTGATTTATTTGTTTCCAATGACCCCACATCAAAGAGGTTTACCCTTTAAAGCAACTGTTTCCTCCTGTTTTGTTTTAGTTTGTTATTTAAGGGAAGGGGGAGAGTAATATTGGAATAATAAAGCTTATTATATTAAGCTTATTAATGACCTAAATGCCAGGACCAAGATTTGATCTAGTTTATTTCAAAAACAATTAAATTCAGTGGCACCCAGGTATTGATCTAGTTCTGGAGCCGTGCAATCCCACAGTCTCCAGTGGATTTGTAAAACTCGATCATCTGGACGTGCAGACAAAAGGATGAACAGCTGCCCTGAAGGTGACGTGTAACAGGAGGCTTCTCTGAATGTGTCTCTTTTGTCAATTTATTCTCTTCGCAGACAACAATACATGATACAGTTATAATAGCCTACATGGACTGCAGAGCCATTTATTTTTGCTTGTTCAGGCACTGATGTAGGACGCACACTAAACAAGAATAGATAAAATTAAACGATGGTGAATTGCAAGCAGAAATTGATCTGAACTTTACAATGCTTGATTTGTTCTAGTTTATAAACACATGCCCAAACATTATAGCAAACTGCATTTTCAGTAGCCTTATGCAGAGCAAGTAAAACTGCAGTGGTGATACAGAGTATTCCTCTTTAGAGTAGGAGTCTATATCAGTTCCACGTACGTACAGATTTATCTTTTATTATAATGCTTTACAAACTGCAAGAGAATAGAGGCTCATGCTAGCTCACAGTATCACATAATGCACTGTTTGCAAACGCAATATTTATTTGTAGATAAATTATAAGATCACTACCTCTAGTGAAAATAGCTGTATCATATGTATATGACAAAAAGAGAGACATAAACAGAACCACAAAATATCTAATCTAAAAACCACATCAAATACAAACAAAGCTAGAAGCACTACAAAAGTATAAGGAAACAAAAAAAGCTACAGCATACACACGGAAATCAACTGTAGTTGGGTAAAATCTGAGTACCTACTGACTAGAAAGAAACACCACAGCCTAAGAAAATGACCAAGAAAAAATAAACAAACAAATAAATTAAAAGTAGACGCAATAATAAAGTAATTTCAGGCAGCACAGGAAGATTAGCAGGACTCTGAATACAGCAAAAAAACAAAAATGACTAAAAAAAGCATGCAAGAGAATTCAGCAGACTTAGAAATAGGAACTCAGAGATGTACAAGTCTAATGGATCATCAGATGTGTAAATAGCACTGATCCAAGGCAAGGCAAACACATAGACATAGACCTTTCTCAAAAGCAAACTGGTCTTAATGACAGCTGTATGACGTTGATCGATATATAGAATTATTATTTAATTAGAATTAAGAAGCAGAGATCAATGGGTTTACTGAACACACCAACGAAAACAAATTTATGACCATGTTACTCTCCCACTGTACACAGTAGTACACATGTAGTAGTGGGTTTTATATAAAGCCACACGAGGCATTTATAGATATTATTTGCATAAACATGACAAAGTACTCAAAAAAGGATTTAAAAAAAAGACAAAACATGGCCTCTAAATGTTCAATTCTATGTTCAATGTATTAGTGGAAGTGCAGTGTCATGGTATTTATCAAAAGAAAAATGTAAATCCTTATATACTTGTATTTCTATGTACATCAAAGTGCATCATTAATCTTTATAAGTACAGCCTTGTCACAAGGCAGATGGTTTTAACCAGTGACACATTTTGCAATTCAGAACAAGTAAAATGTCTCACTGAAATCAACATTGCTTTGACCCTTTGTATAAACCGAGTTCTCAAGGGCTGTTTGTGCCTATTGACAAAGGTAGTTTTGTTATCGAATATGAGTATAGCTTAATTATAATAAATAATTTTATTTTGGACTAGTCAGCCTCCATTTAAAAATGGAGATTAGTGGCACAAATTCATACTTAATGAAAGCAGAAATAGAACACTCATGTAATGAAAAAAAAAAAAAAGATTATCAATTAACTATTGCAGGAAACATTTTGTGAGAATGCTAAGGTGGTATGAACAGCAATTTTAATATTCAAAGTGTTGCGTTACGATATTGAGAGTTTTATTTAAAAAATGAGAAACAAACTAGAAATAGTTTGCAGTAGCAGTATGTCTGATATATTTCTTATTCTTTTTAATTGTCACACTACTATTAGTGAGGCTCGGGGACAAGTTTAACACATCAAAGAGTGTCTGAACAGCAGGCCTAAAGAAGATTGTATCATGCTGAAGATATGCTGTACAAAAGGACAAGCTTCGGAGAAATGGCTTTGTTTTTTTCAGTTTTTGGGGGGCAAAGTCCTAACATTATACGTTACCTGCTGGTGAAGTAGCAGTGAGCTCGATTGAAGCCAAAGAGCTCGATTTCACTTCTTGTTCATGCAAGTTAGGATGCAAGTCACTCTTCTTGCAGTCCACGGGCTCTGCAGCACTTCTGCGTGGCCCACTGTCCCGGTACTGATCGGTCTGCTGGAGATCCAGGTGGCACGGCCGCTCCTGGGGGCGAATGTCACTAGTGTCAGGGTCCAGGAGCAGGCTGCATCTTTCTCGCACTTTATCATCCCTTTCCTGTAACAGCTGAGTGTATCTTGATTCCTCTTCCAGAGGGTCTACAATTTCAGTCAGAAACAAGGTATGTTTGGTTTCTACATCTTGATTTCCCTGCCCACTGCAGTTATTTTCACCAGTGTGAGACGGATGCTTTTCGCGGCTTTTCTGCTGGTCTGACATTCCTTCATTGTTCTCTAGGGGGCAGCTGGAATAGTAGGATGTGGTCTGGGGTGCTTTAGGGTCACTGGAAGCGCACTCAAACACATCACAGGGGGTCAGGGAGTCCACAGACTGCTGAGGGGGTGTCTGACCGCCTCCCTCTTCAGACCCCAGCTCCTCACACTCGTCCACAGAGAGCAGGACGGAGCGTCTGAAGTTGGATGCCGACTGGTAGTCGTTCTCCTGTTCCGCAAGATCCTCGAACGCCAGATTGATGATGCCTTGGAACTGGTGAGGGGATGGGTCTGCCGGGGGGAGGACCTCCTCGGGGATTTCGGCCTCAGACCGCTCGTCCTCCGTTTCCTCTTCCGAAGAGGACATCTGGTGCTCGGGGACATTCTTGACTGTGACTGTGGTTTCCTCCTCACCGGCCTCCTCCTCCATGGGCACGTCCTCTTGCAGGTCCCAGGTCTTGGCACGCATCCTGCCCACCTCTTCCTCGCTGGTGGAGTGCACGTGGAAGGGATCGGCCACCTCCCTGCCCCGGAGCCTCACCTCGATCCTCAGGCCGCTGTCGTACATCTTCAGCTCCTCCGGCGTGCTCGTGTCGCTGCTGCTCCGGCCCAGGAAGTCGTGGCACAGCATGGTGCTGCACTTGGACACTCCCCTCTCGTTGGAGCCGTCGTCATCCTGTGAGCCTCCCGCGTCGTAGTCTTCAGAGCGGGGCTTGATGTCGTCCGAGGAGGTGGTGGCACTGCCTGATTCCGACTCGGGGCTGCCCCTCTGGTGCAGCGCGTTCCACGGGTCCTCCAGGGGCATTTCCGAATCCTCGTTGGCCTCGGGGGTCTCCGCGGTGTCCATATCCTTCGGGGAGTTGAGCGAGCTCAGTCCTTGCATCTGGCCCGCACAGGACCGGGCTGGCACCGCAGGGCACAGAGCAGACGAGCTCATGTGAGGGGGTGGTTTCCCAACTTCTTTCTGTGCCTGGATGGAAAAGCCAGGCTGTCCCGGCAGTGAAGGCTTCGGCCCAGCTTTCTCCGGATTAGCACTGGGACTCGCCCCGTCTTTAGCAGATAATTTGCCCTCCTGACTGGACTGTGCTGCAGCAGCCGGGGTCTGTACAGAAAGCTGGATTCCAGATTGATCACGGGTTCTATCAAGAGCAGATGAATTGGCTTCATCTGTTGGCAGGGCTGCACTAATAAAATTCCTGTCATTGTTTTCGAGACCTTGCCGGGAGTGGATGATGTCAGGTTGCTGGTATGCCAGCGGTGGCGCCGCCGTTTCCGCCGCTCTGTCAGTGGACTGCGATGGCTGGGAGCCGTCCTGCTCTGCGGAGCTGTGAGTCGTCTCTGCCTGCGCACTCTCCGAACCCAGCTCCGGTCCAGATACAGGGCCGTTCCGCTGGGGACTGGCGCCTTTTGAAGAGCAGCTTTTTTGATTAGAAGCCTCCTTAGCTTTAGACGCTTGCTTCTTGGGCCCAGAGAGAGCGTTTCTTTCCAATCCTATTGATTTCAGAGTCGGCTTTAATGCAGGCTGTTCGGAAGCACTTTTCTGCTTTATTGCACTCTGCTTTGAACTGGCAGAGGCAGCCTTTGTTGGTTTGGCGTTGGGTTTTGCTTCAGCGCTGACAGCGCTCGTGTGCTTCCCAGCCTTTCTCTTTGTTGCTGCAGCTGAAGCGTCAGAGGATGATTTGTCTCCCACTGACACCTTCGCAGCTTCCTTGCCATCCTCCTTTCTAGGAGAAGCGGGCTTCTGAGAGCTCACTGCTGCTGCAGACTTGGGCCCTAAAACAGAATTGAAAAAGAAAAGAAAAATGAAGATCAAGATTCATGTGCAAAATAACACATTTAAATATTTTATATATTTTTACTTCTAACATATAAAAAGTAGGTATATAAAAGTAGCTTCTACACCATAATATCTTACAGTTAACAGCAAGAGTAAAAACTCATTGCTGAAATGAAGGGCACTATTGACACAGATAAGAAAAATGGTTGGGTAAGGATTTCTCCCTTGATCTGTCTGGCTGAGCTGTGAAATTGCAGCATCAGCACAAAGAAATGGAAGCAGTGGAAAGAGTCACAAACTTGGCTGCTACAAATCATACATTTTCCACACTGGTGTCTTTGCTGAAGGACTGTGGCTCTCACCGTGGTTCTCACCAGTGGCCGCCGGGGCGCTTTTCACTCTGGCGTCAGCTTTCAATCCTGTGCCTCCTGTTGCAGCTCTGCTCGAGAGGGGTGGCTTGGCTTTGCTGCTTTCTTTCAGACCTGGTTTGCTTGTGACACTAAAGCAGTAAGGAATGTGATTTAAATAAAGATTAAATATCTAAATATTGAAATTCTTACTCGTCTTCTTTCTTATTGATCTAATTTAAGCAGATTCTGGTAGCAGGGATGACGTAACATTTCTCAGAGTATTTATAACACGAGCTTTAAACAACAGTGCCTTTGGTTTAGAAGTAGGTAGTAAGGTAACAATGAATAAATACTGTGTTTCAGTTGTGAATGTGTAGCTTAATGCTACAAATAGGTTATAATCCTGAACTGTTCAAAAGTGCTCCATAAAGGGAGGATATAGTACATTTAAAACCAATACTATTTTTTCACATGCTGTATATGCAAGTCAAATGATTTTGATGGAGGGTTAAGTAGGTGTGCTTTACCTGTTTGACTTTGTGAGCTCGGTTTTCACAGTCTTGTTCACAGCAGGGCGACTCACAGTCTTGCTGGCAGGCTTTGGCCCGTGTCCTGTAACACAGCGAGGAAACATGGTCAAATAAAAGAAACTGGAGCACAAACCAAATGTTTTGTGTGGATATAGCAGTGGGGCAGCCTGCTATATACCTTACACAAATACCAGAGACTGAAGATTAACCTTGATGAAGTGGTAACATTTTTTTTGATTGCTTGATTCAAACCAAACAGAACAGTGAATATGGACTGGTTATTTTATAAGGCTTATTGCACTAGTAGTATATAAACCAATAGGGTTCTGTAGCTTTAAGGTGGAACACTTACTGAGGTTTCTGGCAAGACCAGCTACTGGAAATATAAATAATTTAAAATATTTCTATTTTTTTATTTCATTATTAAACTCTTAAATAACAATTCAGGTAAAGTAACATGTCAGATTTGTATCTGATTTACACTGTATTTATCACTAAGTAGGCAACAATGCCTGGCCACAACAGCTACTTAATGGTGTGTCATAAAACACTCTGCTTCTGCAAGGCCTGCCTGTTTACTGAAACATGAGTCACCTCGAACTTTAGGGCAGTGATTAAAACTGGTGAACTGAAGTATCTGAGAAAAAAAGACTTGAGATTAAAAAGAAAAGTGAAATTCAGCACCTGAAATTTGGTCACATGTAAAGCAACCAACAAACAAATGACATGTGGTCAATAACAGACAATGTTGGCAATAATCTGCCATAGAATGTCATATTTATAGCCAATATAAACCAGGAACCAACAAGGTTTTTACACTTAAAAAAAAGCTCTGCTCTTCACTGTGATGTACCTGCTGTTGAACAATTATATATGCAGTACAACTTGACTTTTGCAGCCATTTGATGGCAGTGACAGAGTGACTAATGGAAGCTCTAGAGGTAAAACAAAGAAACATCAGTGATAACAGTACATACAAATATAAAACTAGAAATAGAAAGATACACTATTTCAAATCTAAAATAGACAATAATAAAACAACAGAAACACCTAGAACTAGATAAACAAGTAAATGCTGAAGTAATATATAGTCAGAATTGGCTATATATTTCACATAAGGAATATTTTGCTCATTACCAAAGACAATTAATAAAACTCCTTCCGTAGTCTGTTTTTCAAGTACCTATACTTTCTGAGCATTATTGAAATTGTTCTTAGAGAAATGTAAAATGAATGGCATGGCATGAATTGTGATCCATTTCCAGCCTTGTTTGTGCAGTGGCATAAGGCTTTCAAAGTGTCCAGAAAGGTGTGACAGTATTTGTGTCTGATGAATGGGAAGAGGGAACCAAATTGGGAGGCTTTACTTTGGCTGCATCCCAGATGCTCAGCTTGGATACTGGCAGAGAGCATCTTTACACCACAGCTGGCTCTGATTGGCACGTAAAGTGGCAGGGTGTGCCAGGAGGGGCTGGGGAGTGCTGGAGACTCCAGTACAGTAAGCAGGACACCCCCCTGAGGTCAGTAGAGGATGATGCCAACACCAGGCCTACCTGAGCCTCTTGACTACAGTACTACTTCCACACTGACATTAAACACCCAGCTCTGACCTTCAACACTGCCGCACTATTTAGATTTTCTTTTCTTATTCTGCACACATGAGACACTAGCAAAATTAAATATTGGGGAGGAGAAAAAAAAGTAAGCATGTCATGCTAACACAAATATTCATATATGCAGCAGTTTTCCATAATCATACTGAATTAATATTCTCCTACACATTCTCCTAATATTCTTCTACAACATGAACGCAAAAGGAAACACAACAGCAGGCGTGAGGCCAACAAAAGACTTAACCAAACCTGGGGTTGAGTTCTTGGGGCTGCCAGAGCTGTTCTCTGGCGACACACTCCCGGATGTCACCTCACTGCCAGGGTCCTTGCTGGTGTCCCCCTGGCCAGCTGGCTGTGTGCCCTGGGGCCGGGCAGTCTTCCCTGCTGTTCCCGGGGGGCTCGGCTGCGGACTGTCTGGGTGCCCCAGCGGGGAGTTCTTCCCTGAGGCAGTCTTCTGTAGCTTAGTCTGGGACGCAGAAGGGGCTTTGGGCCTGGCGCCTAAATTGGCTTTCCTGTCCTGGTCTCGGACCCCCTTGGAACCGAGCACGTTTCTCGGGCCGTTGACGGTTGCCGAGGGAGCGTTATCTCGTTTGAGCACGGGTCCCTCTGCTTTGCCGTTGCTGTTGACTTCTGCTTTGGTCTTGACGGCTGCCTTCATCTTGGTGGGCAGGCTCTTCTCGCTGGGTATGACGTCCCTCGTCCCTTTGGCCCGCTCTTTGCCATTCTTCCCCCTGACACTGTCGGGCTCTGCTGCCTTATTACAGGCCCCCCTGGCAGCAGCAGTGGCAGTGTGACCAGATGCTCCTAATCCATCAGACTTCATTTTCTCCGACTTGCTAGATAAGGGACTCCAGGCTACTCGCTGGTTCCTCCCCTCCAGAGGCCTCGGCACTGGATTTTCAGATGTAATTGGATGAACCCGAGGACATTTTAGATGCTGCTGCTGTGGGCAGAAACAGGATTATACAATAAGTACAGTATTAAACAATTAACTCAGATACATAGCACGTTGGACTGCACACAACTATTTTCCAAGGCATGCATCTTTCTGGAGTGAAATCAACCCTGCCAAGAAATGTCTAAATAACTTCATATAAATCAAACTTACAAACAGACGCGTGCAGAATAATTTGTTTATCGTACCAGGGTTGTAAATCAGTTTCTATTCCTATAATCAAGCACATCAGCTGGCCATTCCAGAGGCTACTGAAGCAGAAGAAAATTAATCTGCCCGCCAACTTGGGGAGATCTTATTCAGGTCTTTCCTGTCCAGAGCTTTCTAATTCAAATGGACTGCCTTTCGACGACCACACTGCTTTATCCCGGTTTGTAAAGGATGTAATGTGTTTTACACTAATGCAGTCAGAGCAAGAAATGGCTGCGGTCTCCTGTGGAGGGGAAGCACCAGCTTGGGAAAAAAAAAGTGCCACAGGAAGGATGTAGAGAATCAATATGCATTATTACTGTACTGAAAATGGCAGCACGTGAAGCCAAAAACAAACCCAAAAATGAATAAAGAGACTATTTCTAGTATGGAAAAAATAAATACCTTGAATCTTGTGCTTATATGATTATAGACATTATTAAGAATATGTTTGCAGGAGTACAATTCTTCTGCACACAGTTTTGCAGACATAAAACTAGATGTAATTTTAAAATGTAAACTGAAATCTCATTACCTGTGAGCTGCTAAATATGGGTTTTTTGGCAAGCCTTCTATTGTCCCCTTTGTCAAGAGCAGCTGTGGAGAGATCAAGCAAACCCTCTTAATAATAAACATATAAAACAACAGCAGTTTAACACACACTGCACTGACAAAAAAAAAACTGCACAATAATACTCTAAAACCACTTCAGCCTCTTTCACATGAAATCTCATTTGACCATTTACATAATCACAAGCTAAGCCTTCAAAATAAATAAAGGGACAATTTCTATCTTAAAAACCAGGGGGTGGATACAGTTTTTCAGATATAATATCACCTCTGTTGATCTTTCACCAATCATGTATGATCTGTTGGGGGGTTTATTGTTTGTTTTTTGGAATTTGGTCTTAGATTTCTCTGCCTTGTTTAAAATCAACCAAATGGTTTTCAGAATTAGACAAACTGTCAGGTTTAGCTCTGTGTTTAGTCCTGTTCTACCCACAGGACAAAATAAAGACAAAAAAACATTCAAGCACACCGTGAAGCTGTTAATATTTTCTGGAAAGCGATCAGTGGGCAATACTAGGCTAGAAAGCAGTCTGGGCAAAGCACTTCTCTCCCCAGGAGACACACAGAAGCAGAAATAAACCAGCATTGAGAAAGATGGATAGTCTGCCTCATATCTGTGTGTGTGTGTGTGCGTGTGTGCGTGTGCGTGTGTGTGTGAGAGAGAGAGAGAGAGAGAGAGAGAAAGTGTGTGCCCTGTGCTGTGATAAAAAAATTGAAAAAGCAAAGCAATGGAAAGGAAAGGCTAACAATCATTAGAACCCACAATAGTTAATAATTAATGTTCTGTGTTTATACGTGTAATTTTCAAAAGCAGCCTAAATACAATAGATTTTTTTTTTTATTGGAAAGAAACGTTAAAACACAAAATAATTGATGCATTTATAATTGAGGTTTGCATTTTGAGCACCTTACAAGCTACTTTTCACATTATTCTTCAGCAAAGGCTGCCCGTGGGTCCGACACACAAACACAGGCACAGAACAATTGGATAAATACATCCAACTGTCAACGTGTAGGTCAGACAATAGACGGCTACAACTACAAACACATACTAAGGCCGGCCATTCACCTTTCAGTATATTCAAACAGCAGTTACATGTACTTCCATTTTAGCAGCAATCAATCCATTTTTAGGGCTACACATTCTGGTCTACACCTGCATTGCACATTGTCTGAACATCATAACTGAGGACGACCAACGCAGAGGGAACAAAACACACAGGGAAAAAAAAACAATCTGACCAGCATGAAAAGGATTAAATGCTTGCTTTTCCCTCAGTAAAAATGTCTTCCCCAGGCACATACCTGCTTGTATTTCCTCCCTGTGCACCAACGGCAGGCGGTTCCATCCCTCCGTGTGCCGAACAGCATAGAAAGACTGAACCAGAAATGTCCACAGCTTCAGACGCAGAGCACCGACTTCATACTTAAAACCCTGTTTTGCAAGGAACGAATCAGCAGCTGCTTAGAGCCCCATCGTCATGGCAACCAATCATTATTCCTCTCCGAATCTACTTACTCCCTAAGCTAAATCAATGATGTCATCACTAAGATTGAAGATTGTCCTGCCTCTCGGCGCTGTTCAGAAAAAGCAGCAGGGTCTAACAGCAGCACAGATTGAGCTCCAGATTAAAATTGCACCACTCCCACCAAAGTAGCTCCCTCATATCGTCTCTAATCTACCTGCCATCCACCATTTCGGAGTGCAGTGCTGTAACCGTTATTAGTCAGCAGTGTCAGACCAAGGTCAGAAACTCAAGGGAGCAATTAAATCAGCAAAATATGGCAGAGAAATTCATCACGGCGGTTAAACAACTGCACAGAGGCTGACTGATAAGAGGGGACAGCAAGAGAGATTTGTTCTGCTTGGTCACCTCTTTCTGATCTGATGAGGACAGCTGACACAGGAGCGCTCTCAAAACCGCTTCGTAGGTAATAAGTAAAAACAAATCTATAAGAAATTAATTGATTGAAAGAAATGTGTGTGTGTGTGTGTGTGTGTGTGTGTGTGTGTGTGTGTGTGTGTGTGTGTGTGTAAAATAATCACTCAATTAAAATGTATTTATGCTTTTACCCCTAATCTTGATTATCTTATAATTTAAAGTGTTTAACAATAACTAAACAAACAAAAACATTATATCTGATCCCCAAAAAAGTGTTTCAGTTAATTCAGCTGTAGTCCCACATGGTGATGCAACCTAAAAAATGCTGATGCTGGCATACAATATTCAGGGCAGACAGGGTAAGAAGCTTACCCGAAATTACTTATGAAAATGCACATACAGAACAGCAAGGAGAGGGAAAGATAATGGATTTTCCTTATTCATATTCATCCACAACGTGACTTAATAGCTTGTCATACTTGGGTAGCCTCACCTTACAGATCACATTACCCATTGCTGGCTCTGGCGTAGCGGATTAAACTCAAAGGAAAGCGGTACGGTAATAAAAAACACACTGCATCCTTTTTCAAACAAGCAGCTCAGAAATTCCATCCAAGTCCAGCTTACTTTGCATTGAAGGTGTACTGAATGATAATTATATTTTGCCATTTTCAAGGGGAGAACAACACAAAACACATTCATAAAAACACACACAGTCAAACTCCATTCCCCGGTTCCGTTACCTCTTCTGTACAATCGGCGCCATTAGGAACCTCCAGACCAAGCAAGGTGTCCACAGTAAGGAAGAGAGAACAGCAGTTTTCTATGGTGATGCCATTCTTAATGGCCAAAAACATCTTCTTCATCAAATCTGACTCACTGTCAAATTCTGCCATCTATAAAGACAAGGAACCAAGATATGTCAATGGTGTTTATCACCGTTTCTGATGATTTGAGATTATAACCTGACCATAAATTATACATCTGATTGCTAATTTCCCAATTGGGTTTGGGTAAAACCATGAAGAACAAGGTCATGTGTTGGTATTATATCACAGATGTACTGAAGTCATCAGAAACCAGTAGATGAGGTAGCAAGTGTTTTCTGCACTGTTTACATAACAGTGATAAGAAGATTTTGAGGCCATTTAATCTTGAAAGATTTTAGGGCCAGATAAATAATAAATTAAAGCTTATGAATTTTTTGCAGCCTCTTAAGGTGGAAAGTCTTGCAAAATTGTAGGAGCAATTTCCTGTGAGTCTTGTTCCTTCCATCAATAGTGTGCCATTTGTATTTAAGACTCAAGATTAAATTAAAAGTTTTGTTAGCAATGTAATTTCTTCCAGAGGTCTGATGTTGTTTTATTTTTAATTCTACATCAGAAGAATTAAATCAACAAAATGGTTTTACAAAATGAAGCAAAAGGTCACTATTAATAAAAAAAGAGAATAATTTTGTTATTTCACGGTTACAATAATAGCAGCTTAATCTCTATCCTTGACGTTGTTATGATTCAGAGTGGAATGAGCAGGAATAGAGCAGGAATAGATGAGCAAACAAAGACTATATATATCAATGTTTAATATGCCAATATTGATATTACAACCTCATATTATACAATGCATCAAATCTGAAGCATGTATAGACATATTTTATATATATATATATATATATATATATATATATATATATATATATATATATATATATATATATATATATATATATATATACATATATACACACTCACCTAAAGGATTATTAGGAACACCATACTAATACTGTGTTTGACCCCCTTTCGCCTTCAGAACTGCCTTAATTCTACGTGGCATTGATTCAACAAGGTGCTGAAAGCATTCTTTAGAAATGTTGGCCCATATTGATAGGATAGCATCTTGCAGTTGATGGAGATTTGTGGGATGCACATCCAGGGCACGAAGCTCCCGTTCCACCACATCCCAAAGATGCTCTATTGGGTTGAGATCTGGTGACTGTGGGGGCCAGTTTAGTACAGTGAACTCATTGTCATGTTCAATAAACCAATTTGAAATGATTCGACCTTTGTGACATGCTGCCTTATCCTGCTGGAAGTAGCCATCAGAGGATGGGTACATGGTGGTCATAAAGGGATGGACATTGTCAGAAACAATGCTCAGGTAGGCCGTGGCATTTAAACGATGCCCAATTGGCACTAAGGGGCCTAAAGTGTGCCAAGAAAACATCCCCCACACCATTACACCACCACCACCAGCCTGCACAGTGGTAACAAGGCATGATGGATCCATGTTCTCATTCTGTTTACGCCAAATTCTGACTCTACCATCTGAATGTCTCAACAGAAATCGAGACTCATCAGACCAGGCAACATTTTTCCAGTCTTCAACTGTCCAATTTTGGTGAGCTTGTGCAAATTGTAGCCTCTTTTTCCTATTTGTAGTGGAGATGAGTGGTACCCCGTGGGGTCTTCTGCTGTTGTAGCCCATCCGCCTCAAGGTTGTACGTGTTGTGGCTTCACAAATGCTTTGCTGCATACCTCGGTTGTAACGAGTGGTTATTTCAGTCAAAGTTGCTCTTCTATCAGCTTGAATCAGTCGGCCCATTCTCCTCTGACCTCTAGCATCAACAAGGCATTTTCGCCCACAGGACTGCCGTATACTGGATGTTTTTCCCTTTTCACACCATTCTTTGTAAACCCTAGAAATGGTTGTGCGTGAAAATCCCAGTAACTGAGCAGATTGTGAAATACTCAGACCGGCCCGTCTGGCACCAACAACCATGCCACGCTCAAAATTGCTTAAGTCACCTTTCTTTCCCATTCAGACATTCAGTTTGGAGTTCAGGAGATTGTCTTGACCAGGACCACACCCCTAAATGCATTGAAGCAACTGCCATGTGATTGGTTGGTTAGATAATTGCATTAATGTGAAATTGAACAGGTGTTCCTAATAATCCTTTAGGTGAGTGTATATATATATATATATATATATATATAATATGTTTGTTCCTCTGCTAAAAAGAAGAAATGCACTCTTCCTAAAACTAACAAATAGGACAATCAAATTTAACAAAGACATATACACATACTGCAGAAGCACAAAACAATCCAAAAACAGTATGGCTGAATTGATCAATGGATTTCAAACATCTGCATAAATCATTTAATTTCAAAAGTCTCTTAAATTAATGAGGATATCAAGTTATTAGGCTATAAAGGTCCCTTTCACATTACACACATTACTTTAGTTACAATACGTTAAGTAACACTGATTTTAATACACACAACCAATTCCAAATTTATATAAATGCACAAGTCCAGTAATTATAAAAATAAAAGGTTCAACTGATACTCCCATGACACTAAATAAAACTAGTAATGGTGCACAGTGCATGCATACTGGTTGCCAATGTGAAAACGCTACAGTACCACATCAACACTCTGAATATGATACAGGCCACATTTTCCAGCTTTATTTTAATGCAGAATTACAAGTGCCATATTAATTCTCCATCTGCAATCCTAGATTAACTGAAACCCCCCACACCGCTCTGGTATTTTTCCTAGCCCGTGCGTTACATTCAGCATGGATAATGAGAGCAGAGGGATCCCATTTTTGCTGTGGTTGCCGTTCACATAACCAAATGTGGAGGAGGAAGCCAGAGACCCACTGTGCCCAGTGAGTTAGTCTGCGTGCTGCATGTTCTTAATCACAAGTGTCATGTTAAGTAATTGCCTGCACCCCACAGCACATACAATCACACCCTCCACATTATTACTAATGTATAAAAAGAGCAGCAGAGCATGAGTCCAAGTATTCCCCATTTTCTTTTTTTACATTGTAAAGCAATGTAAGTATGCTAATATCCGCGAGAATAAAGGGTCTTTTATCATGTCACAAAAGCTGGAAGAATACAGTGTAATTCACTCTAATAAAGACAGTATCACTGGATCCTAGTGGCTAGCAGATGAAGGCTCTTTGTTAATGCCTTTCAGTAAGAGGCTTTGAGAAAGTGTTATCATGTGGGTAAAAGATGGCACCAGCTGTCTGAACAAGCCATTATACTTTGTTAACAAGACCCACAGTGATCAGTGGCATCACAGCACGATAACAAACACACATTAACGGTCTGTATCTCTCTGGTCTAGTCTCTACTCTACTATACACACACACATATAAGAGAGATACAAACGTAATGCAAAACAGGCTCATTATAGTGCTATTGTGCTGTCTCAGCCAGGTCTTTATAAACACAATAACACTTTCTGATTACAGTAATAAACCTCTGAAATATCTGATGTGATTTTAAGGAGACAAATTGTAATGTATTATATTTCTTAGTACAAATACAAATGGGATACACACAGGCACGCACACATGTATGTACATGCACTCACACAACATTCGCACAACGATTAACAATATTTGGAAAAAGCTCCGACAGCGGGTTTTACCTCATGGAAGAGTTCAAATCCGGCCATGTAGGTGACCTGTCGGAAGTGGGCCACAGTGAAGGCCAGGCAGTCCTCCTGCAGCTCGGTGGCCAGGGCCAGAGCCTGTTTTGCCCACTTCACCTCGGGCAGGCTGCTGATCAGATGCTCAGTTTTCTTCAGCAGCGACACCACGTTGATGATGTTCTACAACAGCACAGAAAAGCCCATTTGCATGCTCAGAAAAGTCATTTTATTAATGGAAGAAACATTATACAAACTATAATGTGCTTCTTTTTAAAAATATTCATGACAAACTACAAATCAGAGTAATTTCAGACAGCTGGTTAATTAAAAAGTAAAAAACAACAAACACCTCACAGCAGTTAGTATCTAGTATATAATCATAATAATCCATCCCTGCTACTCGTACACAAACCTTATAGACTGTACAATGACGAGTCATTTCCTGAATTGACAGACACTAATCCCCCATGAATTGACCTGGTTACGATCAGCCATAACATTATGACCACCTGCCTAATATTGTGTAGGTCCCAAAACAGACCTGACCTGTCGAGACATGGACTCCACTAGACCTCTGAAGGTGTGCTGTGGTATCTGGCACCAAGACGTTAGCAGTAAGTTGCGAGGTGGGGCCTCCATGGATCGGACTTGTTTGTCCAGCACATCCCACACATGCTCGATTGGATTGAGATCTGGGGAACTTGGAGGCCAAGTCAACACCTTGAACTCATGATTCATCAGACCAGGCCACCTTCTTTCATTGCTCCGTGGTCCAGTTCTGATGCTCACGTGCCCATTGTAGGCGCTTTCAGCAGTGGACAGGGGTCAGCATGGGCACCATGACTGGTCTGCAGCTACGCAGCCCCATACGCAACGAACTGCGATGCTCTGTGTGTTCTGACACCTTTCTATCAGCATTCACTTTTTCAGCAATTTGAGCTACAGTAGCTCGTCTGTTGGATCGGACCACACAGGCCAGCCTTCGCTCCCCACGTGCATCAATGAGCCTTGGCCACCCATGACCCTGTCGCCGGTTCACCACTTTTCCTTCCGTGGACCACTTTTGATAGGTACTCACCACTGCAGACCGGGAACACCCCACAAGAGCTGGAATTTTGGAGATGCTCTGACCCAGTCGTCTAGCCATCACAATTTGGCCCTTGTCAGTCGCTCAGATCCTTACGCTTGCCCATTTTTCCTGCTTCTAACACATCAACTTTGAGGACAAAATGTTCACTTGCTGCCTAATATATCCCACCCACTGACAGGTGCCATGATAACGAGATTATCAGTGTTATTCACTTCACCTGTCAGTTATCATAATGTAATGGCTGATCGATCGGTGTATGTCCACAATTTAGGGGTTCAAAAGCCAACAACTTGAAGTCAGCTTTTGACATATGCACTCAATCTGTTGCGAATGAAAAACATAGATACAAATAATAATATAAAACATAAATAAAATAAAAAAGCTTCCAATAAGGCCTGATATGAGATTAGGCAGTACTATTAAAAAATAAAAAGAATAACCTCCATGTGTTGACTGTAAACCCCCTTCACTGCATTTATCCTGATGGTGGTCTGCAGTATAGGGGCTATAATACAACCAAAATACTTGTATTTGAGAGGCCACACATCTACAGAACCACTAAATGTCTCTCCTTACTGAAGTGCAGTAGAAACAGGATTAATACAGCACTCAGTGTTCACAGAGAAAAACCTGTAAAATGAACAGTGTGTAATTTGGGGCTCAATACTAAATACAAAAAAAGAAAAACCTATTTCAAGAGCAGCCTGCCAGTCTGCAGCGACAAGAAAAGCAAGAAAACAGACAGACTCAATTACAAGTCGTGATTTCTTTCCCTGTCAATACTCTTTGCTTCTGAAAGAGATTAAGCATTCATTACTTGTAATTCAATAAGCTATGCTGATGTAATTTGTTACATTGGTCTCTTCCTTAGCTGTGCGAGGAACAGAAAAGGAAAATATGGCTGGCAGGAAGACGTAAATAATATTAATACAAATAAATACGCAAACAAATAAATTAGCTTCCAAGGAGATTGAGGTTGTGATTATTGGTGAAGGCACCACATTGCATTACTTAGTCGTGTACAGTGTCCTTACACAGACCCAAAACAAGAAAACAACTACCAAAATGACCTTGTGTTACCTTAGCTTATCTAGAATTCGCTTTGTGGGAAATAATGAGAAGAACAAACATACTACCAAGTCAACCATGCTTTTCTTGAATTTAAAATGACTAATATTTTAATTTTGTTACATGATGAATCCATGTGAGCACAGCAGCATAGCAGCCAGAAGAAATATATAAATGTTTTCAATTAAAATACATTTATTAGATTCCCCCTTCCCCCTAGCTACATGAAATGTCATAAATTAAAAGGCTGAACAGCAGTGAGGTTGTGTGTGAAACATACCACAGTGTTTTTGATAGTGGTGAGACATTCTCTCTGTACTTCAGGCGTCAGGAGGGCAAAATATCTTTCCGACCAGCATTTTACAAAATGTTCTGCAATCCACCTGCAAATGTAAACACCAAACAGAAGCACTGTTCATTTCATAATGATTTTGCCTCCCCCAGACGATATCTTACCCACATGCAGTGATAAAGCAGCTTTAACATATGAACTCTCATCAGCAGGAGCAGTAAATTAAATCCCTGACATAGGGATGTGGATGATATTTTGTTTAAAGTCAAGGCTGACCCATAATTACTGTCCACTTTGGCGGTGATTTAGCTGGTGAGCCCATCATTCACAAAGCAGCCGATTCAGAGTACGAAGGGTATATCGTCTTCAACAATGCTCGCCACAAACTGCACACTGTGTTCATGAGAGTGTGAGTGAACAGGCACTAATAATAAACCAAGAAGTCTGCTTTCATCCAGGACAAATATATACAATCAGAGTTTAACAACTTGCAATTCAATCAACCTCAGTGAGTTAGTCTTGCTTTCCTGATGCTTTGCGATGGGCTACAAAATAGGTCATCAAGACTTTAACCTCTTTAAACCTTTTTCAGGGGAAGCAAAGCCCTCAGAGAAACACAAAACACAATGATTGTTTCTTATTAGACCGATTATTTAAAGTCTAATCTGCAAGATTAGATTCTCGTGGCGTACAATACCTAGCCACACATTTCTCTTACCGAAGCCCGTTTTCTTGGCCACACTTGCTCTCGTTTTCACCGTTTGCTTCCGTTTGAGAGAGTTCTACACTACTAACTGTGAAAGATAACCCTCGAGATGCCAGACCCTGGTCTTATCAGTCACACATGTTGCTTAGAATTGACATTGTGAAAGGTTGTAGGAATCTGTGGGTGAGGAGCCCACTGCCAGATTTACGCTACTGTACAATTAATACCAGCCAGGCACGGAGGACTAGTACACAGATAAAACTGTGACTCATCAAACAATCCGCCCCCATGAAAGATCTGAAGACTTTGTTATTTGCAAGATTAAATTTAAATAAATCCAAATCCGATTTTCTTTAACCACAAGCGCTGTTCTTTTTTCTAGGGCATATTGTCTATAGTTGAGGTGGATGCTCTCCTAACGTGGTAATGTAAGAGCACTGCACATGTGACCTCCTGCATCTTTTCTGAACCACAGGGCAGGTTCAGTCATATAAATAAAGATGTATGCACCTTATTCACCCCCCTATAGCTCTTGAAAATCAGGGCCGCCTCCAAAACATTTTCATTAATTCACTTTTAACCTTGTACGTTTGATAGTCAATTACATTTTATACTGAGCGCTACAATATAGTCTTCGATGAGACCCATTACTTCCCTATGTTACCACACAGCTAGAAAAGTAGCTTGCAGCTACACTAAATTCAGAGACTACCAAACTCTTTCCCTCTTCCACCCTGAACAAGGTCACCAATCATTATTCCCCGGGTGCTTTTATACATTAATTCAATTGACTTCCCACTATTCTTTTAGACAATGATTTGAGAGTGACCTAAATACAGCATCAACCTTTAGTGAAACAGTGCTTAACCAAACCAAAAAAATAAAAAATTAATTGTATCTTCAGGATGTTCTGCATAATGAGAAAGGCTGCTTCCAGGAAAGTTTTACCCCTAAAGACTCACCTTGAACATAAAGCATAGAGACGCCGTAGACCAAAAGCATGTGTTAGAGAGAGGCACTCTAACACGGTCTTCTGGATGCCGTCAATTGTCTGGGAAATCAAATTAAGCACAAATACACAGTGTAAGCGATCTCACAATTGCTCACCTTGCAACTTCACATCTGATCTCTCACGTTATGGTGACCATGCTTTTACGGCTTTTCCTAAGAAGGCTCTGAGCACATCTGAAAGCACGGCTTGGCTTTGCCACTAAAATATGTAGCACGTTGCATCTAGAAACATGTTTGTTTATACAGCACTGCAGTTTTTTTCAGCTGAAATACTGTTGTTCCCCCCCATTCCTTCAGTGTATAAAGCTCTGAGAGGCTAATTACCATTCTTACACGAGGTTCACCCCTAATAATGCACTTGTCTTTTTCCTCTGGAATCTGACTATCAATGTAGTCCGTTTCAATGAATCTCTGAAACACTGCATTAGGCTGGAACCAGAATAATACGGTTTTCACAAAGCACATTTATCTAAAATGAAGGAGTGACGGATGTGTAGGGAAGAGGGGAGGGGGGGCAGCCACACAAATGTTTTGTATAGACTATTTATTGCAAATCAGTAGCGAGTTTCCTTGGCTCTGGCTTCCCACACATTCAGGAAACCAAATAGGCATTTCAAGTGATGACATTTAATAAAAGCGCAGTGACCTTTGAGTGCCGGTTAAACAATCAGAGAAACCGAACAGCTTGCAGTGTTTCAAAATGTGCCAAAATAAGCAAGGGTTCAGTGTACCATCTAAACATGGCATGATTCACATTTGTGCTAATATTGTGGCTTTTCTTTCTTTCCATTCATTTTCGCAGATATACACAGACTTTACCGACTCCCAGGTGATAATCAACTGGCATTACCATTAAATGCATAGAGACTGCAGACTTACAGAGGGGCTCTAAAAGCTTAGTAATGTTTATGCAAGCAGACGACAACAAATACATGCATGTTCATATAGACATGAGCATCCAGTATAGCAGCTTAATTTCATGGCTTCCACGACTCCTCACACCTCCAAGAACCGAATTGTGCAGCACATGCCATAACAACTGTTACTTTAATAATTCACCCTCTGCAGCATCCCAGTGAATGAATCTTTCAGCGTGCAATATAGAGGGCTACCTTGGGGAAGAATCGGCAGTAGTCTCTCATCAGCAGAAACTCGGCTACATCTCTCAGCCCATCCAGCGTGTACATGTCAGCCACCGACACCACCTGACTGGGGACAGAGTGCAGGAGAAAGTTACGTGACCGGCTGGGCAGGAGTGCTTCAAAAACCTGATCAGTGAGGAAACAAACCAAGCCGTCGTCACATCTATCATTTGACGCACTTCTTGGAGATGAAAGGTTATTCAATCAATCCATTAAAGATCACTCGCTCTACCACATTTTCAATATTGCTCACTTCTCAGCCCTCGGAAACATCAAAACATCCGTTTCCAGGCAGCCAGCGATACATTAAGACGTCATGTAAGCACGAAAACCAGAAGAGTCCGTAAGAGATTAATTCAACTTTTTCAGTGCCCTTTGTGAAGAAAATAATCCAGAAATCAATTATCGAAATTAGTTTTCCTACCCCCTCTCAATTGTACCACTAAATATGTTCAGGAGAGTGGATGCTATTCTGTATGGACGAGATATTGTCAACAGTAATGAAAATGAGGCAGCACTTCCTGATTGATCTTTTACCCGTATGAGGGACTCACTATATCTTCCACAGGGGTAAACAACCTCAATTCTACAGGAAGAAAAGAGTACCTCTCCCTGCCTCTGCTGCACAATCATATACAGTCCTTCCCCACCCACCCTGTAATTCAGGATATAAAATATTTCATAGTTCATGATGCAAGTACAGCCCTTAATCCCCTGCTGGAAACACTGTGAACCCAGAAGCACTGTTACTTACCCTATGGGTACCCCTGGTGGAAGGTCAAGCACCGCCCCGTAAATGAACTGAAGTACAATATCCATTTCTGCAGGCCCGACACTGAAACAAAGCACGACAGACGGCTCTAGATTGTCTGGAGAAGTATAAATGAGTCCAGTCTGAAGATTCAGCAAATTCGGATGCGAGTTGTTATACGCCGAAAAAGCATTCCTCTCCGCACATATCGCATGTGATGATTATAACCCAGAAATGTATGCAAGAAGGCCACAATCATTACCACAGTTAAAATAATGATTAGTTTATGTTTTTTAAGTGCCAATTAATGATTTCATGAGGTGCCCATTTATTGACTAAATTATGAGCTTATCAAGCGCAACTTTCATGTGAATTTGCTAATCAGAAATGGGTGTGAATGCCCAGCAGAAATACATGTAACTTTACGTCTGCTGAAGACAAACAGAAAAATCTGGAGCTAAGGAGGTTAAAATGCGCCATGTTTTTTTTAAAGCCGCCTTCTTTATTAATGCATCGTGGCTTTGAAGTAGGGGGTGTATGGCTGATTTCAAAGGCGTCTTCAGCTCCTCAACATGAATTTAAACCAAGTGACAGAGCATGTCCACTTCTGTTATTTCAGTCTTGTTGAAAATCAGCTTCAGCAGCTAGTCTGTGTGTGAAAACATCTAGCAGTGCTGTTTGGAGCCTGATTATAGCACAGGAAAGTGTTAGTCAGTAAACTACGGCTGTGGATTTTAAGAGACTGCCAGCCAAGCATATATACTTCAGCAGCAAAACAACAAAGAATATATTAGTGTGACATCCACCTTCAGAACACGCAACTCGTTAATTTGTTAGAGAATCTGCACTAATGCATCAAACTGTAGGCTGAAATTAAATATTAACTATATGGCAAAGGCCACAAAAGCAAAGAGGTGGATTAATCTTATTTAGAAATGCAATCTATGTACAATTATCAAAACCAGAGTGATGGCCAGTCCATTAACACATACTGCATTTCCCTAGGATTGAAAAAACACACACACAATAAAAACATTAATGTCTCAAAGCAGTCGAGGTCTAATGAACCATTCAAGACCAACTTAAAATGTAATTAGCAACGAATCACAGAGAGTTGTCAGTTCTATCTGGACTTTCATTACATTTAAATCCCTGAACATCTAGTAATGATTTCTGAATGAGCCTGCTTCGTTTCTCTGTTCAGGATTTAAAATACAATTGTAAGACGGAAAACAGACATCTCTCTGGGAGGAGAGATTTCCTCATTCATTCCCACATAAAGGACCATATGGATGTGAAGCCTCAGGACACGGCCACTGACCAGTGCTGTGAAAACGCTTCATTAGAGCGGCCCTTTGGAAGCAGGGTTTGTAACAAAACCAGGAAAATATTAAAAACTAAAACTGAAATGGACTTTCTCCAAACCACATTGTTAAACAACTGCAGAACAGTCCAGGATTATTTTCCTCTCTCAGCTGCACAGATGCCTACCGGCAGGGAGGGGGTTCCTGACGGTGTTGGTGGAACGCAACAAAGGGATAGCCCTGCTCCCGCCATGATTTATTAATAGCATCCCTCATTAAAAATAAATCAAGTGCAACCCTAGGTGATGCTGGCTCCTGCATTATCTGCACCACCTACACAAGCTTGTACGAGTCAAAGATAACAAATTACACTGGCACTGGCGTTTCTAAATACAGATAAATTTAAGCTATTGGTTTAAACAGGTCTAGGGCGTCTCCCACCCGTCCCAAATTGGGGGGGAAATAATTGGAGAATAGAGAAGTAGTCTCCAGTCTCCAATTATGTCCCCCCAATTTGGAATCACCAGTGACTGTACTCGGCCTAATCCTGCAACTACAGAACACACCCCAAAACCCAAGGTGGGGTGCCTTTACCAGACTCAAAACTTGGAAGCCCCCCAAAAGACCCCTTCCTTAATTGAATTAAAGAATATTAGATCTTCATTAAGACCTGCCAAGCCTCACACAACCCATTCAAAGGCAACAGTGTACTGATGATTTACAATTTAATTTTACCTCAAAACGGATTCTAGGAATGCTTAATTAAAATAAGACACCCAAATCACCCCAAGGAGAGAACCCATCATGCCCCACATTGTTCATTGCCCAATATTAGCTAATATGCATACTTACCCATCCCATCCCCCGCCCCCACACACACACACGCCTCCGCAGAACCTACCCGTGCAGAGAGATGTGCTGCTGGGAGCTTTCCAGCCAGTTTCCACTCAGCATGGCAGAGAAGTAGTGAGAGCGCACACTGAGAATGGCCCTGTGGAGGAAAACAACAAACCTTTAAGATCACTGCACACACTGAAGTCTGGGGAGACAGAAAGGGCAACACATGTGCCACAAAGCAGGCTTGTATTATCTTCAGATCCAACATGTTAAGAGGGCACTTGGCCCCTATGTACGCCCCTCAAAGATATGTTATTGCACCATGAATTAAGGAATATTGAATACATAAATACATTTCTCAAAGACCTATAAAAAGAGGACTATGTACAGTGAGGGAAAAAAGTATTTGATCCCCTGCTGATTTTGTACATTTTCCCACTGACAAAGAAATGATCAGTCTATAATTTTAATGGTAGGTGTATTTTAACAGTGAGAGACAGAATAACAACAAAAAAATCCAGAAAAACGCATTTCAAAAAAGTTATACATTGATTTGCATGTTAATGAGGGAAATAAGTATTTGACCCCTTCAACTTAGTACTTGGTGGCAAAACCCTTGTTGGCAATCACAGAGGTCAGACGTTTCTTGTAGTTGGCCACCAGGTTTGCACACATCTCAGGAGGGATTTTGTCCCACTCCTCTTTGCAGATCCTCTCCAAGTCATTAAGGTTTCGAGGCTGACGTTTGGCAACTCGAACCTTCAGCTCCCTCCACAGATTTTCTATGGGATTAAGGTCTGGAGACTGGCTAGGCCACTCCAGGACCTTAATATGCTTCCTCTTGAGCCACTCCTTTGTTGCCTTGGCTGTGTGTTTTGGGTCATTGTCATGCTGGAATACCCATCCACGACCCATTTTCAATGCCCTGGCTGAGGGAAGGAGGTTCTCACCCAAGATTTGATGGAACATGGCCCCGTTCATCGTCCCTTTGATGCGGTGCAGTTGTCCTGTCCCCTTAGCAGAAAAACACCCCCAAAGCATAATGTTTCCACCTCCATGTTTGACGGTGGGGATGGTGTTCTTGGGGTCATTCCTCCTCCTCCAAACACGGCTAGTTGAGTTGATGCCAAAGAGCTCGATTTTGGTCTCATCTGACCACAACACTTTCACCCAGTTCTCCTCTGAATCATTCAGATGTTCATTGGCAAACTTCAGACGGGCCTGTACATGTGCTTTCTTGAGCAGGGGGACCTGCGGGCGCTGCAGGATTTCAGTCCTTCACGGCGTAGTGTGTTACCAATTGTTTTCTTGGTGACTATGGTCCCAGCTGCCTTGAGATCATGAACAAGATCCTCCCGTGTAGTTCTGGGTTGATTCCTCACCGTTCTCATGATCATTGAAACTCCACGAGGTGAGATCTTGCATGGAGCCCCAGACCGAGGGAGACTGACAGTTATTTTGTGTTTCTTCCATTTGCGAATAATCACACCAACTGTTGTCACCTTCTCACCAAGCTGCTTGGCGATGGTCTTGTAGCCCATTCCAGCCTTGTGTGGGTCTACAATCTTGTCCCTGACATCCTTGGACAGCTCTTTGGTCTTGACCATGGTGGAGAGTTTGGAATCTGATTGATTGATTGCTTCTGTGGACAGGTGTCTTTTATACAGGTAACGAGCTGAGATTAGGAGCTCTCCCTTTAAGAGAGTGCTCCTAATCTCAGCTCGTTACCTGTATAAAAGACACCTGGGAGCCAGAAATCTTGCTGATTGATAGGGGATCAAATACTTATTTCCCTCACTGTATATTATAGAAATACCATGCCAAGAGTGCAGAGTCAAATAAATGTAGTAAAACAGTAGCATCTAACAGTTTAAAACTTTCCATTACAAGGCAGAGACAGAAGAATAGCAGCAGAAACTAAATAAATAAACTGGAGCTCATCCCGGCTTTTAGGATGCCAAGAAAATATTCAATATTTTATGTTGGAGAAATGCCACTTTCTCGGGCAAATCAATAGTGTGAAAAGGGTCCTGGAGGTCAAGACACGTGCAGCTTGTGGAAAACAGTTTAAATACAAATTCTGTAACTCAAATGTGTCAAATTACAAAGATACAAAGAGCATGCGTTCAATATCTCATCCAATGACAATGCATAAAAAGCTGACAAGCACTAAACACCACACAGCGTACACATAAATGTACAGTACATTGTAACATAAAACTTAAATAAAGTGCTGCCTCTGAATGCCATCTACTCAACCTGTAGTTTAGGACCCTTGAGAGGAAAAGCTGATCAAAGTCTCATCACTGTAGCAGGGACTTTGGCATAAGAAAATCAATGGTGTTTCGTTTACAGCAGACAGGACAGTGAGTAAAGAATTCAAATAGCGAGTATGTTTACTTCAAAAAAATTGATAATCAGGTCACAAGACAGAGGCTGTAATGACAGTGTAATGGTCCAGAACATTGTGTCATCGGCCGCTGCACTCCGAGATGGAGACGAGATGCATTTGGTCATGTGTCAGGGGGTGTAGTGGAGTGACAAGTATGTTTTCACCCTGGCCATCAATCACACTGGTGTCAATACACCACATCAGCAACATTCCCTCAGGATCAAAGGAAACAAACAAGAAATGTGCCAAGAAACAATGCAAGCATTTCTCACCATTTGCTGCAGTTCACATACCTTCATATTTATATCTGAGCATTTACACTTTATCCCAGCCATTTTCCTTCAACCATGTGTTATCGAAGAATGGACAACTGATTCCATCCTTTTTTGACCAGCATTGATAGGGAGGACCGTTCTTATTACCAACTGCATGCTAATGCAAAACATGTCCTCATCAAATTGCTGTTTTTTGTAACAATTAAATACATCAACTTTAGGATTTGACAAAAGATCAGCTAGCAGCAAGACAATTTGTTATATGCTTTGTGTGTTTCTGCATTTTCACCAAGCAAGTCCTGAATGGAAAATGCCCATGTCTGCATTCACATACATATCGCCCAGGGAACCCTGCTCAATTAACAGAACGTAGCATACTTTTCCATAGAAAACCCTATGGAGCATCTCTATCCCTCAGACGGTCAGTGCAGGCTGAGAAATACTTAAGGTCTAAAGACAAAGTCATATAGTTACTCCTTGATCCCACATATTCCACTGAAACTGCTCTCCTAGAGGTCAGACTCCCTTGACTGTGCTCAGGCAGCCTCCCTCTCTCCAATCCTAATCCTCCTCCATCTCTCTGCAGCTTTTGACAACATAGATCACTCCATCCTCTTCTCCTGCCTCTCCAACCTTGGAATCTCTGGAACTGCTATTTTGTTCCTCCTTCTACCTCAACGACCGCAACTACCAAGGCATATGGAGTGGATCTACGTCAACACAACCTCCTCACAGGTGTGCCCCAAGGCTCTGTCCTGGGCCCCCTCCTGTTCTCTCTCTATACCCTAAACTAGACCCCCTCATCATCTCCCATGGTTTCTCCTACCGTTTCTATGCAGATGATGCCCAGATCTTCCTGTCTTTTCTGACCTCCTCATCCCCCCTGCATCTCTTCCTGTCTGTCTGCCATCTCCTCCTGGATGCACTCGTATCACCTCAAGCTTATCCTCTCGAAATCTGGTCTCCTCTATGTAGCGTAAGGTACACTTATACATTTCAATTAAAGAAGTGAATTTATAGTATCACCTTATCACGAATCCTGGAATCTTGTAGAACTCAATTTCTGTATTAATTGGACGCAGACACCAATTCCAAAGATATAAATTGTCAAATTTATTCAAAACAAAGACTAAATGTAGCACTACACTAATTATACAAAAGGGAAAAACTAATTAAAATTCAACTCTAGATCAACAAATCAAAGACAAATCACTTCCGTGTCCAAATCAAAGACCATGGGATCGCATATGATATCACACAAATCGTTAAACAAAAAAGGTTATAAACAAATTGACTACAATACCGGTTAGTAAGACGAAGGTGAGTCTCTCGTTAGTATTATTAGTCAGACATTAAATAACTACGCAGGTTAGTATTTATGTCAGGTAACTTCTCGTTATATATATATATATATCAGTCTCATTTACGTTTAGGTGCCGAGAAAGATCCTATCATTACTTGTTACCACAATTTCCCTTAACTGATTATTATTCAATGATTAAGGATAGGCAGGGCCACCAATAATCTAATGTCTATTAACTTGTGTCAATTTCAGACTAAACAGTTAAACAGGAATGAGAAGATATTTCTCGGAGTTGACAGATTTTATTTCTAAAATTATCAACAAAACAGTTTAATGCAACACACATTTATATTTAAGAAAACTAAATGATATTACACATTCTAGAGTTATGAATCACAGATTAACATTTCTAATTGATTTCTCAAATGTCATGAATCATGAACTCCAAACTGTTAAACTTATCTGAACTTCGTCACAGAGAGGCCTCTCTGGCTTCGGGCTCAGATAACAGCACACGGCACGAGGTCCGTGTGTTTTGGAACAAAGGCAGTCCGGTTCGGCTTTGTCCAAGAACTTCCACTCAGTCGATGCACCTGGAAGTTGGGGTTTCGCGAAAGTAGAGTCGTTTCCAAACAGATTTTCCACTGGTTTGAAGGCTCCAAGGTTGTGCACAAAATCTTCTTGGCAAGCAGGGTCTCTCACCGTACTTATTTGAAGACAAAGTCTTTGAGGAAAGCAGGGCCCTGTTCGTTCCAAGGGTCAAGTTTCTTAAGACTCAAATAGCTATTTAAATGACTGACACTTTCGTATACAGTCGACTTAGTCAATTGTCCAGCTGTAAAACTCCACTGATCAGGTGGGCACAGGCGGGCAGCGCAGTCTGTAAAGTTCTTTATTTAATAAAGTCCTTTAAAAGAATTCTTCGTACGGCTCAATCTCCTTCTCCCAGTTGAACTCTTCTGTTGCCGGCAAAGACTTGGTTGGTTTCTGGTTCCGGTTCTGGCAACAGAGCTACAGGTTGAGCTGTGGCAGCGAGTTTCTGGTTCAGGTGAGAGAGACAGAGAGAGAAAGACTGTCTGCTGTTCCTTATAGTCTGTCAGATCAATAGGTGATTGGTCCCTGAGTTCTTGAGATTGGATTTCGGTTTCAGCCCCCCGTGTCCTATTGGAGGGGGGCTTGATTTATGACTGATGTCAATCCATGCCATCTTTTGGAAATGCCGGTTGGCCCAGGTTCGTAGCTCTATGTCGGGATTTCGGCTCTCGTCCACTTCAAAGACTTTTTATCACCTACAGGCCCCTTTCTCCAGACATTTCACAGCAGGACTCCAAACCATTCGGCCCATTCTCGGTGCCATCCTCCCCGAAACTGTCACTTTGATGCAAACCAGTTCCAAGCTGATGAGCCAAGGAAATCTGATAACTTTGGGGGGGGAGAGGTCTTCTTTAGATCAGTGCTTCAGCTCAGAACCAAAATGCTCTTATCAAAATACACCCAACATAACGCTACATCTACTTTCCCTCCTCCTCCTCACCTTCTACTGATCTCTCCATCTCAATTCCCTTGGAATCTACCACTATCCCCCCTCTAAGAATCACCCTCGATCCTGCTCTCTTCTACTCTCAGCACATCTCCACACCCACACGCACCTGCCGGTTGTACCTGAGCAACATACACCAAATCCGCCCTGGACCCTGAAAGTGGTGGAATGAGTCCCAGACTACCCTCCGGCGATCACTCAAGACCACTTGTTATTACCTCTTGAATTATGATGTAGTTTACCTGAGCAATACAAGTCCCCATGGATAAGGGCATCTGTCAATAAATAAATAAATAAATAATAATACTGTGAAATATCACACCCCACAAACCCACCCCCTATTCTCCCCCTCCAGCGAGAAAATACATCTAACCATTGTCAAAGTGAGACTGTGAATGATCCTGCATTATTTGGAAGGAGAAATCTTTTTAGGATAATCTGTTGTGAAATGAGAAAATGAATAAATGACCTATTTTGGGATCCGTTTAATTTATTTGAAATGCTTCATGTTAAGAAGAAATATATATATGTGTGTGTGTGTGTTTAGTTTAAAAAGCAAGAGAGAGATGAATGCAGCCGTTATATAAGTGTTCCGTTAGAATCACTGCATCACGCAATCCATGTTTAAGAGCCCGACCAATTAAAACACTCTATAAAGCTGGCCTAAAAAAACATTCACTTCAAAAAAGCATCCGCAGAGTGATTTGGCAAACGTTTTAAAAGACACCTTCTGAGTTCTAACCAAAAATGTCATGTCATCTACCTACGGAGTCTCAAGGAAAAGAAAAAGTCATATTGCCCAGTTGACCTTTGATGAAGCGGATAATTAAAGCAGTCCCTTCAAGGCATTACACTTGTGTTTTTAATCAGTTTGCAGGCTACGTGTTATTAAAACATAATATGTCTTTACCGCTTACCCAGTTTTAAGGAATCAAGGACTTTCATTTGTAGTCATTGGCTAATACATATTATGGCTCAAAGACAGGCTCTGTGGAATAATGAAAGTAATTTAGAAGGCTCCAGAGCTGACACAACACTAATCAATAATGATAAAATAAGTGTGGTGAATATTTGGGGATTTCAATTACAGTATATCCACCCCCGACTGCTTCACACGCAATGAGTCGCACTCAGCAGGGTTTATTTCACTGATTACTGTGCAGTCTTCCCCCATATTCATCAGCTGCCTGGAACACAATGAAAGAAATTCAATGCGTCAAATATCGGTGCCGTCAATCCTTGAACATTTCCTTAACTGTTTGATGCCATTGCTATTGGCACAGCGGCCAAGTGTATGAAGATCTGATTAAGGTGAAGCAAACTTTTGTTTTCTTTTTTTTGTATTATTACAAAAGGAAATCCCTCTACTGGCATGAGTGCCTAGCTGAACAAAGAACTACATCACAGCAAATTTAGTGTTCACCGAGTTCGGCCTTGTATACTCGAGCAACATGAGAAGCACTGACTCGGTTGTAACCTCTTCTAGATGTCTAATGTCATCTCTGGAGTCCAGTAACATTATATCAGCTTCAATAACAAGACTTATTCTCCCTACTGGCTAAGCCTACTATAAAAGGACAGTAGCAGCTTACAGTGGATGTGCACTCACTGGGTAGCAAATCAAGACATAGGAAGCTTACATTCAGAGTCATTTCTCCAAAGCCTGAAATGCATCCGGTGCCTTACAAGGACAATTCATCTTATCGGATGCTGCGGAGTAATTCAGCAGGAGAGTCAGGCGACCAGCTTTGTATTTCGAGCAGAAGAAATACCAGTTTGAATACAAAACGATAGCGTTTGTCCGTCTTGATGAAGAGGAGATATATGAAAACGATTCCCCCTCACTATAGACTCATTCACCCATTGAAAACTGTAGGTTGGGCATGCAGTATTGCTCATTTCTGTTCCACTCTGCAATATGAGAATACATTATAATAATTACACTTACTGACAGATCCCATAAGGTTGATGACTAGTCAGAAAAGGTAGGTCATCTAGCACATAAGATAACAAGGTGATGTACAGCTTGCATAGATGTTTTACACCTGCCTTTACATTTCAAGTGCAATTAAATCATTTACATTGGCTTCAAAGAAGCCTTTAAACATTCACATAAATACATATGCATTCCTCCTCCAGGAAAGAAACATATGCATCTGTTTATTCTGGGGAAATCCGTGTTGATTTACAGATAAAGCTCAATGCACATGGAGTGGAACCCAGAGATTAGCATGAGCAAACTGAAACAGCTGCGGCGGCTGGACTGACATACTAATTAGACCTGCAAATCACAGGAACTGGAAATAACCTTCAAGAGACTCCTCCTAGCCTGCATTTCCTGGAAAGGACACAGTCCAGAGAAAAGCAGGTTACTGACTTCACCACCCAGATCACAATAATGTGGATCTCATTTTCTAGTCAGCAGTAAGCTTATGTAAAAGAGAGCCCTGATCTGTTAACCTGTAGTAGGCAATTAAACATAGCATGAAAAGCTGTACATAGGAACAGTACATTTCAGTGCTATAGGGAATTCATTATTTCCCCAAATCTAGATATCAATAAAAAGGTTTGACTGTACCTGTGAGCTTTGAATATTTGAGTCCCAACCTGAATGCTGACATCAGAGGAGTCGCCACTCTTGTACAGCGAAAGCAAATCTGCTCCGAGAATGGACGCCGGCTCCAGGGTGGAGGAGTCTGGAGGGAATTCAGAGAAGGAAACAAAAGGTTTACGCAGACAACATTCTCTGAACTTATATAACCAATAACGGGTCAAATCCATCCTGAAAGGGGAATCCCCAGCCACAGATAACGAGAGCTCATTATGATTACAGCTAAAGGGCTTTGGATGCAGCAGTTGGGCCACTTGAACCAGACCGAATTAATGGGCGGCTGGCCCCATGTGAACCAGCCACTGCCCATCTGGGAGGAAGGCCATCAGATTGCACTTCTGCCAGCTCGGCAACCGCTTTCCCAAGAGGCTGCTCACCTGAAGGAGAGCTGGCTCCTGGGAGATCTTCCCAAGGGCAGGTGTCAGATCTCCTCTCATTCTCTCCACAGGCTTCGTCCTGACACTCCAGCCCCGTTTGCCTTCCTGCTTCTGCACCAAGCGCCCCAAGACCGCTCACATCGGTGTCTGCTGTGTACACCTGCCTACAGCAGACATGGGGGACACAATATGGATCAGAACCAGTTTTTATTGAGATTAACTCAAGAAAAATCAAACGGAAAGGGTCATATAAAAAATAAGTACAGGCAGCAGATAAAGTTTCCAGGATTACTTGGTGAAAACAAGCACGATGCATGTTACAATAATTGACACACACAAATCTAAGTATGCATGGATAGCACACACAGTTCTGAGGTATGAAAAGCAGTGCTGGATAAATCCCAGAATTAGGCTGCAGTCTGTTTTCTCCACTGTCCCACTGGGAAATGAAATAAAGCTATTTATGTTAGAATCCTGTTTCTATCACAATGTATATATATATTAATAACTTCACACAAATTGTAGAGCTTATTTTTCTCTTTCACATCTTTATTACCATTTTGACGCCTGCATTTCCACTTCCAAACTGAGCAATTGCATAACTTAGGCTTTGTGCTGAAGATTAGTATTAGACGGGGCAGAGATTGTTTTCCTTTAGAACATATCAATGCTGCATAATACAATATCAAAAGCCAAAAATACATTTTCAGACAATAAGAGAGATGAGAGAAGAATCAAATAAAGTGCATACAAATGGAAAAGCAATTATGACCAGCATAGTAAGCAGAGAACTTTCTGAACCATAGGGTTTTATTACACATATTTTAAATTTGATACACAAGACATTCTCTTAACTCGACAACTCGGTCTGTTTGAGGTAGTTTATTGATCATTAAGAAAATAAAACTGAATGGCAATACAATGATAACCCCAGACTTGCATTGTGGCTGATCTTGTGGATTTGTATAGTCTAATGCACTATCGATATGAATAAAAAGTGAAATGAAAATACCTGGAACTGACAGATGTTTGGAAGACCCAGATGATTAATCAGATTCACTTTCTTAAAGCAGATCATGTAGAGGAACAGTACAGAAGGAAATGACTCATAAAACAAAATAGTGGCATCTGCAGATGTCCTTCAAAAGCAAACCAGCCTGATGGTGCAAAGCATTTTTGTAAGAACTAACTTAAACAAATACCCACACAGATGTGATTTGTCTTTGCACAGTAGGTAGCCTACAACTTGTATAGATCTGAGTAATCAGTTGTGCTTTATGATGTCGTGCGAAAGCATTTGTGGTTTATGCAAATTGAGAACAAAACCAAATGCATATGAAAATAAACACAAGACGCAACTATTTATTTATGATTCCTTTACCGAAAAAGAGAAAATACCTCTTGAGCGTAACAGGTGATGGATTTGTAGACATTACCATTCAGGCACATGATTGATAAGTGGATTACAAGAAAAGTCCGCAACAACGAAAAAGCAATCCCTGTAATCCGTTTTCATTTGTGTTCCAAACTGCTCCTCTAAAGCTTTTTAGCATTTCAAAGTCCAGCTGGGGACCATCTCTTAACTAGTGTGTACTTTTATCTCAACACAAGCACTCGCAACCTGAGAAATGGAGGCATCTCCAATCAATGGCAGGTCACAGGTCACAGATTTAAACTTAAGCATCAAAGTTTAAGGGGGAAGCTTGACTGAAATGTTCAAACGATCACAGCATTTGTATTCCAGGGCCTCTCTCAGCACAGTGCTGCACGCACAGCCTTTTCCAGGCACGGCTGAGGAGACACGGTCGTCCTCGAAACGCGTTTTCACCAGGACATTAATACAGCCATCAACTACGAAGTCATTACAATTAAATCAGAGCCAGACCATTCAGAAACGCTTTATTTAAAGTTCTGATAATTAGAATGAGGCTGCAAAGGAATTAACCTCTAATTCAAAAGCAAATAGCAGACAGTTTCCACTGCGGGACAGCAGCGTGATCGCATTAAGAGGGCTGCCAGTCTGAGCTCGAGATGCGAACAGATGGCAATACAACTAGAATGTTGTGGGACCCCCACCAAAATCCAACAACGGCGACAGGGATTTCTGTCACTCTACATTTTTCTGCCTCTTGCATTATGAGCTGTGGAATTTTCCTGTGAGCTATGCAGCAGGGTTATAGCTCCAGAGAGCGAATACTATTATTAGTATAGTTAACATTAGGTTTGATTGAGAAGGACACATATGCATCAGGAACCAAATACAGACTATAAATACCAATCATTGAGCTTATAGTATGGGAGCAATAATGGGATTTGAGTTTCTTTATGTGTGGTGCAACTAAAACAGATTGCTTCTTTCTTCAAGAATGGGTAGCTGGGTGTCCTTCCCTTCCCTTCAGCCTTATTGACTCAGAATCCAAGCATACATGCTATATCATATATATTTCCTACCCCTGAGTATTGCTCTTTATGGTTTAGCTCTGTACAGGTCGAGTGGAGGGCAGCCAGACACATACCCTCAAGGCATTTAAGCCCAGGCCCTGCAGAGTTGTAGTAGCAGTGTGATCTGAAGACACCTGAATGAAGCTCACAGTCCATATGGCACATGGTAGGGCAGTGCAAACAAACAAAAAAACTTCTCGCACAAAGTATCCACCATATACAGTCAGATTGGATGACACTTAACACAACTTTAAAGGTTAAATACAGACTGGATATTACAAAGAACACATAAATGCGCTTTGTGCTTTACAGCCAAAGTAAACATAACAGGTCGCCCCCAACTTAATCCTGGAGGTTGGCTTATCTGCACAGCTGCATTTAGCAACACATAGGGTCAGTAAGCCTGCACATCTGAGCTCTACTGGCTCTGGCTGGATTAAAATACAAACCAAAAATGCTCATTTCCCCTTTCTCAGAAATAGTGCCGCTCTGAGAACACCTTAATTAATGTACTAGTTTTCCAAAAATAATGATTTTAGCACCCCCTGTCTGAATACATAAGTCACAAACCTTTAAGGACAAGCAATTGTGATGCAAATACTAATACTGCGAGAGACTTTACGACATTAATTTGCTGTTAATACAGATTGACCTCTTTTAAACAGTCCCAGGGATATAAGGTAGGAATGTCATAAGGTAAATGTCTAACTAAATCACTTGTCTAAATAACCAAAGCATACCAAATTACCAGAAGGCAGTCTGTTCTATTTCTCTACAGAAAGTAAAAAAATAATCACACAACAACAATACAAATAAACACAAACACAAAAACAACCACACTATGGCCTTGTTCGTCTGCCAGTAAAGCAAACCCGAATCCATTTGCAGAGTGTTAAGTAGAACATAAATTCAGATGCGAATGATAAGGTCAAATTGAGTCATGGCAAATTAATTAGGTTCTGGCCATAGCTCTGCCATTACTGCGCAGAGAGAGCAAGTCCACTCACCCCTCCCTATCGATCTCATTCGTCAGTCCTGCCACGTGCAGGTGTTGTAAACATCACTAATTCTCACGCTGCTCTCTTGCAATCTCCCCTCAGGCTAATTCAACCTGACCCTACAGTGCCCTCTCTGCACAGTGATACAGGGCCAATCTACCGTCACAGGTGTACTTATCAACCAAAAACAACGCACTTACTGTAAAAAGCTCTCCAGTTCAGAGGGCTCAACATCTTCGAGGTGGACGACATGAGAGTTGACCACAGAGTTCTTCAGCAGGTGTGGTGCCCTGGCCAGGAGTATGGCCTTGTGGGCCTGGAACGTCACAGAGCCAACGCAGAGAGTCACGTCACTCAGAGAGCCCTCCTTGAGCAGCCTGGGAACACACAAGGGGTCACAAAAGGGTCAAGAAAAGCCTTTTAGTTCACCTGCTCAAGTGCCATCTGACATGAGCGCCAGGAGGGTACAGGTGAGTGGCTCTGAATGTCTTTTAGTTGTGAGGAACGAAAAGAAACACAACAGCATCCCCCACATGCCAAAGAAACATATATTGGGTTGTATTTCAGCGAGGCAGGCGTGTTTTCTAATGACACCTTCCAGATTCTCACATACATTAAAAGGACACGTTCCAATGTACTTGCTCTGCTATGACTTCTGAAGCATTGCGTTAACATCTTCTGATAGAACAAAACACGATTCTGAAATTCAGTGCCTTGAAACGGCGCCCTACGCAATCTTCTGCATGCCTGCCTTAATGTTTCCAGTGAACATGGGGCTGACAGCGACACACTTTAGAGGAGCACAATATGTCTGGAGTTCACATTTGTTTATATATAGAAAATCAACAAAGCTTAACGGCAATTTGAGTGCGTTCACATTGGGCGGATGGTAATGTAAAACATGGGCAAATTTCTATAGCTGGAAACCACAGTGTAGAATTAATGCATGATTGAACAATGAACCAAATAACTCATAATGAAATAAAAGCATATGAAAATATCTGTATTCAATATAACACCTTTCTCTTAAGAATGTGTTTTTTTGTTGAGTAGTTTCATTTTTACTGAATGTTTTTTGTATTTCTATCTTTGACTTCAGTCACATTCAAATTTACATATATTTCCACAGCAAAATCTAATGCAAGGAAGTAAAAAGCATGATTAAATTAATAAAAAATCCATCATAATGTACTAACCCAGGTAATAATCTCATTACAGATGTACAATTACTATTACACTACTCCCACAGCGTTCTGTAACCCCATGACACCCTGATCCGTTGCTTGCCAACAGAGTCGCAGTCACCTCCTGCCAAAACACAAACAAGATCTATAATAAACAAGCATCAGCACTTGACTGACGCTGCATCAGAGCCAAGGAAGCGGAGACAACTTCCGAAATGATCAAATTCAGCCCCACTCTGATCTAGTCTGAGGACATACAGATTTTTCAGGGGGGTTTTTTTTCTACCTTGCAGAAATTACTACCAAAACCTTCTGCCACAGTGCATAAGATGGTGCTGCCTGTGCTGTATGACCCATAAATAACACTACTCCCCCAAGGATACGGCACTGAGCTGCCTGCTAGTGCCGCACGTCCACGGAGCAGCGGCAGCAGAGGAGGGAACTAGGTCAGAGGGAGACACAGATGAAAGGATTTGCAGATCTCTGGGTTTGAACCAGGTGAGGCGAACAGGGCGCATATCTACTGCAGTGCAGCAAGCAGGAAGCAAACCAGGCTGTACCTGACACACACAAACCGAGCCTCTGGGACCCTCACTGACAAGGTCCAGCAGGGGGATAGGAAGCACTGTGGCAATATCACTCTGGATCTAAATATGTCAAATAAAAATAAAAGTCTATACAAAATGTGTGCCTCTTATGGACAACAACGCTTAGCCCTGCCTCTCTGACGGCTGCAATTGGGGCACAGAGAGGAGTGTGGCTCCTGTGTTGATGTGCACAAACCCCCCATCACGTCTCTTAAGGATTGGAAAGTCTTTGTCATAGCTCAGAAATCCGCCTGCACTAATACGCAGTAGCTCCCTGCTTCAGACGTGAACAGGAAACTAAGAGCGTTTCGGACTGCGTGCTCCAGTCTCCGCAGCAAGGGGAGATATCAAACAATCTCTCTGAAAGGGATTTATGGGAAGCACCACGTATAGCAACTGCCCACTGAAAAAACTCAATAGAATTAAATCAACTGCTAGTAGTACGTCTGTAAAACAACAAAAAATAATGGATACATAAAATATGACCGACATCTACACAATGGGAACAACGGCGCTCAATGGATGGGCCACGCGTTGATACAGCCCCATCACGTTACATTAAACTAATGCACAGCGAGGCCCGGCTGTGCCCTAATTGAACTAATGGTTAAACTCATTCCATTCCAAGAAAGGAACCGAGACTCATTTCATGGCTGTTTGGCCAGTGCGAGGGTTTACAATGAGTCTCATTAGTCACATTCATTATGGAAAGCCTGAATCGTCTGCCCTGAAACCGAGCATGACGCCTGCTGTGTTTATTTCAAAAAAGTGCCATCCAACGTGGGAATGGCAGGAGTCATCTGGACTGGTTCCACGGACGGTTTTACCTGTGGAGATCCTCAGACAAGCCGGACGCCAGGGACTTCTTCAGTTTCCATTTCGCCTTTCTCTCCTTGGCTTGGAACTCTTTTGTGGTTTCTGCTTTAGCCATGAGGAGGCTGCGGTCCCAAGCACCATCGGAGAGGCTTGGTCTGGCCGGTTTCTGACGAGAAAGAGGGGCACGGGAGGTTAGTGATGCAATGCACATCAGGACCAGACACTTCTTGAGCTACTGCACGTTGCCCTTTAAATTTTGTAACATTTACCTCATTTTCCACCCCCACCCCCCACATAGTATTAAATGACACAGTTGCTCAATATATTTGCGTAGATATTACCCTTTAAAAGTGATACACCGAACAGTGCATGCACAGATCTGCTCAGCTCTGGATAATGATATACTCGGCTGGTCCAGGATGGGAGCAGAAAACTCAATTTTCATTATCATCACAGGCCACCCATCCATCTTTAACTTACATTATGGACTGTTAGCACTTTTGGACGAGTTTTAAACAAGCATTCACTTCGCTGATCCAGTTGAAAGGGTTGGAAATCAAGCCAATACGCAAAGTTTAGTTTATAATATGGATATAGGTGCCAGCTTCATAATGTAAGAAAGAAATATGAAATCTAATCAACTTACTCAGTTATCCTTGACTCATTTGACTCAGCCAGCGAAATTGGCGCTATACAAACAGTATTGGCTCGCTGGACCGGTTCGCCCTTTTTGGATATATAAGCTGCTTCTTTGTTTAGTGAACAATGGATTGTTGATTTCATGTCTGCCTGTCATGAACACACAATAACTGCATTCAAAGCACCTGTTAGTTATTACTGCTCATGTCAATGATAAAAAGCAATGCACTGACGTCACTGCCTCCAGAGTTAGCCAAGGCGCGGCAGAGACGTCCCGCTGCGCGCAACCGCACTAAAACATCGCAATTCATACAAAGAAACACTGCACTGACATACGTGTGGGTTTTCCAATCACTTTATTTACATCACCCCGTCAGGAACAGAAGACAAATCTACTTTTGCTTCATTGTTCCTGTCCAGAAAGCTTCCCTTTTGAAACAGTGCAGTGCAAATTAAGTTTTGCTTTCCGGTATATATTGAGGGAACCTGCTAATGGTGCTGCTGTATTAAAATGCATATTTATAAGGTCAAGGATGTTTTCTAATCACATGTTTCGTGCTCTGGCAGTACTCACTCTCCGGTGCCTTGCCTTCCCCCGGTCTCCACTCACAACACACTGAACACGTGTTTCCACTCTTCCTGTTTACCGCCCGACGTGGAAGAGAAGCGCCTTCGTTTTTCTCATCGACGTTTAAGAAACACGTTTCACTGTGTTGTGAGGCCCTGCTTTGAAGTGTAAGATCACAGCGGTGTGTGTTGTAAAACATATAACATTACAAAAAAAAAACAGTAGCACAAAAATAACGGTTTGCCAAGAATTTCCTGTAATGGCAGAGCGGGAAACTGAAATGGAGAAGGGGATTAAAGGTCTGTTTCTGTCTTGTTTTGACACACAGTCAAAATATTCGTTCTTTCCATTAAATAAAACTCTAACCCGTGAGAGGAAAAAATAGGCATAAATGACTTTTATGAGAGCCAGATGTTTAAATAAAAAGAATATGCCCGTTTCGTGACAATACGGTAGGCGTTGTTGCGAGAGAGCGCAATGCATTTCGGGAGAAGGTCCTTTATTAAGTGCAGAATCCCTTTGCTGTGGAAAAGATCAATTAATTGCAGGGTTAGGGAAAAGGGGAGCAGCTAGATTTACTATAACAAAGCCGTGCTCAACAGGCTAATGCTCAAATGCCTGGCTTTAATACATTTTATGGAGGTGAGTAAGCAACCTGGCATGTTGAAAGGGCTCTATGGGTATATTTAGGTAATTCATTTGTATGGAAAATCTAATTAGGAGTGTAAATAGAACTGAAAAGCAGTAATGAATCTGTGGGAGTGATGGTGTGGGTTAGGTTTGCAAGAAAATATTGCAGCTCAGACTAACAGTCCACTCTGTGAAAACCTACACAGTATTCTTCCTCCACTGTGCAAGGCAGACCTTTCAAGCGTGAACAAGCCATGGAAATCGGCCAGCTCCATCCATCTCAAGAGCTATCAGTGCTGTCAGCTGGGGCTGTGGGGCAGAGGTGACTGGCACAAATCTTCCAGGGTCCAAAGACCAGGAGAACCCGCGTGTCATCCCAAAAGACCCCATCACCTCCCGAGTCACGAGTCAGTGATGACACGCTGTTGAAGTAAGAGAGTCGTGAATTCGCAGTGAAGTGTTCCTCTATGCTCTACGGGTGGAGCATCTCATCCCTGCAGTGACGGCTCCTCCCCTGATTCATCTGAATGGTGATAGCGGCGCTGATCGGAGGGGAACGTCTCATTATTTCTCCATCACTGCAGGCCTGTAGGTTTGAGCTATGACTGAGGGCTGGCTGGTCAGAAGAGGGCTGGGCAGCAGACATGTCTTACATCAGGTTTAAGTCAAGGTCACAATGAGGAGAGAGCAGAAATGTGGACCTCCCTCAGCTCCATTTTGGGCATTTCAAAATGGAGACTGTCTGCAATATTTAGACTGGATATGTTTATAGGCAATTTAAGCAATTTCCCCCCCACCTCATAGACCAGCTTGTGGAGAAAGGCTAAGGTGTTTATTTCTCTGCTTGGTAAACCTAGAACAAAGTCCCACGTGACCTCTTGGCTTGGTGTCGGAGTGGGGGGGATTCTTCTCAGAGTACTTTGCTGAAATGTAAAAATAACCTCAGTTTCTATCGGGCAAAATTGCTTCCTGCTGGGGGTCACACAGGCAGCAGTGACAGAATGGCTCAGTGAAGTCGGGAGAGGATTGCCTGAGGTGACACCCATTATCTGGGGCTATCAACAAAGCAGCAGGACACTGTCTGACTACACTGTCGCTCTTGCAGTGAAACACCCTGCAAATTCCTCATGATATACATTATTTGTGTGTGGGGTTTATTTATTTATCTGCCATTATAGTAAAAATTGTATAGTTGACTCACAGCCCCTGTCTCGCAGCAGCGGAGTGGAAGCTATTATAGGAGCCTCAAACTTAGATGGAATTGTCTGACCCTTTCAAAAGCCTTTCGGTCGCTGAAATGTTCTGGCACTTGTCATTTCCCAAGGCAAGACATCGAGTCTCTATGCACTACATGACAGACAGGGAAGGCCACGGAGGAATAGAGGCTAATTTAAATCGGTTGTTTTAGGCCACAGAAGAACAAGCTAATGACATCCTGCTTTGATGCGGTGCGGTATGTTGCCACATGTTTGCTCGGGATGTACAGCACAAACCATAGCTGTAAGAGAATGGCATTCCTCTTGAATATTTAAAAGAGAAACTGTCAAAGCCTGGGAAGTCAGAATTTGGAAAAAGGGAAAATGAACAGATTGGCTGAACTGTGAAGCTGTGCACTTCAATTACACAAAGGATAACAAAGCTGATATTTTGTATTTTTTTTATTAACTTAATATCTTATCATATGTATGCAGTGGCTCAAATATACACTGTTCTAGGTTTATAACCATTTAAATATAGTCACTGCATGTATAAATATTTTCACATTGGTTTATTGGACTTACGAGCGTCTTAGGAAGCTTTAACATGAAGCTAAAGTATAACATTTTAATTCTTTAAATATATAAATATAATTATTTTTTAACGTAACGTCGCACTTGACTGAGACACAAAATACTGAAGGCATCGTTTTTTCTTTATTATTTATTTGCTTAAAAAATTAAAATGGTGCAGGATTGGCTCAGCGAATTAATAAATGTGTGTGTAGGAAGAGATACAAAAGTTTACAATATTTAACCATCACTTTTTTTTTTTTACAGGAAGGTAAAGAAGATAACAACATTCTGAAAGATCTGAGCGATTTTCAAAAATACAAATATGAAGAACAATATTTTTATTAAGACAACACCACCTGTTTTAGAAGGCAAAGAGAGGAGTATCCCAATATTTTTTCCTGTATAAAAAGAAACATCCTGTGACATCTAGCAAACAACTCCACGGCTCAGTAAACCTCATAAAAATGGCACAATTTAAGTCATCACATGAATAAATTAGTCAAAGGCACCACACAATACAAATCACAAGGAGACTTTTGCCCCATCTGTAAATGTGTCATTTACAAATTTTAAGGCGGATGCCATGTGCAAAAAGTTTAAGAAATGGACAAATGTTCAGAACTCATAACATGTGCTTTTTTTTTTTTAAGTTTTGATAAACGTCTTTTAAAAAATACTTGAACTATGTAAAAACCAAATAATGATTGCATTATGTTTGTTCTTTTGTTGTTTTCACAGCAATTCCAAGTCTGGAGAGGAAGACGCACTCAGTTTCTGTAGTTCTTGCGGCCCTCTCCCTCCTTCAGGAAGGTCCATATCAAAGTGTTGACGATGTCTGGCTGGTCCTGCTGCAGCCAGTGACTCGCCCCGGAGATGATGTTGAGTCTGAAGTGATTTTTGATGTAGAGTCTGGAGGTCTCGGCCATGTCTGGTTCCAGAAAGGCGTCCCTCTCCCCCCAGAGAAGCAACACGGGTGACTTCACCTCAAGTTCATTCAAAGGGAGAAAACTGTGAAGTAAAATAGAGGCATGAAGGAGACAAACAAATACATCCAACCTGACAGACAGTAACAATAAACATTATCATTATTAGGAAAATATTAAATACATCTGAAGTCCAACACCAGCTCCCCTGTCACGTAGAAGTCACGGTTGAGTACAAAATGTGTAAATGTGTTATAATGCAACAAGAAGAAAGTATTTACATCAAAATGCCTTCTTCTGATGGCTTGATTTCTACCGTTAACTCAGCAAATCAGTGTTTGTGCTTCTAGACCAGCTAAGGGAACATCTGCTGTCTGACACCAAACTAAATGTGTTCATTCATACTTGCAGTCCTTCCAACACCTGAATATAAACAAGCCAAAGCCGTCACTATTGCTAATGCAAACTCCTGTGGGTGTCTGATGAGTTGTCTGCCATCTACAGAACAACATTGAGATGATATAGAGGTTAATTAGTATAAGACAGACAATCCAACCAACAGAAAGGACAGACTATTAAAGTGGTACATTTGTGGGAGGAAACAAGCGTGCATATTCTGAAGCTTTCTAGGAGGGGACTGAGGTTTTCGAATGGTAAATAATCAAGCTTTTCTTACTATGAATTTGAGTGATAAGAGCATCTATTAATCACCCAATCTCAAGTAGGCACTGCCCACCAGCCCCTATGTATGCAGTCTCTGTAGACAGCAGGCCTATTGTAGGTGTCTGTGATCGCGGTCATTAAAATGACATGGCTCTCTAGATACAAGGGTCTCTTTCACAGCACCAGAGCGAAGGCTGAAAGGAGGCTTTTGACATTGACTGCTTGCGGCTGCCCTCTGGTATTTAGTTTGTAAGGCAGCAAAAAACGGGGTTCTGAATGTGCAGGAGCAGGAGACACTGATGCACGACTTATTTTTATTTTTAATTAAAGGAAAGTGATACCTCCATTGCCAGGCATCAAAAGTGCATTATTAATCAGCACCACTAGAGGACACTATTGACTCAGAGTGGGACATGTTCCTACTTGTTAATGCCATGAGCACAAGACAAATTTAGTGGGTGAAATATATCTATGTATGTATATATGTACATGTATTATTGGGCACGGTTGCGAATTGCTTAGACGGGTTGTATTTCGGCCCTGGGCGTCTCTGTGTGGAGCGAATGTTCTCCCTGTGTCTGCGTGGGTTTTCCCTGGGTACTCTTGTTACCCCCCACTTCCCACAGACTTGTTGTTTAGGTTGATTGGCTACATGATCACATGAAAGTAAATATTTGATAACAGGCTATTGTATCAAATGTCACAGAGAGGCTTGGGTTCAACGGTGCATTCAGCAGCGTGAGAGATCGCTCCTATATGCTCAGCGCAGGACATTGAATTCGCTTTCCTAGGATTTTTCTGAATAACCCACACACACCAGGGCTGCAGCGCCTCGGGCACAGCTGGCAGAGCGGAGCGAACTGGAGGGGTCCCGTCTGTGTGCCAACTCATAATGTCTGTAAGCAGCTGCCACAGATCCGCACACTCACGCACCGCGGTCTGTCAACAGCCCCGCGACAGCAGGGGCCGATGGCAGGGTTTTCGCAGCCCTCTCCCGATTCGTTTTTGTCTGTTGTTGCGTCTTAACCTACTTTTCAGTCGTGCAGTTTCACATTAGTCAATTAGTCAAGGGAAAAGTCACAGGCAAGAGACCTGACTGTAAGGCCAACGTCATAGTATAGGTCACACAGTTAGCAAGCGGTCTGTGTCTGTGTGAATCCTGCAGTGGAGTAACTTAGGAGCCCAGCATGTGAGTAGCTCTGTCCTAGAGAGAAATGTATTACCTGAACACATTCCTGTAGTAGTTGAGAGGTCCAGTCAGGGCTCCAGGCTGTGAGAAGACATACAGGTAGGCCTCGATGTCCTCCGCCGTCAGCGTGCAGCCCTTCCGCCCGATCCCAGTGCTCCTGCTCGTGAATAAACCTTTCAAAGCCTGAGAGAGTAGAAATGCTAAGTGTGAACACCCACAGGCCGACGGAAGACACTGTTTCATCTCTGGAGGGGCACTCAGCTCTCCCACTGCTGACTCGGGCATTTTGCAGGTTGAATTGCCTGTTATGGTGTCTTATTATAATCAAAGCTGCTACTCCCTAACGTGGGAAGAACCCTTTTATATAGAAATCCATGTTTTAAATGGGGGTCCTGGCTATCAGCCGTGACTGACGATGCCCTCCCATGCAGGTGCCCAGGCAGTGACAGAGGTCCCTTCACAAGTGCTCCTCCCTGGCAACTGATAGCACACGGCCCTCTGGGAATCAGGAGGTAGCTCAGCCTGGACTCCAGACAGAAGTGGGCCACCGGACCCAAACTGTACCCCTGCACCCCTTCTGAACTCTACACAGGAGTATTCAGCCATTGAGCCACTCAGGAGCCAATCTGATCTGAAGTGTGATTAAAGAGACACTCTGACAATAAGTCAAATGGAGGAGAATAAATGAAGCAAAAAAAAAAGGTAATTAAGTGGTTTTGCTCTTCTTGGAAACTGTAGAAGAATCCTGAGGCTGCCGCAGTCTCTGTCAGCTGTGGTGAACTGCTGCAGCAATGCAAATTGAACTCTATTAAACCTATGAAGAGATCTAAAGGAATTAACTATTAAAGCTCCTGATGGGCAGTTTATTGGTCCTTGGCTGTGAGGAGGCACAGGGCGAGCCTTGGAAACGAAGCAGCAGGGAGCCATTGTTCGCACGGTGCTCCTGCGGGGAGACAGACTCACACCCACTTTCACAAGCACACAAAAGATGGGCAGATTAGTTGCGTTCCAGTCTTCCGCAGCGTGACGAGAACAGGGGAGCAGACGGCGTGAGGAGCTATCGCATCGTTTTTCTTTCGAGACATTTGAAAGGTTTTCATGATAGTGTATTAGCTTTTCCTCAGAGTCTGAAGCTATAAAAATGTAATTCAGAAGACAGCACTTCCTTTCAAAAATGATCCTGCATTCAATAGCAAAATATCCACGACGTTTGTGTACCTCTCCGGAAAGCACTGCTTACCTTGAAATCGTTGATGGAGAGCATTAACTCTGGGAAACGTGGCAACTGGAAGAAGAAGAAGCTACTGGACTTCATCAGCTGGGCCGGGTTGCGCAGGGTGTAATCTGGAAACACCGGAAATAAGATCCTTATGTCACACTAATTAGAGGCTTACGAGCAAGTAGACGAACACAGGACTCAGCACATCAATAAAAGACACTCAGAACTACTTTCTCAGAGGAGCATTACTATCGTTCTGAGAAACAGGAAGTTGACCAGCCAATTCTGCTTTTACAACCAGGGGTTTGTCACAAATGCTCAAAATGACAACTGAGCCGAGCTTACCTGAAAACACAGTGGGGTGAGGGCAGTTTAAGACGATGAGTTTAGTCACCATCTCTGGGTAATGGATCGCAAACAGCCAGGCGATGATCCCACCCCAGTCGTGACCAACCAGAAAACACCGATTATAACCTGGGGGGAGAGGAGAAGAAAGAGATCGTATTGTTACTTGTCAGTCTTGTCATTCACAATGCAGCTTTTGTGCGACGGACATCCACAGTCTGCAATTTATTACTGTTACAGGAATTCAACCAGGGTGCCAATTGAAAAGCCTCACAGTATCATACATGAAGAGCAGTACTGAATTATTAACAGGGAGCATGTTTTTTTGTTAAGAATATGGCAAACCCTTCAGACCAGTCTGGCTCACAAACTCCTTTCTATATAGACACTTCTAGGTTATTGCAGGTCTACCATGTGGTGATACAGTGATCACCCGAAGCACAAACACATTTAATCATCCCCCCACCCTGAAATGTTTTTGTTAAAGGAGTTTAATGTGACCGCAGCTCTCTGTGTTATTCAGTCCAAGGTCGCCCTGAAGCTGGTCTGCCTCATCGCACCCAACTGTGTTAGATTGCGTGCGTGTCTTATGATTTGGACCTGGAGGCTGAGCAGGAGAAACTGTGAAATGAGCTGAACTTGAATCTGGGTCATCTGCAAGATCGCCAAAGAAATGGATCTTTCAACCCAAGAAAAAAGATCCTACTAGAACTAGAAGCTTCTTAACAGTCAACGGATTGTCATGTTCAGTCAGAAAACATTCAGGCGCCATAGATAACTCTTGCTGTGGTTTAATTTTTTCTCTGAGACCCAGTGGAGAAGCCAGCCAGGTGCCAAACAGCATCCCCTGGGCACAGGCAGCTATGTGTTGGAGGCGTATGGGAGCCACGGAGAAGTTAACAAGTGAAAACACCATGGGTCAGTTTGATTGACCTATGATTTGGTGGATTCACGGTTTGTTTGTTTTTTGGTTTCCTTCCAGAAGTATAATTTTTGTTCCCATTGACTATGATATAATAATAAAGCAGCTTGCTGTAGCAGAAATCCGAGATCTGAATACAGGTCTGAACACAACTCATGCCAATTGGTTGAAACTACTATTGCTTTTATTGTATGACCTGAAATTAATGTTATGCATGAACATATGAGCAAGTTTTATTTAATTGGGGGTTATACAGCCAGAAATAAATAAGTTTCCTTCAAAGTTAAACTCAGAAGCCATCCTGAAACTTTTCAAAAAGCACAGATCCATCCCTCCCCCCTTGGAAGAAAGCAGCACTATCTCTTTCCTCTCTATATCTAGTCAGCTGGACTCACATCCTAATGAGTTTAATGGCGGATGGAGGGGAATACGGTGGCTTTGTTCTCAGTCGCTAACGAGTATCCCCTTTAAATGAGATCGCTCTACAAAAGAGAAGAGGCACGGAATAATAATTCTCCGCCACCTTTGAAAAGCAAATGCGGGGGGAAAGAGTGGTAGTCACCGGGGGAATTAAGAAGTAAAAAGACCAGGGCAAGAAATGACTCCCTATCTCACATCTCCCGCAGAAAAGCCTATTACACAGAAGGCTGAGACATTGGAAGATTGAGGGCTAATCTATCCTGTCTTAAGCCTCTTGAAGATTTCAGAAACAGCAGGATAGCCATCAGCGCTCGGCCTGCTATGCGCCAGTGGGCCAAGAACGGCTTTTAAAACCATAGGCTGCTTCATTTCAGGCTTCCAGTGTCTCAACCTTCAGTCCACGATACGATATCCCCCTCTCTGCACAACTGATGCTTGTATGTCGCTATTTTCTTGTTTGTGTCATAACGAAGAAAGTCTCTTCTGGCACCCCTTGCTTTAATGCATTCTCTTTCCGATCTCATTATTATTTCACTCCTTCTTCTTCCAGCACTTCCCTAGATCCCCTGGCTTCTTTCCAGCTCTACCTCCCAGTCTCACCAGAAGCTGTTGCCGCTCTGCAGATCCCTTGAACTTGAAGTACAGTAAACGAACACACTAAAAAATGTAGGAAGAAACTGCGCACTCTGGTTGAATTAAGAGGATTTTTCAAAAAGGCTTTGCTTAATGGGTGACGACATTGACTATAATGTGTCTGTATAGCTTTTAGATAAATCTTTAAAGTGAATGAATTCCTCATTGTTGCAGAGTTTTTGTCGCAGTGTAGCTGTATAACAGGTTGTTTTGTTAGTTATGGACTGCTTTGGTCCAGCTGACAATCCACTCTACTCCCCTCCCCTCCAGCACTGCAGTCCACATTATTTAACGAAGTCTGCTAAAAGGATAATAAATAAAGAAGTGGCGAGAAGGGATTCCTACGTGCAGCCAGAGAAACAGTCCCTGGCCTATGATTCATTGATGGCTGTTGTCTACAAGTAGTATGTTGTGAGTTAAAATGAAATACAGAAATAAAAATGTTGAATTATTTCTTCCTCTACACATGCCTTGCATAAGCACTCACCCAGGTACTCCACGATGTCTTTGACGTCGGTGATGAGGGAGTCCAGGCGGTAGTTTTCAGCCCCGGTGGGAACGTCCGACTCCCCATAGCCCCGCATGTCCACCGCCACCACCCGGAACTCGCTCTTGAACTCGCGCAGCTGGTGACGCCAGGAGAACCTGCAGGACCGGACAGCTGGTCACGCCGGACATAACCCCAGACGCACAACATATACAATGCATGCAATTACTATGAAGGCAAAGCTACCGAGCCTATGAGTTGTGTACAGACTCTGAGTGATTTAAAACACACAGACCCCTGCCGCATCAAACTGGATTGAAAAATATGATATGGCACAATCTGCTACTTTTAAAATTGAACTGCCCTAGCTTTACACACAATAGGAGGTAATCTTGATATGAATTATAGGGGGATTTAACTTCGATGTTAAGTACCATTGTCCTTGTTAGGACTGAAATAGCACTCTAATGCTACTTCTTGGCTGCTCTTTAAATCCACTTTCCAACTGGAGACATTGTGTAAGGCAGGTTGGACAGCAAGCAGAACTAGCTGCCATACTTAGAAAACCTATGTATTTAAACATAACATTAACTACTATAAGAGATCCATTTCTTAATATGAACAACTTGACATTGTTTCTCCATCACCATTCAACATGTGCTTGTCCATCTACCATGGCCTATACCTCACAGACTCACTTCCGTATTTATTTGGCATTGCTTAGTTACAACAACTTAAACTGCATTGGTTTTACAGTAGTAATGAAGTAGCTTGTAACCAGATATTTAAAACAATAATCTGTGATTGCTATAAGAAACTCTGGTGAAATTATAAAGTAGCTTTTTGTGTATTACTTAGCCAGGGCACAGACACTTTAAATTGATTAAATCCATCAAGCCATAAAGACCAAATAACTTTGAATGTATCTTGGACTGGGAAACACAATCTAATCTCTTTTCATAACTTCTGTGCTGCAAATGTGCAGCCATGCACAGCAGATTTTCCCTCTGAATAATTAACTGCTGTCTGCTTCTATACAAGCCTGTTTGTCAGTCTGAGATATGGACCACTTTAGCACACTTGACAATCCATCCTACCCCAATTCCTTCCACACCAGCACTGCAGTCCATATAATTTATTGAAGCCTGTTGAGAGGCTGAAAGCTCAATAACTGGTCAATTAAAGGGAATCTGGCAGGCTGCAGGAGCATCAGGAAACGCCCATAAAAATATGATTTGGCTGCTGTCTGCATGTATTGCTTGATGTTTTATGTTGGTGGTTCACAAGGTTAAAAACAAATGAGAACATAACACTGCTGTAGTGGAAAGAGCCGTGAATATGCCAAATTGATATATTGTTCTTCCTTTTAATTACATATTACACCTATCTATCTGTCTGTGCTTCCCTCCACTTTTAACATGTACATAGGTATCTAACCAGACACTAATGGTTGCATGTGTCCCTGTAATTTTACCAGAACTCTGGAAATCCATGGAGAAACAGCATCAGTGGTTTTCCCCGTTCTCCGGCCGCCACATAGTGAAATCTCAGCCCAGACTCCTGTAGACACAGACAGGGAAAGAGTCACTGTCTTTATGCAGGACATCTGACAACACCAGCACAGCCTTCTCTAGTTTAATCAGTACTGTATCATTTTATGTAATACTCACCATTTCGTGTGGTGGTCTAATATCTATGGCAATACAGAATATATATAGCATTTGAAAATCCTCTTAACACTGATTTGAATGGTTTCATTTTGTATATTTATACCAGATTAACTTTGAATTTCAATTGCAAGGAGAATGGTCTCTTCTGTTTAGGGATGAGTGACTATCTAGTACTAACTGGTGCACGGAGGGGGAAAAAAGGCTAAGCTGAGGATCTGCTAAGATTATAATAGTTGTTGTGCTTGCATCCTGGATATATATTTATAGCGTTTAAATTAAATCACCTTCAGGAAGATATAACCGCAGCAAATACAACATGCATTTGTAAACATCGCGTACATATCTCCACAGGCACTTCAATTGCTATTCTAACAACGTTCAACAGAGCTGACCTGCGAGAAAGTGACGTTGCAGGACAGGTGATTTCCAACCTGATCCGTCAAAAACACAGATTTTACAGCAAATCAACGGAGAAGGCACCAATTGAAACTTTAAGAAGTGCCACCACTGGGATTTGCAGGACTGTACTGGGATGACTGGCTAGTATAAACTGTCAAAGTCAACACGCAGCTGCGAGCACAGGAGGAGCTGTCTTCAGCACCACCGGCAAATAAAGTCTGTTGAATTGTAAGAGCGGGGTAATTAACGGGTTATTACAGTAATCATCATAAATACTCCATTTTCAGGTCATACGTCAATGAATAACTAATATATCACTTTACGAGCAGTCTGCATTAAGATCAATGTTTCAGTGAGAGGCACAGGCCCGTTTCTATCGATTTGATTGCAATAGATAAAACGTCTTATGCAGAAATTCGCCTCTTTTCAGTCCTGCAAGCCCCCCCGCACCATAACCCCCAGTTTCACAGCGGACTGCAACAGCCCAGCACCTTACCTTTATTCTCACATAGCAGTGTGTTCCCAAGGACGTGTCATTCAGGCAGGCTGGGGGGGTCTCTCGGATTCCCCATTGAAAGGTTTTTGACGGCCTCCTAATCACGGTGCCCAAAAGTTTCAGCAGCGCACAGAAAGCGTGGAGAGCACAAACACTGTAGATGAGGAACCAGTAGCCAAAAACTCTCATCTTCAGCCATAGCCTCACTGTAAACAACAGTAAGTTGTGCAGCAGCCTCGCCATCTTTACATCCCAGCAGGAGAAGCAGTATGGATAGCGGAGTGGTATTGATCGCTGTTCTTGGTTGTCTGCTGTGGGGTACAGGATGCCCAGCGCGAATGGCACACCGGGCTCGTAAAGAAGCGCACTCGCGTCTGGGAAGATCCGTGGATGTCAACTCCGTGCAACCCCCCCCCCCCACCCTCGATCTGCACGTCAGGACTCACGCTTGCGTGTGACAGGAGCTCCGGATGGGCGAATAGGTGTTTTTACACCACTGCCTGCAAGCTGATGAGCCTAAACCTCGGCCGTGGGGGGGGAGGGGTGGGCAGCCGTGCCCGCTCGGGAGACGCAGTCTGTAAACACAATCCACGCCACGTGTTCGTGTTGCAGGAGGCTGGGCCGGTTTTCTGTCTCTGCAAACCCGTCAGCTATTTTTATTGAAGGTAGCAGCGCAAGACGTTTGATGAATCATCCCCACTGTTGGCAAGACCTGCGTCTTCGTCCCCCAGTATTCACAATATTGATGCTGCTCGACTCGGAATCTCCACCTAGAATTGCTAGTTAGGGGTTGAAGGGGTTAAAGTATTCCAGTTTCTAATTAAGATCTAACAGGCTTATCAACAGTAAGCGGATTGTGAGGAAACCTTGCAAGGAAATAGGTAGTATAGTGTTTTAAGCAATACAAAGTAGTTTGTTTTTTCCCCATTAGAAACTTAATTGGAACAAATCTACCAAGGAAGGTGCAAGTTAGTTCTCACAAATATCTACATTTTATAATGTAAAAAACCTTTGCAAATATTATGATCCTTATGATTATGATATACACCGATCAGCCATGACATTATGACCACCTGCCTAATATTGTGTAGGTCCCCCTTTTGCCGCCAAAACAGCTCTGACCCGTCGAGGCATGGACTCCACTAGACCTCTGAAGGTGTGCTGTGGTATCTGGCACCAAGACGTTAGCAGTAAGTTGCGAGGTGGGGCCTCCATGGATCGGACTTGTTTGTCCAGCACATCCCACACATGCTCGATTGGATTGAGATCTGGGGAACTTGGAGGCCAAGTCAACACCTTGAACTCATGATTCATCAGACCAGGCCACCTTCTTTCATTGCTCCGTGGTCCAGTTCTGATGCTCACGTGCCCATTGTAGGCGCTTTCAGCAGTGGACAGGGGTCAGCATGGGCACCATGACTGGTCTGCAGCTACGCAGCCCCATACGCAACGAACTGCGATGCTCTGTGTGTTCTGACACCTTCCTATCAGCATTCACTTTTTCAGCAATTTGAGCTACAGTAGCTCATGTTGGATCGGACCACACGGGCCAGCCTTCGCTCCCCACGTGCATCAATGAGCCTTGGCCACCCATGACCCTGTCGCCGGTTCACCACTTTTCCTTCCGTGGACCACTTTTGATAGGTACTCACCACTGCAGACCGGGAACACCCCACAAGAGCTGGAATTTTGGAGATGCTCTGACCCAGTCGTCTAGCCATCACAATTTGGCCCTTGTCAAAGTCGCTCAGATCCTTACGCTTGCCCATTTTTCCTGCTTCTAACACATCAACTTTGAGGACAAAATGTTCACTTGCTGCCTAATATATCCCACCCACTGACAGGTGCCATGATAAGATTATCAGTGTTATTCACTTCACTTGTCAGTTGTCATAATGTTATGGCTGATTGGTGTATATGTATTTTTTTCCATGAAGAAACAGAACTTGATAATAACTGAAAGGCAAATCCCTGTATCTCAAAATTAGCAACCTAAAGTGTTGAATAAGAAAAACAACCATATATAATTAATCAGATGGCATTACTATGCCAAGTACTCCCTTTCCACAGGCAAACCAATTGGTCCCCAGGTGGCAAATCTCGACATGAAAGAAAAAACAAATCCCTGTGGTTCAAACATCACTGTATAGGACTTGTTCGGTTTTCAAACGTGGACTAAAAATAGTGTTTAAGGGTGCCCTAGGTGTTGAAACTCATTGTCACCCACCTTCCCACAGTCGAGCCACTGTACAGCTCAGAAAAAAATAATTTTTGCTGTATGTATGGCATGTGTGTGAGATCGGGAGGAGGGGCTACTACTTACATGCAGTCTGTACTGGCAGCACACAATACTGATAACATGCAAAAAGCCTTGGAATCACAATAGGCCACTTGGCATTCCCATCACAAACAAGGCCAGCACATCAAACACGCCAAAGCCTACAGCTTGAGGTTTCATGCAGTTGCATCTGCCAACAGTACAGGAATGTGGAATATTGTGCATCTGCAATGGAATAAAATGCCTAAGTTGTTTTGGAAATTTATACATCTATACACACACACCACACACAGCAAATTAAAAAAAAAAATGAACATGCATCCCCTTTTCCTGGAAATGTACAGTAACACTGCCATGAATAAAAAGGGACAGACAAATGGCAAATATAATTCCTTCATAAAACACCTTCTAAATTCTTTTGAGGGTTGAGTCCACATTTTTTTATTATCTTTGTGTAGGCCTTCAAAAAGTTTAGATATCTCATGAGGGATTATTTTCTACTGATATAACATTTGTAGTGCAGGTAATACACAAGCAGGAAGGGCAACTAAACTCTCATTAGGCCTCCACCATCCAGTCCATTTCAGATCATAGCCATAAATTATATGGGTTCATATTAGTGAAAGTACATTAGCCCATGTATAAAAAAAAAACTGAAATGTAATGCATACACATAGCAGGCGCAGAGAAATGACCTTAATATCTGTGGCAGCCCCATGCCTCACAGAATCTAAAAACATTATGCACGAATAAGCCTTTGTAAGCCCAGCAAATTACTTGTGTAACAGGTGGGAACCGGGTAGAAACAACAACAAATACACCATTTTACTGAAAATATTTTAATGATAGTTTTCCATATAGTGTGATTTTTATCTTCAAAATTATATATTATCTCTCTATATAGTCAAGTCATGCTCTCTCACATCTTAAATGTATACAGAAGAGAAAGTGCTACTGTATGCAGGACAGCAGACGTAAAAAACAAAAACAATCTCAAACTTCACAACTTCAAAGTTTCCATTGTGACATTTAAATTGCAGCCGAGAACAACAGACACATTCAAAGTATAATCATTTCCTTTTCCTCACACCAGTCTGAATTTAGGCACAGATTACCTAAATTTTCATAAATAAGCACATCAAATTTGTGGCATTGCAGTCTTCGGGAAACCAACAGGGGAAGCATACAGTACCCTTGAAAAATACACTCCCAACTGTGAATATCAACATTTGGCAAAAACAAATTAACTGCTACTTCCAGATAACAATTTGCTAAGGATTATTTTATTACAAATAAACAAGTAATACTTCAATATAGAGTCTGGTATTACAGTAAACAATATTGCAGAGGACAGTCCTCATTAAATCAAACTGTTTCATTAACAGGCATTCAAGTTTAGTCAGAACAGCAAAGCATAGTCATCTGTATTTGAATACTAAATTAGCAGTATAGAAGCAAACGCCAGGGAGGAAGATTAAGGTGGGAGAAAATCAAGTACACATTAACAATATTGTAAACTGGGAAGGTATACAGCAAGAAAAAGTGGAATGTAAATGGGTGACAGCCTCCATTTTTAGTTAACTGAACAAAATACCTAGAACTGATTATAAAACATGGACTGAAAGTCAGTTTCAAACGTACAACACTTCTCTCTTAATTTACAGACCCTCCTACAACATCTGCATACAAACACACATACAGTACCTCGAGTGCAAGTGTTTTATAACTTCACTAAACTATGCCCTGTACAGGAGAAGGCAAGAGCCAGCCTCAATGTGGTCGGTGTGTACAGGTTCACAGTATATTACACTGTACATTATATTACAATAACTTTATAATACAATAGTAAGCAATGTCATGCACATTTTCTTGGACAATAATGACCAGTTTCCTTCAACAAGCATCCATTACTCAGACATCCAGTGCCTGGAAAAAGTCGTTTTCTGTTGCCATAAACAGCTCTAAGTAGCATCCCACAATGCAAGATGCCAGCCAGTTATTCCCCCCCGTCCACCAGCTTCGTATTAATAAAGATTATTTTCAAATGTTGCCATGATGTCACTCTGCAGAGTCATGTCAATGATGCCCGACATCTGGAAAAGAAACATTAGATTTTTGGTTGCACAAGCGATTTCAGATATTCATACTATTGCTCAAAACCTCAAAATAAATCAAACAAAGTACTGTTAATACTGATCCCATATCACACAGGAACACAATGAAAACTAAATACAAAATTAAGATCCAATCTTTCCAACAGATTTCAAACATGGAGAAACAATGAGATTCCTAATAAACCAGACACTTTCTATTGCACAGACATCCAACACAACTTACAGCCTCCCTCCTCCTGCGCTCCTGCTCTCGTTTACGGGCCATCTCTCGCTCTCGGTCCACGGAGGCCTGTTGTTGTAGTTTGGCCTCTGTAGTTGTTGGCGTTTCCTCTGCTTTAGGAGGTTCCACTTCCAAAGCAGGCGGTACAATATCTACAGATGGTTCACTGTCCTGCTCTCTGAAAGTATTGCATCAGTCCTTTTCAGCATTATGGTATTCAATTTACTTCTAGAAGCATACACCCAGCTCTGCAGTGATGAATATATCTATACAGTTCATATAGTTTTGACCATTTAGCCTTCGGTATTGTTAAAGCACACATTGTAGTTAAACTGTAACTGAAATAAGAGACTCCCATTTTAAACTAACTATGCATGATATTGTTGAAGTATCCACTGCAAGCTGGCTATACCTGGGTTTCTCAGCCACCGTTGTCTTCTCCCTTCCTGCCTGTCCCATCTGCAGCTTCCTCAAGGCCCTCTCGCGCTCCTCCTTCTCCATCGCAGCTTTCCTAAACTGCTGGAAGCTCTCATTTGAAGATCTGATCATGGATGGAGTGAATGTCGTCATCTTTCCCAAACTGGCCCAGGAATCAGCATTCTTCAGAACAATGTCCTATAACAAAAGATTAACTAAGATTATTTTATTTTAAAGAAATCATTAGAATCAGATATGATACAGATATTACATAAATTTGGTCAACTAAACCTGGTTAAGAATTTCAAAGTGAAAATCAATCTTGCATGAAAATCCCAACAGTTCAGCACAATCACAAACACTGAATTGGTATTTTAGGAGTCTGCCATCAGCATAAAAAACAATGAGGCCGCAGCGAAGGGCCCCATCAGCAAATGCCAATGTGTTTTATTTATTATAAATAAACTATGCTATTAGAAGTACTTTATACACCATATAGGAAATAGTGCCTAGTGCAGAAACCATGAAAACGCTCTTGACAACACTGCCATTGCGATCAGCCCTGCAGCTAAATCCAGTCTCTCCGGAGTGATTTATATTAAGATGACAGACCCCAAATATCACGCAGGGAAACAAAGTCATAAATGAAATGAAAAGACAGGTTTTTACATAAGAAGGCCATTCAATCATAACAAACACTAACACCACATGAGGAGAACAAAAAGCCAACAGAAAGGAAGTATCAAATTGTGTTCAATAGAGACGGTCTCATTAATTCACATAACTGGCGTGAGAAAGAGAGAGAGAGAGAGCTGCATGGACACCGGAGAGCCCCAGGGCCAAATCTCCACAAAAACCAAAATGATCGACATTAACCTAAAAGGAGAAATACAGCAAAATTTGGGAAAACAAATTAAAATTAATAGATAAACATAAATGTTATTGGGCCCTAAATATGAATATTAAATTTGCAGAATACCTGAAAATCAAGAACTCAAAAGAAAAGCAAACATTGACAAGTAGGGAATCCAATACCGCGTGCTTTTTCGATCCTGGGATTGTTTTTAAAAAGAGCCTCCCATACCTATAACATACCTATAGATTACGTTGTTTCAACATTGTGGCCGGGTTATTTTCAAATCTAGTAGTAATTATAATGCAACCAATAGAATCAATGAAAACAACAAAGATGAGATGTACGCATTATTAGACAAACTATAATGTAAGTTTTATACACTAAAACATACACTGAGCAGTACACGATAGGACTATGGTTTTTAGATTTTGTGTTTATGATGTTTCTTAATACAGCAATTAAGAAAAAAAGAACAAAGAAAGCTAAAGTCTCTTTCAGACCATTGCGTATATTGTGTACGGAAGACATGCGGCTAAAATGCGATTTCGGACTCCACACTGGTTTGGGAGAGTTGCTATCAGAAAGTTAATGTTAATTGCAGGTTCAGCCGCGTCCCCTGCGCTTTCAAAGAGGAACAATTCTGTGTTGACGCAGATGATCACATGCTGCTGCTGCTGCGCCGCTCAAGCCGGAGTCCGCGAGACCTCAGCAGTGCCTTCCCTCTGCTGATCGTCTGAGCTTGGGCTGAATCTGCGGGTGCTTGTACTTCAGATTCACATTTTGAACAGATGACGAGCCTCTGTATTAATTCTTGCACATTTTCTTTTATAAATAGCTTACAGCACGGACTACAAGAATTACTGCACCGTCACATTTTTCATTAGCCACAGTCCCGTGATCCCGGGTATTTCACGTTTTCAATCCCGGTATTCCAGGACTAGAAAATTGCTTGGGATCGGATTGCCTGCTACTCAAAATGCACACTCCTCCCAGATACTGAAAAGGTCCCCATCCTTCTGGGAGAGGAGGAGAACACTGCCTGCCACAGCCATAGGGACAATGTAGGGACAGTGTGGACAGTGGGTGGACAGCCTGCAATCACACAGGCCCACTGCTTCAGGGAGGGGGGCAGCCACACAGCCTGATATAGGATCAGCGCATCAGAGGGGGGGCAGTGGTGGACTATACTGGGAATGAGGAACATTTTACCAATGTTTTTTTTTTTTTTAACATAAATATGATTTACTATGATTTTCAATACATAAAAGTAATGTATTGAAATGTACCTAAATAATACCATTTTCAATTATTTTCTTTTGATTTATTCATTTAATCATTTTAATGTATTTTGTATTCTATTTTTGTTTTACTTCATTTTCTATAAATCTATATTTTCCGGTTTATATGTATCAATTATATCACATGCTTTGGCAATACGTGTATACAAATGTAATGCCAATAAAGCTTACACTGAGGGAGAGAGGCGAGAGAGGGAGAGAAGACTGCACTAAGACGTACTTTCTTTGGACCAAACAAAGGTTTCAGATCTTGAACAGCTACATCAGCTGTGTAGGTCTGAGCGTCTGACTGACTGGTAGGACTGTTTTCCTGCGCTGCTCCACTCACATCTGAAAAACAAACCACGAATGTCAAATGAAAGACCAAATCAGAGTACCGGGCATTCAAGTGTGAATATGATGAGAAATCCTGGCTAGATTGGAAACAGTGTACACATGGGAATGAGCCTCTCATAATTCAGTAGAGGGATTAAATTATTTACTATGACTCACTAGATAATTTTGGGGGGGTCTTGGATTCATTTTCTGCTGTAGCCGAGTCCAATGCAGAATAACTCAGTTCATCCATTACAGGAGACAATGGGCTGTCCTGAAGAGGGGACAATACTGGGCACTGAAAAATACATAATCCAGTTAATGAATATGAAAAATCAATAGGCAATAACTTGAACAATTTTTGAAACAGCTCACCCTTATTTTATTAACATTTACTATAAATTGGGTTTAACGATTGATTGTATTTCCTGGTTCTGCAGAAAGAAAAGATCCATCTTCCCAATCCCAAACTACCCAGAGAAAGATCAATTTCATCTGGTATAGCAAGTGCATGTTGCAAACCTTATTGTACGCATTCATTTTACGCATGGCAAAACTGATCTTTGAAGATAGGCCATCTCACTGACCTCCATTGTGACGTTGGCTGCGTGTTTGTGTGCAGGATTTGAAGACGACACACTGCGAGAGAACACAGACGGGGAATTCAAAGGAGACAAGAGTGTAGACATGCCTGCAAGAGGAACACGGATACACATGTTTTTTTTCATAAAGAAAAATAAAAAAAAACTAAAAACCAGAAGCTTCTGACGTAGCAACAGGATGGGCTTCTTGCACAAAAAGGTGGAAGCATGCAACGCAAGCATGCAGGCAGCTGAAGGTATGAAGCACGATGGTCTCAAACAAGAGAAAGAAAAAACAATGACCATCTGAAGCATAGCCTTAAGAAAAGCAGCAAATGGAAAAACTCGAGCGGGGATGAAAAGCAGAGCACCCGACTGAAGGCAGCACAAAAGGCTTCAAATGTGTAGGATGCTGGTGACGCAAACAAAGGCACCGTCTTACCTTCGGTTTGTACCCTAGTGGGAGGATTCTCGGATAGAAGATGTAGTCGGCTGAGCAACGGTTGCCCAGCTTGGACTTCCGGTGTTTGTGGCATAGACTGGAGGTGCCGCATTTGAACAGGCTCACGTGGAGGTGAATGTGACGGGGGGTTCAATTCGGCCGAGTGGAGCAGACTGAGATCTGAGTGTCGCTCAGCGGCCTCATCTGGGGGCTCTGAGGGCAATGTGTGTTCGGGACAGAGAGAGTGGGGGCTCGGGGTTTGACCGAATGTCTCTTCAAGTGCCTGTGGTTGCTGGACTGAGTCAGGCTGCTGGGCAGAAGGCCTGTGTTTAGGAGGTAGAGGTGCTGCTTTGGCACTAGGCCTCGATGGCTGTGGTGGCAGACGGGTGTGTAAGGCTGAAGGAAAACAATTCAAATCCGTAAAGAGAGTGTCAAACGCCTGCAGGTAGTGCATACAATAGTCTGGAAAATGTGCCTAAATTAATGAGACATTAGGTTTTTATTACACAGGCAAGTGGTTAAAAGAAACAAAACCAATGGGTCCATCCTGTCCAAGCCTACACTGACCACTCCGAAAGGACAGGACTTCAACTGACCAAGAAAAACCTCTCATTGCTGCAACACCCAATGCAGCAACTGCCAGTTAACAACATGCCTGGCTAATTTGAGTAAAAAACTCTTTAACGTTCTCTCCAGCACTTCACGTACAATGACTCTGCTTTTCCTGAAGTACACTCTAAACTGCCTACTCTATGTAAAACTGTGAGAGCAGCTCTTTTACCTGGGGGCGAGACCATGATTTGTTTAGGTAGATGCAGTCGGTCTTGCAGCAAAGGCTTAAACAGGTTCAGCTGTGGCAATGGAGGCTCCGTAATGGCAGGCTGGAAGCTCGTCTCAATTGCAGGTTCAATTGGACCTGCGGGAGCAGAATTTCGCACAGCAGCCGAGGCCTGCTTTCCTTCCTGTTTGGAAACACAGGAATGTATGGTAGAATTAAGCATTTCCATTACATAACCTATTATGCAATACCTGCACTGCTAAATTTACATACTAAAATACATATTTCAAGTAGAATAAAAAGCATACCTCAAATGAGTCACAAGGGTTCTCTTCATACATATTATCTATCACCAAGTGGTGTGTGGTACAATCTTTTTACAGGAAGTAGAAGCTGAACTTACAAGCTGCCATCATTTCTTATTTACCTTGGTTACGATTTTGACATCTGTTCTCATTTGCTTCCTTTTCGTTTTCTGTCCTGCAAGAAAAAGGGTGCGACAGTTAAGTTGTAGTCAAGCAATTTACGATGCAAATACTGCACTGTGTGGACTGAACCACTTTGAATGGAAAAGGGTAAGTTCACTACCTACAACAGAACTACTCCGTAACCCCAAGGTTGTACGTTAATATCCATTGAATTATACAGATAGCGTACGGGCTTCTGTTAATTTTGATGAAACACATTAAAAACCAAGCAGTGCTATCCACAAGTTATACTTTTGAGAAGCTTAAAAATTAATGCTATAAAAATAAAGTGGAATTGAGTGGCTGACTTAGTTTTGATCACTGTATAGATTATGGTGGAGCTTCAATTAAAAGCAAAGGACTAAATACCAAACCCAGACAGGAAATTAAAAAAATAAAAATAAGAATTAATCTTAGATTTTCAATATTAAAGGCAGGTTTAAAGTAAAGCTCTCCAGTTAACAATGGTGGGTAGTGCGTTTTTATTGTTTACATATTTTTTTACATTGAATTCAGCATACTTATTATCAAAAGGCAGGACTCCAGCAAAAGACAAATATAACTTACCTTTGTATAAACAATGTTAAATTGATTGTGTAACCTTTGTTCTGTGGGTTGTGCTGTATCGGATTTGATGCATTACGTTTCCCCACAGACTCTGCACAGTTAATATATTTTGGCATTGGAAATCATACATCATGAAAGGGGTTGGGCACTAATGAATGTGAAAGTCGTTAAAAGATATGGGGTCTGAATTGTGGAAATTAATATTAAAAGTTCACAAATGCTTGAAGATGATATAAAAACAAATACAAATAAAAATTCGTCCTAAAAAGGGAACCCCTAATTTTAAAATGTACCACAACAATAATATTCTATAAAAGTTGTTTATTTGATTGTCTGGGTGTTAAACACCAAGGTCAAGGAGTAAACGTACTACCAGTTACGGTAAAAAAAAAAAAAAGAAACAAAACACTTATTGTGCTATTGCTACAGAATGCAGTTGTGTTGCAGGACAATTACTGTAACCTACAGTAGAATTTGGTCCTACTCCTTCAATCCCTGCATTCAGTTTACAAATCTGGAGAAAACATCTCAAATACAATATATATATTTATATAAACAAAATAAATATTTGAAAACATTACAAAAAAATTGCATTTACAAATAAAAGTCCTTTAACAGATACCTGGTACACAACTGAGTACATTTGTTTTTAATTACAATTAAAATCAACGAGATCATTAGTGAACTACAGATTATTGAATACCATTGAACGTCGGTGCTACAGTTAAAACTGAGAGCCAGCAAAACCTTATATGCAGGGGTTGAAAGAGACGGACCTTTAAAGTGCAGTGCACGGTAGCTAAATGTTACAAAAATAACCCATATAACAAACAAACAAAAAAAATAGCTTATGCCCTTGTGAACACACAACTTGTTTCACTGGGAAAACAAAAAGGAGAATCTAAATCTAAATTTATATATGTTATTAACATTCCTTTGAGACAGTTAGGCACTAGATGAAAATAAGAAATAAAGTGAAAAGATCTGTTGTGATAATAGTTTGTGAAGAACTGAAAATTGAGAACTGATACCTATAAATGGTTGTATTATAAATCCTATTTGCTGGTGGTTTGTTTAAATCAGGAGAAAGTCCCTGCATGTTTGGCTGGCTGGCCTCTCATTTCAAACTCTGCACAATTTTCAACCTATTATGTTTAATAAAAAAAAAACATTAAAAAAAAAAAAACTCAGTAATCTTAACTTAAACACTGCAAAAAACAAAAAACCAGAACATAGCACCCACAACTCAAAAAGACTAAACAAAACGAGAGTGTTAGGTTTGACACAGATGAAGCTTCAGTTTGGAGGGGGGGTAATGTAACAGGGCACAGGACAATGTGTTTAGATCTCAACAAAAAAGGAAAAAAGTACTTTAATGATTTCAAGTATTTTGGTTTGTCAGCAGGTCTAACGGTTACATATTGTGATTGAATGATGCATCCAGGTAAACGTGTTTGTCACTCCTTAGTGGCAGAGAATGGGAAACAGTCCTGGTATTAAAAGGCGGACGCACTTGGGTTTACAGTTAAGTGCCGAAGAGGACATCTAACCTGATTCAGAGTCACTGCTATCAGAAGTGCTAGAATCACTACTACTGGTGTCAGAGCTTGAGGAGCTGCTGCTATCGCTTAATCGAGAGGGGCCTCCGAGGACTTGAGTGGCATCAGTGTTTTCACCTAGGGGGGGGGGGGGGGGGAGAAACAAACACTTAGTCGAAAGACAAGCTATAAAAACAACCAGCAACAACCTTTAATGGACTCTTTAAATTGACTTTTAATAAACTATACGTACACTTAGTTTTCGTCTTCTTGACTGAGTTCAACTGCTCACTGACATTGTGTAAGCGCTTCTCAAGCTCCTGCTTTTTCTCACACTGCAGCTCCTCCTTGGATTTGGGGGCTTTTTTCTCTGCACATATGAAAAAAAAAAAAATGCCATATACAAATTAAAACATGACTTTGGCTTAAGACATTTTCTGCAGGCATGACATCAGTTGATCAGAGAAAATACTGAAAAACAATTCCCATAATTGTCAGTTTATAACTGCACACAGATTTTATACACACAAGTTTCTACATTAACTACTTACGGTTGGGTTTTCTCGGTCTTTTCTTAAGACATCCCATGACGTATCTCTCGAGGGCTCTTAGCGTTGACGGTTTTAACGTTTCAAAGTCAATTTCTATCTCCTCCGGATTGGAGTCTCTCAGTGATGGCTCTCTTGACTGGATTATATTAACTACTTTTCCAAGCTTGTCACCAGGAAGCTTGTTTATGTCAAGACTCAGCTGTCTTTTCTCATCATATGTCATCGGGACTGCAGGTTCTTCATCAGAGTCACACGGCAGGATCGGCAAATTGCTTTTCTTACTTTGACTGCAAAGTAAAGTAAAGGACGGTAAATAAAAGGGGTTAATATTTTGGAAACGGGCATTGTGCAAATAATGCTTTACATTTCAAGCACACAACAAATTTAAAAAAATACCCGAATTACAACGAAACGGGTTCTTTTATTTCCATTTACACAAAATGCATAGAAAATTTCTTAAAAATACAAAAAAAGTCTTAACTTACACCACTGGAGCTCCCTTACTGGACTTTTTCTGCACTTTGGATTTCGGTTTCCTTTTGTCCTCGACACCTTTCTTCCTTGTTTTTTCCTTTTTGTCCCTCTCTTTTTTCTTCTTCTCTTTCTTAGATTTTTCTTTCTTCTTCTTTGGCTTCAGCAAGGGAGCCTGGGTAAGTATCTGCAATTGTTCACGAACTTCTTTCAGCTGCACAAAAAAGAAAATCTGTTAGTCAAATAGAAAATCTTGGACTATTCTTCAGACCAACAATAAAATAAAAAATAAAAAAACACAATGAATTAACACTCCTTTCCAGAAGTGACTCAAATGCAGTGTATGAGGCAAGATGGCCATGGGCGATTAGAAACATGGTGCCACATGCCTGCTCTTGCAGCCGTGCCAGCCGCTGAACCCGTTCCTCCTCGGTGTCCGAGGAGCTGTCCGAGTCGGAGGAGCTCTCGCTGCTGCTATCACTGCTGGGCGAGGGGTCCCTCTTCTCTGGGACAGGAGTCTCCAGCTGTACACTTTCAAAATCTGGCATCTTAGCAAAGCGCATCTCAAAGACATCCTAATGAATGAATCCAAAGAACTATTAATTAGTCATGACAAAAAGAAACGACAACAAAAAAAACACGTGATTGAAGCTTATATATAGGTGGTAGAGTATTTTCATAGAGAAAAACAAGAAACTAAAAGAAAAAAAGACACACCTGCATTTTTCTTGCCATTGCTACAACCTCGTGGTCTGGGGGGTTGTATTTGTAACAATTCAAGAACATTAACCTAAAATCTGATGCAAATTCCTGTACATCTTTGTATACTCTTTCATCCATCTTTTTCTGCAGGAAATGAAACAAAAATGTCAGTTTATCTTTGAAATATTTTGCTTTAATCACAACCATGTTTAATACATTAAGTTTTACGATTACATTTTTTATTTTTTTTCCCCCCGATTTGAACTGTTCAGTAAACCCTAGAATCTAACGCTAATTTTCACCCTACTTTTTAGCTGCAATGTATGGCACTTACTTTTATGGTACTAAGGTCCATTGGATGTTTGATAATATCGTGATAATCATGAAGTCCCAATATGGCTGCATCAACAGGCTTGTAAAATGGCCAAGCATACCCTGCATGTTTTTTTGCAAACATCTCTTTCAGAATCCCATTGCAGTATTTCAGCTGCTCTGACAGTTTGGCTTTCTTGCCGACTTGATGTTGCTGCTGGGAGTCTGGTAGGTCTTTTCTTGGTGGTTTAATAGGCCGACCGCTTCCTCGTCTTGAAAATAATTTGCACGGCCTCTGTTCTGTAGGAGTAGGTGACGACTCGCCACTTGTGATGACTGATGCCGTTGGAGTCGTAGTGTCTGCTTTTCTTTTAATGCCCTTTTTGACCTGAAACCATGAAACACGGAAGTTCTGTTCACCATTTCAATTTGCATAGCAAAGAACTGCCAGTCATTAAGAATTCAGCAGCAAAACACAAGCATTTAACTACTAATTGTAAATAACAGTGGCACAGTACTCTTCATTAACGTTATTGGCAAACAAACGGAAGACATTTGCTTTAACCCAAAAGCAGGGGATTACTGAATGACAACATACAGAACTTCACTCCTTTGCAAGCTCTTAATTAATAAATCCCCTCAGTCGTCATACATCTCCCACTGCGAATATCTGAAATTTCAGATTTTATTGAGCACATTCTTTTTTTAAACCCCCCACCCACTCTATATTTACTATGCATCGAATCGGTAAGGAACTATGAAAAGTAACACCCATGCATTCTAAACTTACTTTTGATGACAGATGTGCAGACATTAAAGGTGCAGAAGGGATTGTACGGAGGGCCTCTGAAGGAATCACTGTCACAGTCTGCTGAAACACAACTTCAGAGACCGGAGACTGAGGCTTCAGCTTGGACAGACCTTTCCATGAGAGAAAATGCACGAACACTATGATAATACAGTAAAATCAACATTTTACACTGTTCTATATGGGATTAGTGCTCTTCATTTAATCTCATCTTACTGAAAAGTGAAACACCATTCAGATATGAAACTCATTTGGTTGTAGTCTTACCTGCTGAAGGCTTCCTTCCTTTTCCTCCTCCCTTGTTCATCATCATACTGATTTCAACTTCTTCCTGTGGCATTTGTGCCACTTTCTGAAGAAAAAGCTTCTCCAAAGCCTGTGCCATTAGAACAATGTCATCTCCAGGCTGTGAACAAGAAACATGTTTTCAAACATGGCAGTTCCAATCACTTTGACATATCATAGGAATGTACCTTACAATTAATTCAAACACTTCCATGAAAAAATGTAATTGACATCAGGAAAGTACCAAACCATTAAACAATAACTCTACAGAATAAAGGGTTAGCCTACTTGTAGTTTTTTTTTTTTAAACTCTGGTGCTAAAAATCTACCTATGAAAGCCATTCTTCGATTCCACTACATGACCATGACACACAAAATCTACAAACCAGATATTCCTTCATATATAAAGTACACCATTGCTACAGGAGTAATTAAATAAGGGATTACATTTAACCAATTCTCATATAGCAGAAAGACTTTACACGGGTAACTAACATCCTGGAACATACAAAAGTCAAGATCAGTGACACATACCCTGTTATAAACATAGCAGTTTGTGAACATTGTATTAAAGTCTTCTATACATTCCATTGCTTTCCAGTAATAGTTATTCTCAAGCCGCTTCTTTATGGTGCTCAAATCCATTGGTGTGTGAATGATCGTATAATAATCCTGTGGAATCAGAGAAACCAAAAACATTGTAAATGCTAGAAATACAGCATGAAACGCACAAAAATATAATCCAGACCTTTCAAAACCTCACAACAGGTGCTTTCAGAGTCCTTTTGTTCTACACTGCAGCATCTCTGTTCTCCGTTACATGTTATAAATATCATGGGCCAAAATAAACAAACTGTTTGTTCCAGAGTACTTACTGAAGTGTAATGATGAATTTCTACTAGTCACGTTTCATATGCAGTGTCTGGATATTGCATACACTCTTACAGTTACACACCATAAAAAGAATTCAGATATTTAAAAAGTCCTTACTGGAAGGTTTAGCCTCACAGCATCCACTGGCTGTCGAAAAGGCCATGCAAAGTTGTGTGTCCACAAAGCCTTTACCACTACTTTCTGCAAGTACTGGAGCTGATTGGTAAGACGTCCAGGCTTTTTGGGGTTTTTATACTGAGGGGGTGGAGGGTTTCCAATGAAAGTCTTTGTTGTTCCTTTAACACTCGACATCTTGGGAGGTTTCAGCATCTTCTGAGAGATTAGAATATAGTCTTCCTTCCCAGCATATTCAATTTCTCAAAAGATCTTCCTTCTTATCTGAAAGACCCAATAATATTCAGTGAGTACCCATAAGTCTTTGCAAACAGAAATAAAAGTAAAAAAACAAAACAAAAAGTTGTTGACGGGTACCTAAAAACAAAACATTTTGGTTGGTTTGTTTAAATTGATATTTTATTTAAATTGTTTAACATATTGGGTAGGACAATAGGGGAAGTGCACATAAGGAGTCGGACCTGCCTATAAAGTAATATATTTGATGACACTTTCACAGTTTCTACTCAGCTATGAATAATCACCTATTTAATAACATTAAATTCAAGTTTCAAACTTGTGGTACCTTCAATAAAAGATCTCACACAGGGGCTAACAGAGGACAGCAAGAAAGAACAGACCAACCTAATTTCCACAGTCAAAACACTGAAATGAGAAAGGTGAATTGGTAAATGCTTACTTGAAGTTAAATCTAAACTGCTGGAATGTAGAAGTACATTTTGTATATACATCTAATGAGTGTCTTCCATTATTTTAAGTTTCAGTTAATTCACTCATATTTTACATTCCACCTTCAAAAGCACTTTTCTAATGTTGGCAAATCAAGCCTTAGAAGTTGTGCCTGAGCCCTCCAGTCATAATGAACACTATAAATATCCCCTGAATCCTCTTCAAACTAACCCATCTGTAAGAACATTCAAGCCACATTTAGGGCTAAATCAGATATTTTAACCAGTTCACAACTCCCTGTTCCTACTTTAAAAATACAGCAGACAAGCAATTCATACAGTACAGCTTTTTTGAGTTTAGGTTAATCAAACTTGTTCAACTGACTAATTTGGGTATTCCTCTTCTTGAATTGCAAAGAACTCACTGCCAACAGCCTAAAGTATCTTCACAATATGCTAAGCAGCTAGAAGGAACATGCACACAAACCTAAAGCTGACAAATACAAATACCGGACTAATTCATCCCTAATGGAGTAATGACATTTAAATAACGGGGACCTTCACTTCACAAGGCAAGTCCCACTATAGAAAAATCAACATGGGGGTTACATTTTCAAACCATTGTCTGGTGTAGACTGGTGGAAAATCATGCAAACACTTCAGGATTAATCTTCATACCAGTGAATTCAAAAGCAATGGTTGTGAACTATTCAGAAGCCTACTTCAACAAAATAAAACTTTACATAACACCAACCCAACATAAGCAACTTCACCATTATATAAGAAGTGACAATATTGTGGGGTTGTTGTATATTTTTGGACGGTTCCATGAGGCTGACCAATTTTATTTCAGACCACTGAAAACACATTTAACTTTCCACAATTGCGTTACCTTTCCTAAAGGCAACATAACATTGTAAAGACATAAATAAAATAAAAACTGGAGGAACAGCTTTACAAGGCTCACACTGAAACCTACAGGTTAATTCGAAAAAGTCCTTCAAATTCAGGAAGTGGATTTGTTAAATTCCATTTTATAGATAAAAATAACTCTTTACATTGAGATAAAACACCTACTTGCACAGATGCCCACATGTTTAACACAAAAGTTATTTGACTTTTAGGGCAAAAATTAAACTGTGCCTAGAAAGTCACCTGCCAAGTTAATCTGAACACACTCTTACTCCATAGACCATGCAGCAACATCTACAATGTACAGGAAGTTGTTCAACATTTTTTGTAAATTTGTAAGGGGGACATTATAAAAAAAGATTTAATGTTAATCTTACCTGGTCAGTCATTCTGTATTTTAGTAAAAGTCTGACTAAGAATATTCATCAATGAAAAGCAACTGAAGTCTGAACCTACGGGCCAGATCATAGTGAGCTTTAGGTTTAATGAGCATTGGGACACAACAAGTAGGTCCAGACTACTCCACTGGATCCTTTTATTGCTTCCAGGACAGTGAACTTGAAGGAGGTAAAGATCCTTCTATACATTTATATATATATATATATATATATATATATATATATATATACACATACATACATACATACACACACACTATATAAATATATAGCAAGTGTCCCATAATTTCAGTTTTGCACAAAAGAAGTTGAACTCTGAGGCCATCCAATCAGTCTTCCAAATTTAATTTAGACCTATTACTGGTATTGTCGGGTGCAAAGGCATTGTTAAAAATATTAAACTTCTGTTAATTCCCATTCCCACCTTTAACCTACATTTTTCCCCACTCTTCTTGGCGCATCACCCTTTAAGTATCCTCCAATGCCCCCCACCTCCCTAGGTACTGCTTTCAATTTGTAATTAACTATTATACATATTGAAACTACTTTTAACAGCATGTTTGCTGTACTCATTTATGGATAAAGAACTAACTGAAGTCACAGATTTTGACAGTAACTATGCAGAATTTGTTTCAAATGTGTTGCCAGCTCTGCAAGGTCTTACTAATAATATAAACTTTCTAAATCTTAACTTTAAAACAAATGTTAGGAATTTCAATACCAAAATGAAGACTAATTTTTAAGATCACTTTAATTATGGCTAAACTCAGAAAATTCATGATACCTTTTAGATGTAACCACACTGATGGTCTAACCAATGCCATAGCATTTCTCTTGGGACACCTAAAGTACACACACAACTCACAGCATGTGACAACTTTTTCAAAGAACATTGATAAAATCCCATACCACCCAGTAATTACAATAAAGTCTTTGCAAACCAATATTTTATTAATAAATCACTTGGATAAAATCAATGTTCACGTATTCAATATTAAAAATAAAAAGTCTACATTTAAAAACAAAAAACATGGACATAACAGAATCCCAGTTACTGTCGAAGGTCATACCTGAAGTTACAATACAAAAGCAAATTGGTTAGTTAATATTTGTATATTACACAATTCTGACAATTAAAGAAGATTAGGATCTTCACTTAGATCTCGTTGCTGATGTTTATAGCAAGTGAAACTTACCAAAGCAATGACCTATGCCAACTCAATGACCCATAAATATTAATGTATAAGTATACGACCCCCACTTACCAAAAATTAAGTCATGAATGGTCTCTTCTTCATAAAGGATAATGTAATCTTCGGATCAAATTTAGTTTGAAGATAAATATTGACTTGTATCTGTTTTGTTGTCAATCAAAACAAAACGGCATTTTCAAACGTACATAAACAGGATCCTCAAGCCCCCTTTGTGGCCGCTTTCAACAGTTAAATTGAACATATAGAAATATATACATTAACAAACAAACACGTCAGGAGGAATAGACAGTGGATGTTTACTGCTTTGTTACAAATTTGATTGAAGCTTTCAGAAGTTACAAAGTTGCCAAATGTCAAGGTTTGGAAGCGGCATCATTTTCTACTTCGAGGTGCAGAGCTGTCCAGTAAGAAAGTGTCAAAGAAACAAAACAAAAAGAAAACAAATGGAATAAATTTACATTTTATTTACTATTATTGTCTTGTTACAATTTGCATGTACACAATAGATGAATAAAAAAACAGCAACTTTACACTTGACGTGCGTGGCTACGACCCGGCCAGCTGCGACTCAAGACAAACCCTGCAGCAGATCGGCGACATGCAGCAGACTACAGCACACACGACTCAAGCCCACCACTGCAAACAGCAGCATGCGTGGCGTGGCAGATACAATATGCGCAGAGTAGGCACTGGAGATTGTTAAGCTTTACATTGTCTACAGAGGGGATAACACAAGTGACTACCGTAGATGCGTTGTGTAAAATACACGGACGCGTTCTTGTGGCGCAGATTGCCGCAGGTCTGCAGAATCCCATTGGTGGAGCCGCGCAGAGCTGCGGACATCTGCGCAACACGACCCGTGACTCACGTCTGTATGATGCAATCGGCGGCAGCGTCTCCCCACTGCCGGCTCGTTATGCAACACGACTAGCATTAACATTGCTGCGCAGGCCATGGGGATACACGTCCAACGGAAACACAGTCTGTACCAATCTAGATGTCAAACACCAGATTATACCGGTACCTTATCACTAAGCCGTCCATGGAAAGAAAAAAAAAAAAAAATAAATAAAAAAAAATAAGGTTGCCTGGCAAACTCAGCAACAACACAAAATGGCGACAGGAAATGATTCCCGCGTAATCAGCTACACTTCATCACAACTTATTTATTGTATTTTTTTTAAGATCAGCCTCCAGTCTCAAAATAGGGTTGAAACCAATGTAAAGGAAAAGGGAATAATTACATTGTGCCGATAGTTCGTTCAGAACAGCTCATCTGCTTTTTATATATATAATTTACCTTTCCGTCTCTCTGGCACAAAGATTGAATAAACTGCAGAACTGAGACAGACGGTCTGTGCCGAAGATGTTCAACACGGAGGATGAAAAGCGACGTTTCTTGTCGGTGCGTTAGGCGACGATAAGGCTATTTTATGCGAAATTAAATCTTAATTCTTAGTCTTTTTTTCTTTTTCGTCTTCTATGGCGGACGGCTCCCACCGCAGCCGCCCGGTATTTATACACTCCGGCTCGGTGCGCGGCCTCCCATTGGCCCGCTCCCTCCACGTGTTCCGCCACTCGCCGCTCTTCTCCAAAAGAGCCCCTTTTTCACGGAAACCCTATAGGTATTTTGTTTTTTTAAATCTTCACTTTCTCCGTTGTTTAACTTCTCCGTCGTCGACATCGGCTCCCTGTCCGCCTCCTCCTCGGGTCTGAAACATGCGAATATAAACTTGCGGCTCTCCCCGGGCGAAAACAACAACAACAACAACAACAACAACGGCGCTCACGTCATATTCTCGTCCGGACGCATCACGTCACTAGTCTCGCGAGATCACGTGACCCTTCCAGAACTTTCCGCGCCTCCCGAATAAAGCTCCCCTTTCCAGCACATGTGATACCCAGGCGCGGCCCTTCGACACAAATATAACCGCGCCATGACCGCGATTGTCCCCACACAGTCAGCCCTGGCGCTACCCCTCGCACACGGCCTCTGCGGTCTTTTCCTGAGTCCGGTGTGAAATAGCAGACCGTACGGCTGTTACAGCGCGCCCAGGTAGGAGGGGGCATGATGATGCGCATGTCAGGTCGCTCGTATGTCGCTATTGGGCAGACGCTGCTGGTTCTTTGGGGCTGACGTCATTCTGCTCGCTGTGGAGAAGTGGGCCCTCTGTTGCTTATGTAGAAAATACACATGATATGATATGATGTGTTGGTTTACTTAAACAATTAATATTCTATTGATTTCCTGCCTTGCGTCTATGTAATGCACATTGTGTTAATGTATTGCACACATAAAGACACACACACATTTAGATTTAACTGCAGTATACTAATGAAGTACAGTTTTGTTTTAAATATAGTGTATATCACACATACCCATCTTTCTTCAGTGTGTATTTGTTCAGTTTATGTGTGTGTGTGTGCTTCATGTCAATATCACTGAGGTTTGAATTTGAATTGAAGTAGATCAAAACTTACTTGAATTTACAATTATGTCAACCTTGGACAACCAGTCAGCACAAATGGAGATCTTACGGAAGAAATCAAAAGAACAGTAGAAATAATATGTAGTACATTCTGATGAAATAGCACAGTATTGAAAGGAAATCTACTTCTTTGCCTAATAGTATGTAATGATCAAATACTTCACTAACACTGCACACCTATGGCTCCCAAACCTGGCCACGAAACTCAAAAACTGCAAACAACACAGAGAAGCATGGACATATGTCTGCTTGGAATAACAGGAAGAGACAGAAACAAATAAATGGATCAAAGAGCAAAGAAAGGTATGTGACATCACTGAAAGAGTGCAAATGCTAAACTGGCAATGAGCCAGACACATTGTAAGAAGCACAGACCCAAGAAGGACACAAGAAGCTGTAGAATGGATCCCAAGAGACATAAAAACACCTAGAAGAAGACTACATAAAAGATGGGAAGATGAAATAAGAAGCCTTGCTGGCATGAACTGAAAAGAAATGCTGTATATCGAAACAAGTGGAAACATCTGGGGGAGGCCTTCATTCCAGCAGTGGATCGATAAAGGTTTCTGCTTCTGATGTGTTTGTGTGTGTGTGTGTGTAGAGGTTATTTTTCTACACTGTCCTCATACAAGATACTAATGTATGGAAATGGAAACCCACGTATTAAATATTCCAAGGATAATGCCCAGAAAAAAGTTTTACAACACAATTGCTTTAGCCTATGGGCAATGCCTTGTCTCAAGAGCAGGGTTAAGCTACAACAACATCCCACAAGCCATTGTCCTCCTGATGTATGTCTCCTGATTATAATGATTTAAATATATATATATATATATATATATATATATATATATATATATATATATATATATATATATATGCAATAGAATACACACATAAGAGTCAGTTGTACAGGCTTCTCTGAGATAAAAACACAAAAAACAAAACAAGTGCCTGACATAGGAGAAAAACCAAACACCTTTATCTCAACTAGAATACCCTACAGTTTATATATTCACTGGTGAAGGCATGGCTGATTCTAATTTTAAACCACTTAGGGCTTTTTGTTATAGAATAGCTACATTTGGCCTCAATTGGTTCTTGTTTCTTTGTTTCACAACCTTTGACACTTGCCTGTGGCCCATCCGATGATATCAGAGGGGCAGTAAACTGCTTCAGTCTTACACTTAAACCCTGCCAGCCAAAGGTGGGCTTTCAGAAAATGACAGGGGTAGGCCTGGAGACAATCACGTCTTGTCAAGACCGCTGCACGATTGGCTGTCTGTTCCAGCAACAAAGCATTTGTAATTGGGAATGAAGCCTGAGGAGAGCAGCTGCAGGGATCCCAACACAGATCTTTATTAAAAAAATGTATGGTTGTTGTTGTTTTTTTCTCAGCAACTGCATTGTAAGCCTGAGAGAAGAGAAATGTGAGCCTGGGGGTGCTATGTTTTTTAATGAGCACTGTATTCATGACTTACATTTGTTTCAGCTTAGGAAGGTATTTATTGAAAGTGGTAGGCAAAACAGTATGCAATTCCCGTTTAAAATATATGTATTTATGTATATTGCACAGCAGTATTCAAACATGTTTAGCAACGTTCAGTACCCTGGTATCACTTTAATTTCCCTAAACGTACACAACCAAACCCCCGAATGACTCAATCTTGCGTACCAGTGTGCTGTGGTTCACAATCAACACAATATATATATTCACATTTCTTTCTTGTTTGCCTATAGTTTCTAATTAGGTCTGAGAACTGACTGGAAGAATCTCGATGGCGCCTAGAAAGCAGAAAAGTCTTGAGGCCTGATTTTTCTCCCAGCCCCTCAGAAAATATGAGAAACGGCAGCTACTGATGCCAACCTGCTGATGCCGGATGAACAACAGCTTCCGTTGATTTGAGTCATTGGGTAAAACTAAGATCCATTCGTAAAGAAAGTGAAGTGAAAACCTTCATTGTTAATGACATATGTCAGCAGTTCAGTGATGTGTGGCACCAAGGGGAAACTCTGCACTGCCTTACAGGAAGTCTTATAATTTTGAATTGAATCATAAAATACTCCCAGTTTCAGGACTATATTCAAAGTGGTACAAAAGTGTGCACCCACTACAGTAATGCATGGCCTCTTTATTATACAAGTATACGGGAACACTATTAACGAAATGTTTACTAAAAAGCACCTGATTTTTTGTTATAAACTATTTTACAATTTACTATTTGACCATTAGGGGTCCTCCAAACTCTAAATATGCCATTTTTTGTTTGTTTGTTTGTTTTTTCCCCAAAATGTGACTTAACTTCAAAAACATACTCTGACAGTCTTACTATGAAAACTTAATGGAAATTATCTGTAAATATGATATTAATAATACTTTATTACTACTTACACTCTTATTGCATTTGTTTTAAATTGATTTCCCACACTTGCAAATACAGAAAGACACATAGATAGATAGATAGATAGATAGATATAGATAAATAATTATTAAAACATTGGTATCGAATGTGCATACAGAAAGCAGTGATCACATTGTCCCTGGTGATTTTTTTTTATTATTATTTGTATTTTTACTTTTAGTTTTTTTCTTTCTTTCCTGACAAAATATTAGTTGGGCAAAAATAAGAAGTCAAGAAAGGGAAAGTAAATGAGGCAAACAATAAATTGTAAATGCCAGCAAATATCGGTGAATCCCTCAGCAACAGCTGTCCACAGTGTATTATATGTGGTTACATGCCCTTTATAATCTGCAGTATGCTGAGGAAATAATGTGTGAATTTGCAGATAAGGATCAGTGCATGCAGCTGTGTCAATAAGCCGGAAAAAAACACTGACACATTGGATTCAAAAGCATTTTAATGGGATGGTCATAGAGATAAGGAATTAACATTCTGCAGTGTCCCAGACTTCGTCCAGATACACAGTGCTGATGTAATATTGGACTGAGAAAAAGAAATCTTGTGTGGATAAACAACTTCTACAAATTAACATCTTTAGCAAAGTGAATGCGAAACGAGACACAAGGAGACGTCTGCATGGGACTTTGAGCACGGCGCGGTATGACAAATGCTATTTCTGTGCATTCCCAAGGCAGAAAGTCTGTTAAGATGGAGTTTTAACATTGTTTGGCATCTTGATCCGTTTAAATTGATGACAGACATAAAATAGTGCTGAAGCTATGTGGAAGTCTGGACGCGGAGATATTTTCAATGAATCAAAACAAACAACATTCACTTTCGCAGCTGGGAAAACAGTCAGAGAAGAACAAAATAAATTGAACTCTCTTCCAGCTCGAATTATATGCTAGATTTATTAATTTCTCTGGCCTGTTAAATAACATCAGACAAATCTGAAAACCGTGCAAGGACATTCTGTGCAATTTTGCGTTAATACTGCAAAGTTAGAAGAAGTGTCATGCAGCTGTAGCTATCAACAGTTAAGCTTCACATATAGTCCAAAAGATATATTAGTTTACAGCTGCAAATAATGATGACACAACTGATAGTGCTGTAAGTATACAAAAGATGATATCAGACAATACAAGCAACAGGAACCTTCAACCTTCTTTTCCAGTTTGTTTTCTGAACTTTCAGTTGCTCTCTGGGCAATGCAGACAATGACATGATAGTTAAATAAATGAATAGAGTTGGCTGGTTGGATAAGCCTTTTGGAAATTGTTACAGAGTGCAAACTGTATTCAATTCCTGCAAGTTATAAATTATTAGACAAACAGGGTTATTTTAGTATCTAGAGAAGTCTGTAAAAGATGAGGTAGGGTTGGCAAATACACCCTGGTTGTGCTGTCCCATATTAATCACTTTATTCTGACTGAAGTCTACAGCTAAGTACAGGTTATATTGTTCCCTTCGTGCCACCCTGAAGTCTCTATGTATTTTGCTCAGAAGAGAAAAGACAGATGAACAGAAGGTTCATGTTAAGGGGTCCCTGTGGGGCATATTTTACTTTACAGCAGGATAAATTAGCCCAGGGTAATTGGCTTTGTGGTGTTAATCATCTTGTTTTCTTCAGTCAGCTGTATAAGGGTGTGATTTTTACCCCTGGTTCTCCTCTCTAACTCTGGTAGAGCATTTGAGTAGCTACGTTTCACGTCATATATGGTGTCTGTGCTATAGCTGGAGCTGCAATGGAAAATTACATATTGATGGCATGTACAGCACCCATTAAAGCAGTACAGGGAAGGAAAAAAACAGAGCTGCAATCATTTAAAAAGAAACAACCATATTTTTTGACTTCTAATGATTGAACTGCTTTCTTTGCAAGAAATGAAATAAGGAGAAATAAACAAACAACAAATCATTCTGAGGTTTGATGCTCTAATTTTAGGCCTCGTACTTCCCATCATGTTAATCTTCTCAGTTTTTTTTTATTTCTGTTTGATTCACTAGGCCAGTGCTGGGACTGAAAACCCTTTTGTAACACCTGTACCATTTCTTGAGCCCCCATGGCTACTGGGCTCCCTCGGTATTGGCCAGGGCTCCACTCTTTAACTCCTGAAAGCTGAGAGCACCAGGAGATGTGGAGATGTGCCTGTAGGCCAGGTGGCACTGTTATATTTAATATATTTTAAGACACGCCAATGTCACTTTGCCTTTTTTCCAGATTGCTGTCATTTAAGGTCAGTTTTATCCGTGGGAGTAAAGCAGCTTCCTCTCCGGAGACAGTGTGCCCCAAGTCACTACTTGTCCAAAAATACCAACGCACAGTACAGATTCAGCCCTGACAATGAGGGTTATTATAGTGTGGTTTATGCCCATTCAGTACTACATGTGACAAGAAGAGGGCGCTAGTAGCCATGAAACTGATTTGTTTGGGTAACAATTCTAACGTTTATGTTGGCAAGTGGACAGATTTATTAATTGGTATATTTATCATCTCATATAATTGAATAATTATATGTATTGCAATGAATTCTACTTCAGGATTTCCTCCGAAAATATTTTTTAAAGGCCAGATTGAAAACAAAACCACACACAAAAACCAAAAAACTGTACCTGAGTCCATAAGAACATTATTGAGAATTACTTCTGATCAAACAAATTCAAACCAATTAGACTGCTTCAAGTATGTAACAAATTTACCATATTTGTTAAAATTGTTTTGCCAATTCTTAAAAAGAAGAATATAGCTTCAGATTTTACAATATTCGTGATTATATATTTATTTAATTGATGTATTTGTTTATTTTGCAGCTAACTCAGTTGTCACAGTTGTGCTTATCATCATTACATGCCAAGGAGGAGGGCAGGTAATTATGTTTTTTAGTGCTAAGGAAATGGCATATGTAAATTTAGTAATACCTTGCATTTATTCCCAGGAATAAAGAACTTAGAAACCATCTAAAGAACCATCAAAACCTTGTGGATCTCAGCTAATCTTCAGCAGGCCATTGCAGTTCACCTCCCTGTGTTTCAGATTTGGCTTCTGTCTCCACTAGCCAGAATGAAATGACTCCTGGGAGATTGCACTCTGTCCCGTGAAAGCTCAGGGGCTGCTGTCTGGACACTGCTGTTTATTGCATGCTAACCAAATTGACAGCAAGCTGCAAATATATCAGCAAGATTAATATGAATTTGTTATTCGATTCCAATGTCTACTCCATACTGTTTCTTGGCTATAACTGAGCAATTTACCATCATGACTGCTGTTGCTGCTGCTTGCTGAAAAGTTAGACTTATAAACACTTGTCAATTTAATTTAAATAGTGATCAAGCCTATATACAGAAAATTACTCACTTGAGTGTTGTGTTGTATCTCTTGTGATACCATATAATGGTTTCAGTCAAATAAGAATACGAATTAGAATATTAATAAGAATAAGAAACTAATAATAATAATTAAACAGTGTAATGCCAGTATAATAAATATTTGGCACAGTCCACTTTTTAAGAGCAAGAACATTATGCATGTTGGTTCCTAATTACTCAGAAACAGAAAAATGTCTATGTAACATATTCCATACGCCTACCCCTCTGTGTGTGAAGAACTCTCCCTGTAGTGGGTTTTCAGTGTCTCGGATTTAAAACACATGAATTGATCCTTCGCAGTTCTAAGTCTGACTGGGTGGCTGAGAAACCTTTTTTCCACAGCCATTGATGCAAGATGTTTTTTTTGCAAGCGTAACTCTAGTGCACTACTTTCAGAAACAGGCCCGTTAGAAAATACATTGTCATAGTAATAACAAGAATACTTCAATCTGTGATTTTCAACAGGGGCAAAAACAGAAGTTGGAGGCAAAGTCATTTCTAGAACCTCTAAAACCAGATGGTTTCGAAGAACATGTCGTGCATCCCCTCTTTGTATCTTTCATGATATAAATGAATGATGTGGTTACATAAATCAAGCTTTAAAAAAATGTTTGTCAGCAACTCCCTCATTTGCTGTTATAATTTGTGGCACATCTGTGAATCAGGCCAAACAAATAAACAAAGAAACACACCAAACAAAGCAAAAACATTGAGAAACCAGGATCTGTTTTCAGCATAAGTACAGATCTCAAAGAGAGGCCAGCAGAGGCCAAGAATTTGACGATGCGAATCTAAAACACCAATGCTATTCTAGACAGAGATCACAGAGGGACAACACTGGAACTCACACCCCTTGGTTGCACAAGATTCCTAGACCGCCTGGACTCCATCACTGAGGGGAAAGGGGGACCTCAGTGGTAGGAAGTGTCACACCAGAGATTTCCCCCCCAGCACTCCAGGCACCTCCACTTTGTTTTGAAAGTGTTCCAAAGGGACTTGCATTGTTGCCGGGCGCTTGTTTTCTTTGGGTTGTATTTGCAAGCGTATTTCAACAGCCTTTTGGGGAAATGACAGGGGCTGACAGCAGTCCACAGATCTGCACAGTGTTCCTGCTTTATCTACTCTCTTGTATGGTATTGTGTAGCGATTTCACCCGAAGTGATTTGTTCTAGTTCCGGGGAGGAGTCATAGTCTTATTGTCATTTGAATAGCTTTCAACCATTCATAATGAAAGAAGTATTTCAAAGTCAAGTATAATTTAGTTTGTGAGGAACACTGGGAGACATGGCAGCCTTGAGCCTCTGTTTATTGATCTAAAAAGCTGTGATATTAGCCATGCTTGAACCAAATCCTTTAAAAGGGAAATTGTTTAATATTCTGTACTGGCTGTATTGTAATACTGGTGTGGAAAATTATTTGCCTGCATATGATCATGAAGTGCAACATGCAGCATTGGTGCTTCATGAACTCCATCAATAAATACTTAAATAATAATAATGTATCCAATAATAAAGGCTGAAACAGTTGTACACAACACAAAACTGGCTCATGTAGACATCAACATCCTTCAAAGAAATAAATATGCTCTAGAGCTTTTGATCAAAAATAAACTTATTTCACACAATCCCAGGGTTCAAAGACATTGTACTAATTCTCGTATTAGCTTTTCCTTGTGTATTGCATATTCCAAATTTAAATTCTAGCACAATAGCTGGTGGCCAAACATTTGGAAGTGCTTTTATGCCATTTTAGGCCTTATGCTTAATATTCACAAATGATAGTTGAATGTTGACTTGATTATGAAACATGACAAATTGCCTGTGGCTACAGTACGTGACCAAAAGACAGTGAAGTATTCATCTCTCGGCTCATAACAACTGGCAAGGGTCTGTATTTTTATTTGCAACCCACTGGCCAGAACAAACAGTTTGCTGCATCCATCCAACTTCAGGAATGCAGTGTTCTAATCACTCTGGTGTTGCTTCTGGCAAAGGCCTACATTAATTAAATCAAATAAACAACAAAAGTGTTTTTTTTTTCTTTTGAAAGGTAACCCTATTCAGTTTTATTCTTTATTTAAATTTTCATCAGAGATTGTACAGTTTCCCTGTGCATGGGAAAAACAGACAAACAAAAACACACAAACAGATATATAACTGTAAAAATGTATATATGCATGAGTTGTAAATGTCGTTTGAAACCTTTGAACGTGCATGTGTAGATGCTCAAAGCCAACTTCAATGTACATCAATATTTTTGTAAAGCGTCAAGGTGCTCCAAAACAAATTTTTCCTTCCTCTTTCAAAGACTCCGGCTCATTAGAGGAAAATCACTTGCTTTGACACTTATGCCGTATCCAAGACACAAGGAAATTCTCCTCATTGAATATATGTGAAAGAATGATCCATTCAATCAAAGGGATAGCCTACCCAAGTCATATCCTTGTTTAATAATCAGATGCTGAAGGAACATATAATCATAGTGTAATAAAAATAACAACAATAACAACAAAAACAAGAACACACGAAACACATATTACTGACAATCTGTTGTCAAAGCCCTTCTTCTGTGGTGTTAAACCAGACAGTGAATACATTAGACAGCATATCTATCGGCTGTGTGTGTCATCTGTCTGTGTTTACCTCTTCCACAAATAGTCTAAAACACAGATGGACACCCAGTGAAGAATCTATTAAACATTTGGAGTGGAGAGCATGGGATTTCCCCCAACATCATCTGAATCTAGTCAAAGGCTGAAGGTGCTCATCTCAGTTACCGGCCAATGATTTGCTCAACACTCTTAAAAAGACAGTAGTCCTGGGAAGCAAAACTTACTTTATAATGCAGTTAATTCAATGTTAAGAAAAATGTCTTTGATCTGGATTTAAAGGATTCCAGCATTCCAGACATTAATTGGAATAAAATTCCACAGGTTTGGGTGAGGGGAGGTTCATTAACATCTTAAAGCCCACTGTTTCTCACAGATAACCATGGCAGCCTGATGGAATCAAATAAAAGTCAGTGTATTGCAACGTCTCAGCGAAAACAGAGGCTCAGGAAGTTTTGGAAACAGAAAGGCCTGAGGTCAACGTACAGGCAATTCCACAGCTCAAGGGCAAGAGAATGCCACTGTAAATTACTGCAGTCTCAGGAGACAAAATGGCCATGAGGTGTGGGTTAAGTCTCAGGAAGTTGCCTGGGGGGAAAAGAAGGCTAAAGACGTTTATTTTCTGACTAGAGAAAAGATTGATACTGTATCATTGCAGCGGAGAAGTAAGTGTTCCTGGTTGAGCCGCTGTCTCACAATGGAAGTGTTTCAACAGGCAATCATCACCTTCAAACTCCACCAGTGCTTGGCTTTGGGTGAGGAAAACAAAGTACTTTTGAGAGCTGTTAAGGGACCAATTAATTACCCTGACAAGTTTAGTTAAACCAACAAACAATTGCCGTAATACAAATAATGGATATTATAACACATCTTTCATCTTCTTTAAATGTCTGACTCTTCTTTATGCTTGCTATTAAAAACAAATATCTTAACTTTAAATCAGTCTTCTTCTTATACAGAATTACCAAGGGTCAGACACATTAGTTCTAGGAAGGCCCTCATATCTTACATTCATCTACACAAAGTGTCTCTGACTTGCCTGTGCTGAAAAGGTTATGTTATGACAAACTGTTGATCCTCGTGAAAAGAAATGAGAAATCTGATTTACTGATTTACTCACCAACAAAAGGAGGAAGTATGGCGGTTTGTTAATCAGTAATCTCCTACTTCACTCTGAGTGGCAGGGATCACATCAAGCCTTTTCTTAGTAAAATAAGAAAATAAATAATGATTTTTTGTAAAGTACCTCAATCCTGAATAAGAAAACACTATTATTATATACCATTCAGTGTAAGGAGAGTTGGAAACAGACCAACTGTGATATTGGAAACAGGCCAAGGATGATATTTTCTGATCATTACAAAAGTCTCTTGAGAAAAGTTATAAGGACATTTAAGACCTTTCCACATGTGCGAGACCTGAGACGCACAGCCTTGATGCAAAACCATTTTCATTGATAAGATAGTAATGAAAAAGCCCAGATAAGGAGCAGTAATTACATTACTCTTATTTCTAACAATGATGCATATTTGTATTTTTCATGCTGTGATGGAGTTTAGCGAGAAAGAGACTTCTCCCCATCTTCCAAACTGCGTGTTTTAAACCCAGTGACACCACAGTTGCAAATCGCCCATCAAACACAATCACTGATGTTTATTCTTAAGGAAGTACAAGATATAGGATGTTTAATTTGTTTTAAATATTTATAGTCACGCATGACACAAGAAACTAACAGCTGTGTTTGAAAAGCTTCACAGGGCAGTTTTGATTCAAATGAATCACTTTTTCACACGTAAACAGATACACACTTTGTTGGTTTTGTTTTTAGATTTAATGTAGCTGATTTCTTGTTAAAATGATTCCGTTCACTGTCTGCATAACCACTGTGTAAATGTGGTTACTCTGTTCAGTCAGGTACTCTGTTTGGTCCTATGTTTAGCTATTGGATGAACCCCAAGCCAGTCGAGTGAGCTGTTTATTTCAGTGTAAACACAGGTAGTCATGTTATGCCACAGTGTGTTTGTGATATACACAGCTGCTGAGTCAAAGTGATGTTTTTTTATTTAGTATTTTATTATCAAGAAATTGGGATTAAAGAAACTAATTATTTTGCATATTTGCCTGTTGTTAACATAAGCCTTTTAACTTGCACAAAAAACACTTATAAAGCAGTTTAAAATTAATAAAAGATTGAAATAAAGAATGCATTGCCTGATGTTTGAAGTATCTAGATGGGTTTCCCCCCCTGTCATTTCAGAGCTTTTCTTTAAGGCTGAAACCTTGGTATCTCAGTTTTACAATCTACTCATATCGTTTCCAGCCTGTAGGCAGGTACAGTCCCTTCTGTCTAGAGCACACCAGGGCCTGCGTTTAACGATAAATCTGCCATTTAAACGATTAGATAAAAGCAATAAACAAACAATAAAATGTCGAGCGATTTTGTTTTTGTTTGTTTGTTATGTTTGTCTGGGTTCTTGCAACAATTTACACCCCGAAAAAAGGAAATTGAGAACATAAGAACTTTTGACAGCATAATCATGATTTAAATTTCTAAATGTGGGTATTGATATGAATGATGCATTACTTGGGGTTTTCTTTTTATTGTAATTCAACTGTAAACCTTTTTTTTAAATCTTACAGCTGTGGATAATAGTTTGCAGACTGTAGTGTATTACTTCTTTTTATAGGGAGTGTATGGTCTATTTTATTTGTATTGTTGTAGACAGCAAGTAAAAGAAAAAGTCAAGGACACTTTTATTCAACTCCCATCTCTTAACAGTGCACAGAATGCATTTACATTTTACAACCATGAATGCTGACCTAAATACAAAATGAAAATAATAATAATAATAATAATAATAATAATAATAATAATAATAATAAAATGTGTCAATTTGCAGCTCCCATATTGTTAAATGCTGTATTTAATTGTAACATTCTTCTTCATTTTTGAATCATGTTTATGCAACTGAAACACATATTTAAGGATACCAAGTTTAAATACATGTATACATTTAACATACATTTTATAAATATTGAATTCAGTATTGTGTCCTACATTTTCATTGTCATTTCAGGGTGCAAAGCGAATGAAACTATTTGGCAACTGCCTTTTCAGACTGCGTTTTCGCAAACCACCGTCTGGTTTGAGGGACAGAAAAAAAATAACTTTTTTAACACCGTATTTTTAAGCTAGTATTAAAATAAGCCCAAGACTATGACTCTCCTCATCCCACCCTCCTTGCGCTCTCCGCCAATGAACTGTGGCGCCACGCTTGATTGACACCTCATGTCCGACCTGGGTCCTCCTCCGTAGTCCCACCTCCCCAAAACAGGATAGTGAAAGCGGAGACTATGTATCCTTAAGACGTGCAACTTTAGTAACTCTACAGGAGTCCATGTAACCCCGAAAAGCGACACTCACGCCAGCACGGCGGTTTAGCCCGTTTTTAGAGGAGTACCCGCAGTGTGAAGGAAGGAGTCCGCTTTGCCCGACAGCTGCTCCTGGACGCGGTTGAGCTCCCCTGTGCGGTACGTGCAGCGTTTATTATCTCAACATGTACAGCCTTTTCCCCCCTCTTTAGGGGTGCTTTGACCGGTATCATGTTTGTTAGAGAAGGTGCATTGCTATAACAGTCTCAGGCAGGGATATAACGGTGGATCTGCCCGGGGTTGCATGTTTACCCCAGTCTCTCGGGTGCACAAATATGCTGCATGCTTTCCTCCTTTGCACGGCAGGCGTGGGGCAGTTTTTTTTTCCGCTCTCCCGTCAGTGCAGTGGATGCACACACGCCGCACTAAAACGGGCCAGTTTGCGCTGTTATTGTGAGTTGCAACCAACTTTTCAGTGCGCATTTTAGTAAGATTGACAACCTGACTGTGATCGAGCACGGTGTGGTTGCATTTGATCCCCCTCCCTGCCTCCGAAGATGACCATGCTGTAGTGCAATCTTGTGTCCACTCATGTCTCATGTGTTTCTTAGATAGAGGTGCATTGGCTTTTCTTGCCTCTCATAACACGCAGTTTGTGTTTTCATGGGCTCTTCTTGCAAGTGTTTCACTCGAGCACTCCTCATATTGATTTTAGCATTGGGGATTTCTTTAAGATCTGGACCTTGAACTTGTTTTTAACACCCCCGTGTATTGCATGGTGAAATTGCATTGTCATTTGTAATCATTAGTGGACACCAAGCCATCCTGATTGTACGTGATTGTAAGTGGGAAGGGATTGATTGTATCATGGATTTTAATTTTAATGTGACATGTCATGTGGCACTCCATCTGTCAAGTAGCAGCTAAACGTGTTTCAATATTTTTTTTTTGATTTTGCGCATACCATGGTAGAGGTTGAACAGTCAGGTTTCCTCTTAGAAAATGTGACTTTTAAATAACACATGGGTTGGTGTGTTATAGTATTGACTTTGCCTGCCTTTAACTTGAAATTTACGTATAAGTAACGTTGGCTGTATTTTTTGGATGAAGACATACTCATAATATCCACTTAGGTTTAGGTGTTAAATAGTATTGTGGTGTTTTATATATTGATAGACTTTTGAACACAATCTTGTTGGTAATCCATCACTAACTTTTCAGAAGGTGAGGATTTTAGTTGCAATCTTTCTTGCTTCAGCAGGATTGTACTAATAGTGGTCTATTACTTATATATAATTTGGAATAGCTCCTCATGTTCAAGAGACTTAACTTGAATCATTCAATAGGAGGGCAATGAAAGCTAAACTTGGTAAGACGAAGAAAAGCACAAGGGGAAAATAAGACTTCAATGTAAAAATAGATGCATTTAATTGAAAACATCTCTAATATGCAATGAAATGCACTCCATTGGGAGTTTTTAAATTTGCATGGATGCAGTAGAGTAGCTTTTCAGCAGAAAATGAACTTGTCATTCTAATATATATATATATATATATATATATATATATAGCAATATTTCAGTCTCTATGAAGTATATGATTCTCATCATGAAAACTTTTTGATACTAGAATCAAGTAAAGTTTGTGATTTGGCTTAGAAAGAAACTCACTTCTTTGTTTTCAAATACTATTGTTATTCTTGGCTTTATCACCTGAACAAATATTACGCTCTTTTTTGTAAAGGTATGCCTCCAAAATAAACACCTGATGGCACAGTTTGCTCCCTGGAGCAAGTCTTGTGTATCCATAGAGGTCCTGGATCAAGTTGTACTATTGTTATAAATAAACCTGTTGTAAAAACTAAAATCATAAGCTGTTCCCTCTGTTCTGTTCAGATAGATTACCATTCACAACAGCAAAGACGGCTGAAAACAGACAAGACAGAAACAGAAATTATATAAAATAAAAGTGCCATTGAAAAAGAGTGTTGCTTGCCTTAGGTGCAGTGCAGTTCATCGCTGGGTGAGCACTGATGTAGTATTTTAAACCTGAAATGAAAACCCCTCAAGATACCTTATTTTATGTATCATGAAATCAATTCAAGTTACCCTGCTTTAATTAATTTCTAATAGTAGTTTTCACACCGTATCTTGTTTTATCTATACATGCATGAACAGGAAGGGAGAAGTGATAGTTGTTATTTTTGATTGGTATATTGGTAGATGGTTTTGCATATTCGTTAAAGCCATGTTGTTTTAAGTCCCTGTGGAACTGTTGTAAGGATTCCCCTTGTGTTTCAAACCACTCGGGCTGTCACTCTTGTCACAGTAGTTAGGCACTCACTGGCAATCCCTCAACTGACTTGTGAGAGAGTCACTGAGAACCGTTGTTCGCAGGTCTGATTTATCATTCTCGACACTGAAAGTGTGGTCTCCAGTATGTACTACACTGATACTAATGAGGATAATTAGAAAAGTGCTAAAGAAGGTCATAAAAGCGTGCTGGTGGCTGGTTCAGGAACACAGAGCTGGTATTCCAAAATATCAGACTGAAAGAAAGACGCATGCTCTTAATATCTACTGTTTCACTTTATGACTGAAGCTCACCTTGGGCACAAACTCTGCTGGATCTCAACCAGTCGATCTGACTTTGTCTTGATTTTCTTTTAAGAATCTCTAAGGATTGCTGGGCAGGAATTGAGCTTTAATTCAGGCCAGAGGAAAGGAGTTTTCCAAGGGTGAGATGAGATCTGTTTCCCCAAAAGGCTTTGGTGAAAAGGTCACAAAGAGCTTGTCAAGCCAGGCGGAGAGGGAGCTGGTGACGTGTGAATCATGCCTCACCGTTTCACTGATAAACTCCGAGAAGAGGCTTTTTTGTTCGGGCTAGCCGGGAAGCCAGCGTCCAAGATTATTTTCACTTCTTTGTCCCTGCTTTCTGCAGATCCTTTACTCTTCAGATTTCGGGGTGACTGCATTTGTCTTCAAATAAGTCACACAAAAAAAACATCATATTTAAAACGAGCAAAGTGGCCTTTTGTGAGTGTGTGAAGCGACCAGACATCTATAGCTGTCCCTGCTCAGAGAAGCTGTCATAAACATTGTAATTTCCTCGGAACAAACTTAAGTTGTGCTTTTCCGTAAGCCTTGGCAAACCAGTTTTCGATAGTATGATTTTTTTCTTCAGTATTTGTATTGTTAGTTGTAGGCCTATATTCTGGCAAAACACTGACTGCAAGAGTGTGACACATTTTACTTCTAAAACGACCTGCTTTCACACACTCTTGTCAGCTACATCTGGTTGCAAATGCATCAAAGCGCCTGAAATATGTATACATATGTGGTGTGCTCTTTTTTTTATTGGCTTTTTACTTCTGGAAATAAGATTGAAAGTTGAAAGTCGGCACCTACATGTATTAAAGGTGTAGCCTACGTGGCTGTCATTGCACAGAATTGTTTATGCACCTGATATCTGACAGATACTGTAAAATAAATAAAGCAGGGCTGTAATATCTGCAACAGAAACACATGTTAAAATTTCACTGATAAGCGACTTAACGTTACAGTTCGTATCTCTTACTGTGACTCATACGCTCAAAAATTCCAGCAGGGCCGAGGGCCGCGAGCAGAGAGGAGCTCATTGTTGGGCCACAGTGGGGCTTCTGCTCCGAGTGTTTGACCCGCTCCATCGCTCCGAGCCAGCCTGCAGCTGTGCTTTCAGGAGAAAAGAATACATTCAATTGTTTATAAATGAGCAAATCTGCTCTTATAAACACATTACAGCTCGACATATTCCGTTCTCCATGTGCAGTAAAGCTTGCCTTTGTTTAGACTAAACTCTTCTTAGCAGGGTCTTCATATCGGATTATCACTTTTTAGGATTTTCTGTTTAAACTGGATTTTCCCCCCCTTTCCTTTATTTAAGTGGTTGCATAATTCATAGGGCTTGATTCTTGTTGTTTGAGTCATCATTTATTCTTAAGCTTTGGTGCATTTGTTTCTAACTTTAACCTTGACTCACCTTTTTCAGACTACACCTGCAGGCCCTGTGATTCATTGACTTTGCTCCCTCTAAATTGTCCCAATTTCTCCTCATGTGCGGTATACTCCCTGGTCTTGCATCCTATTTGCTCTACTTGATGTCTCCTGTTCTGTTCAGTCCTCTGTTGTAGTTCCCCCATGTTTTGGTGTATATTCTACATTTTGTTTTAAAACAATATCTAGTTTTTGCACTATAACTTTTTCGCTCTTGAATAAGTCACCTTGGACAAAGGTATAAACAACATCTGCAATAATAATAATAATAATGATAGCTTTAAGATGCACAGATTAGTTGAAGGATCCTTTATATTTTATTGTATTATTTTTGTATGTATTGATTCTCATTGGCAACACAGGTGATATGGTGATGCTAGGCAGCGGCATGCAGGTTCATATCCACTAACTAGTACTGTATTGGTTTCTTGACTACAGCAGAGCTTTTCTCTTAAATGCAATTGAAACCCGATCAGTTAGTGGTTTGTGAGTTTTAATCATGCAAATAATACGGGCACCAGGACGGTGCAGAATTGAGACTGCTGTTCATTGTGGAATCTCCCCCTTCAATTCATTTTCTTATCACTAAGGAATGGACATGTATATATTTTTCCATTTGTTGTATCCAGTCCGGTCCTGCCCTTACGCAGCTCTTCTACACCACACCCACGAAAGTAGGTTGGGCACCTGATAATCGCCATTACTTCATACATAGTGTATACAGTGCATTCACAAAAGGCAGTTGAATTGCTAAATATGAACAACCACATGTGAATTTAATGCATTACAACTAGTAGTAAAACTGTTGACATGCCAAAATGCGTCCTGATTTACCCTCCAAGACACTCTAAGTTACAGTTTGCATTCAGCTGCAGCCAGCGAGTGAAAGCTCCTTTGTTAAGCAGCTGTGAGAATTGCCCAAGCACCTAACTGTGCTCCCAAAGCAATGCATCTAATTTTAAAGCTAAGCAGCTAGTTAAATATTGATTTTTATTCCTGATGCAGTCTAAATGTCCAGAGTTGGTACTACAATTATAGCTTTACTTTGAAGAGACAAATTTCCTGCCCTTGGTTTTCTGCAGTTTCTGCATTAGATAACCTGTGTGTGTAGCCCTTTGAAATCTGAAAAGTCCTTGAAGAGAACTTAAAAATACCCATAGCCAATATTTTAATCTTGATTACTTTTGCAGAATAAGTCAGGATATGTGCAAGTACAAATTAGCCCAAATCCAGAAGGTAAACCTTGAAGATCCTGTTTTGGTGAGAGACTCACCTGAAGTAACCTTTTAGTTGAGCGCGGATTTTTGTTATTGTGGACACACTGCTGGCACCAAGGTGAGTATTTCACGGTCTTGTATTTCACGAAGGCTGAAGTGGTGCGTTTTATTACCATTATTATTTGTGTGCGTGTGTTTTTTTTTTTTTTTTTTTTTCCCAACATGGGTGAATTCCTTAAACGGATAAATGCAGTACGCAGGCTGTGTTGTTTTTGTGCTTGGTAAGGTCACGTACCTGTGCTGTGTATTCACACTCTTCTCTGTATCGTATCCTCTGTGGTCCCCTAGCTGTGAGTTACCATGGTACCACCACAACCAGCAAATTCCTCCTCCTAATTCTTTTCCCAGATTGCTCCTTTCTGTATTACCGGAGCACCTAAAGCTTCTTATTACAATGCAAAGTGCAAATGGGATTCAAGTCCAAGAGTCGGCCTGCCACATCACCTACCAGGGGTCTAATCTGACTGACGGGAGTGTAAATCCAAAAGAGCAACCTTGGGTTTCTCCTTGTGTGTCGGTGGCGTTAGTGTACTATTGTCAGAAAATACTGGGCAGCCCCTTTTTTCTTCATAAGAGGCTTTAATGCTATAATCCAGGCAGTATTATGAAAATGGCAAAGGACGGCATACTGAAATTTGCAGGTGCGGTTGTCATTTCATCTCAAGGGAAAAGACTGTTGAATTCTGTTGAAAACTTGCATCTGCCCGTGACGAACATAGATTTTGAACTTAATCTCTCTCTTAAATTCTCTGCTTCTTTTAATATCAATTATTGTAAAGAATACATTGTTCTGTCACTCATTATAATACTTTTACAACAGATTTGGATATATTACTGTACATGAACTAGAAAACATTTTGTTTAACATTAAATCTCCATTTAGCCTACTAGCTCATATTTGTTCCAAGTAGAAGAAGTGGAAGCAGGGGTAAGATTGAGGATTTGTAACTCCAACAACCTAATTGAACAAAAACAACAGTTATTGCCTACTTTCATTAGGAGTTGACTAGAAGTGAAATAAAATGTTCAAACCTCATGTTTCTCCCAATGGGAAACATAATATCAGCATGTGTATGAGGCGCACATGAAACCCATTATAATATTCAAAGGCTTTTAGGAATTACTGACAATTCTTTTCTTTTCTATTAACCTGAGCCTTTGTTTGCAGGAGAAGGGCGAGAGGCATAATACTGCTGGCAAATATATTTGATTTACCAGAATGATCTGCGTATAAACATTTTCAGGACTTTTTGACAGATGCGTGTGTCATTCCCTATTTGACAAAGTATTCTTGGTTATCTGATAAGAAAACAAACAGAATTACATCACTTAAAGTCCCGCTATTCCCTAGAGTAATGGGTACTGTTCTGAGAAAACAAAGAAAGGAAAAAACCTCAGCAGTGCAGACAGTATGCACAAAATGCCGTCCTTGCATACGATTCACTACACGTCAGTCTGAGGCGCTCACGAGACACCTCTCTGTGTTTGTGGGGTTGGGGTGTCGCATACACAGAAGTGCAGAACTGGTGTTTAGGATTAAAGCAACAGGTTTGGTAACACACTGACATAGGGTATTTGTTTTGTAATTTGCAGTTCATGGGTAGGTAGACATATTGTTCTTCTGATATTGTTTCGTAACAAACTTACGGGACCTAAATATATTGATTGTGACTTTTTTTTTTTCCCCTTTCAACTCCGCCACTAAAGTCTCAACATCCACAGTCAAAAAGATTAGTGCAGAGGGCATAAGAAAACGGACATGATGTAATACTAGCCCCTACTATTAGCCTCTAGCCCCAAGACTATTGACTTTTCTGCCTGTCCACATCAGTTCCTCGTCAACATGAGCCAGATTCGAGATCCCTGCTGTTCATCACGTGCCAGGTATGCACTCTGACCCTTAACGTACATTTCATTTGTTCGCAGAGGTGGGATTGGCATTCTTCAAACCGGGACCACTGGAGGCTAAGACTCTCGTCCGCCTGATCTTGAGCAGACTGCGGCTTTAGCATCATGGCTGCCGGTGGAAGTGTGGCCGTAGTGCTCCTCACCCTTTGCTCCTTGGCCTCAACTGGTAAGTTCTGTTTCACCGTTAATCACTTTAATATGAGTTAGTCCCTAAAACCAGCCTTGGCCCCTATGATTTAAGTCCACTCTGTATAAAAAGAGAGCTTAGGTTGCATTGGCTGTCACAGATTTTTGTGTTTCTTTTCCTCGTGAGGATTTTACTTTATCAGCGGACGATTCCACAGCACTAGCATTTCAAATCGAATTAGATATTCCGTTTTAGCCTTTTCTTACTTCTCTGTCGAGGGCTGACTGTAGCTCTGGAGTGGTTTTGTTATGGTGTTCTTTGTCAGGGTGTCTTGTCTTTGGTTTGGAAGTGAAAGGAGTAAGGGAGTAGGGTTTTTTCAAAGAAAGGCCTGTCAGAGTGAGGGCTGCTGATGTCTCGTTTCTCAGACACAAATCAAGACTCGCTGTCGGGATTTGCCTCTCTCGTTTCTCTGTGGGGTTGCAGCCAGACAGCTTCAGACAAGATGCTCAGGAGTGCAGACCTTCGCTAATAAACTGCTGACAGTTTAATTCTCAGCACTCAAGCAAGTGACATATTCGACTTCAGAATGGGTTCACATGTAAATACTTGATTGATTTTACAATGAGATGGTCGAAAAGATGCCATTAAAGCAGTTTTTCCTGGTTGTGTATTTTATAAATGTCAATAAGCTCAAGCAAATTCCATTTTGCTGTGAATCCACAACATATAGTCTAGCTGTAGTCACTCTTAAAAAGCAATTATTAACTTTTGCCAGATTACTGCTTAAAAGTGGCTCTGTAAATCCTTTTATATACCTTTCTAATGAGTGCTTTTTGCTACGTAAAGGTAGTAATTACAGTTCAGATTAGGGAACAGTTGGTTACTAAGAAGGAAAATCTCCAGGTTTTAAAAACAAAAGCAGAAACAAACACTGTTTGTGATAAAAGCCATACAGAAATAAGCAGGTCTGTGCTTACATTAACTCTGCTTCACTCCTGATGCAGGGATTACTTTACAGAGCAGAAAATAATTTATGGCATAAATATGTTTTATCTTTTATAAGACTATATATATATTCTCTGTAACACACAGACAGATGCACCGATTTCCATGCCAGCTGGAAGCACCAATTGTCATAAATGGTTTTTGTTTTTTGCCAATGTTCAGGGTAAAAAAAAATCAGTTGGTTTCTTTACATATATCAGGAACTCATTCTTTCTGGAGATACGTTTTATATTTGCTTGATATATGTTCTCCACCCCTACAAAGCTGGGAATGTTTTGAACCCAGTGTAAACTTTCTGAACAAAATAAGCATGCTGGTCTCAGGGGACGCTCTCACTCGTACCCAAAACATTCTCGTTTGTAACCAAAGCTGACAAATGTATTTTTTTAACTCATTTGTGTTTGGGATTCCTGTTCTACTTACACAATTTCAGTTTAGTTTTGCCTGACTCGCACACCAGGGGGAGAGAGTATAGGACCAGCTCTGGCCTCACGTGGGGGTTTGGTTACATACGGCTATCGGTATGTTTGGCAGTGTGCTCAGCTCTGTATCTAGGGGTGAGACGATGCACCAAAATCACGATACACTATCCATGATATGGTACATATCACGCTACTAATGGAAAACTCATCTGTACCTGATTTAGTTCAAAATAAATCACATTTATTTATCACAATGTGGTACATATTTAATTTAAAGTCAAAGCAGTATATAAACTAGTTCTTTGGATATCAGTTTTAGATTGATAACTCAAATCTTCCAATACAATGAAATGGGAAACAGTGAAAACTGTATTGGGGGAACCAGAGCACATCGATATTTTTGCAATACACTTCTGCTTGACTGAATGAAGTCCGTGCATACCAACCTTACTGTACACTGTATATGTAGCTGTCCCTTTAAGAGATGTAGGTCATTAATTTGATGTTTAACACCAGGCAAACCGTATGCGGCATCTGCTGCGAGTAAAGCTAATTGTGTCTCCGATGTTCTTCATTACAAAGACTGTGAGATCATGCACAACTTTTTCCATCAACTATTTTATAAGTTATTCCATTGGAGCACGTCGTCTGCTGCCAGCATTGTTGTGTTTTTCCCCTCCCCTACAAAGTCAATAAGTTAATATGTACTCTAAGGATGAAAAATGCAATATGTTAGATTTTGAAAGGGCGGGAGGAGGAAGTGTGTGTGCGTGCATGTGTGTGCGTGTGCGTGTGTGTGCGTGCATGGGCGTATGTGTTCCCATTTGACTATAGTTGCTGGATCTTGACTTGCTCAACAGAGAAAGTACGTAGAACAGTTTAATAAATGTCCTTGATTGATTTTGAGAAAGTCCAGGACTGGCCACTGCAAAGCTGTCTGTCTTCTAGAGTGTTACAGACATGATCCAAGAGTCCAGGCGATCTGCACCCTTACTTCCGTAGCCAATCTGAATACTCGGAAATCCATCCGCTGGCCAAATTGGCTCTGATTCTTGTCAATCTGCAGGACATTTCTCACATGTGCCAAAGCCTGCTTTGATAAGGATAACGTAAATGCTGAAATGGTGAGATGCTGACAGACTGTTATATATGCCAACTAAACATTATTCCAAGTAAATTACCTATAATAAACTTAGTGACCACTTTTCCATAACTAATGATTACTTTTTGCAGTGGTAGTGGGCAGCTACCTCGATTTTCTGCATCATTTGCACAATTATCAGCACAATTATTAGAATACTGATGATTTTTTTTTAAGCATTTTTTTATGGAAAAGAGATTATATTATACTGTTCAAGTTTGTTACTGTTATTATTTTTGCTAATTGTGTGCTTGCATTAAACTGATTGAACTCTGAAAGTCCCTAAATACTTTTTTTTTTTTTTTTTTTTTTAACTTCCCCTATTTCTTTTATGTATCACACTTTGGAGTCAAGGCCTGATTAGAGGCCGACAGGAAAGTTTAAAGGTCTTAGACATTCTTTAAATACCTGCAGACGCAAGGGCAAGGTATCGACATTGAAAGCACGTAAGACAGACTTCAAAGGTTTTTTATAGTTAAAAAAAAAAAAAAGAAAAGTATTTATTATAGAAAATTCTGACAGATCTTTCCACATGTCCTCATATGCATACGTACAAGGAAAGCTCAAGAGGGATTAAACCTCTCAGGTTCCTCCTGTGGGCTCATACTTGGTTAATTGTCATTTGTTAGGTAGAAATGCAACTGTTCCTAAATGACAAAATTACCAAGACTTGTAGCTTGAGTATCCTGCTCTTGGCTATATGAGAGTCTAATCACTTGGCTACATTTACTCTTGTGTCTGACAATGGAAATTCACTATAAAGCCTCCTGGCGATTGAGGGATAGGGTTGGCAACAGTGTAGAGTTTTGAAGAGGCAGATCAGATTAGTTTAAAGTGAGACGTTAAATGTGAGTATTAACAAAAGCAGTTCAGTTTTCTTTAACAAGATCTGATAACATCAAATGTCTGTTAAGCGCTAATAATTATAGTCATTTGCTTCAAGCTGTTAAAAAATTACTCACGGCTGAAAGATCCACATCACTGCCTTTCATGAGGTTCCAGAGGACATTTTGGTTATTTCTTTTTAATGTAATAATGGATGAGAAATTAACTGCATACTTTAGTCACGTTATTTGCATTGCTCAACAGGAAAAATAAATCTTTTTTTGGAGTGACATTAAAGTTTTTGACTTTTGACTCTTAATAATGGAGCTATTGTAGGTCTTATTTAAGTTATATATATATATATATATATATATATATATATATATATATATAAAATGTTATATACACACACACACACACACACACACACACACGTGTTATTGTATTTATTATGTCTTTCTGAATTTGTATCCCTAGACCCCGTTCACACTTATTAGGCCGGTCCTGGGCCACCTCAAATTTAGTCTGGCTTTTTTTAGACACTTGTGGTTTTAGGGGGCCTAAGTGTGTCACATATGCGGGCGAAAAGGTGGCCTAAACGAAATACATGCCGGGAAGTTAACAAATCTGCTCAAACAAACCAGTGAGCATGACATTAGGTGTGCTTACAGGTGTATGTGATGTATTTATAATCACAACTTATTAATATTGATGTAAATATATAAGCTATTGATTGGTTCTATATTTTCTTTGAAAGTAATGTTAACCCTTTGCAGCCGAAGCTTTCTAATATAATTACAAATGTGCTGGTTCAATGGGAATCGAATTTAGATATTTCCCTTTCTTCGGTTCTGCAAGTCTAAAAGTGCTGTTTTACAATTCACCCGAAAGCGAAGCACCTTTATTAGGACATCCACATTAAATCACAAGAAATCGTGTGCATTAGTGTGCAATTGTCTGCATCGAAAGCAGCCTCTGTGATGTGTCTATAGTGATATCCTCAGACAGCAGCGCTGGACACTTCCTTCGGTTTATCTTCCATCCACATTGTAAACAGCGCTTTAATTTCTGCATCGTCCCAGTTGTCACCTCTAACTCTTAATTTGTGATTGTACTGCTCAGCTCAATATAATCGCATTTTGGATTGGATAGTAAACAGCTGGTCTCGTTTTAAAATGCATTCATTTGAATGGAAACCTGCTTCGGTTAAATTTATATCGTTTTAATGCAAAATTTGGATAATTCATAAAGTTACCTGGTCATGTGTAAAATGCATGCTGTTAAATTCCAGACTTCAATCATACTTAGTACAAGAAAAAAAACAATAGCAAGTTTACCAGCTACACACTTTTTTTTTAATCGACCGAGTAGTTTGAACTGTTTACATCATTTATAACTCATTACTTAGCCTAGACTTTTTTAATATATATATAAAGATGTGATCTAGCGAAATGTATCAGTACATTTATTAAAGTATTTAAGGCTATAGATCGATATGACATTGAAACAATACAGAGACAATACTGTGTGTCCTGCAGCGGTGTAGCTGTGTCGGTGCCCGTGTTTATTCTGTGTTTATTCTGCGGGACGAAGCGGCGTCTCTGGGGGCGGGGCTTGAGTTGCGTCACACGCTGACGCTTTCCACCCGGCCCAGGGCCCGGTCACATTCACATTTAGGCCGGCATTAGGCAGGGTCGAAAGATTTAGGCCGGGTCAAAACTAGTCCCAAAGCGTCGGCCTAAATCTATGACCCTGTTCACATATGAGTCTCAAGTGTGAACGGGGTCATATTATAGTTTGGTTGTGTTCCTGTTAGGAGATGTATGTGAAGCAGTTAGGAGCAGTTTGGAGTGAAGACTTTCTCTGCTCTGGAAAAGTGGTCTGTCCTGGGTGGTTTAATCTCCAGTGGAGATGAATTACCACATCTGAATTCTGATACCATTCAGGACCGATGTTGAGAATAAAGGGCCCAGATCAATTTAAAATTATGACCCACCCTCCAATCGCAGATTAAAAACACAGTCCTTGAGGGGAGAACAATGCTTGGGCAAACAAGGAACTGGCATCAAGTATTGGAATTGAAATTCACAATTGGCAAGTGATCTCCAGATATGATTAGATGTGGGCCAAAGGCTCTGATTATTAAGTTCACCCCAATCCCCTTGAGGGTACGTTTCCATAGCAAATCTCCTCTCCTGCTTGTGGTATCCCGGCTCCCTCTGTCTGAATCCTTTCACAACCGTGGTTCCCGTCAGCGGTGACGTTAAAGTTGCACAGTGGGAGCCAAAATCAGTCCTCCCAAGGAAATCCACATCAGTTTTCAGTTTCACTATGAAAAAAAGGAAGAAAAAAAAAATATAGTGGGACCTTTTCCAAAAATTAATGCACCTTAGAAGCCAAAATAAGCTTGAGCAGGATGCCGGTGACACTGAAATTACTGTGAAACGGCTGCTGGATCTAAGAATTAAACAACACTCAGGGCTGGGACAGCGGACTAACTCTGAACAAATTACTCGGTCACAGTTAGAGCACTTTGAGGATTTTGTGTTTGTATCTCTTCTGCTATATACATTGCTCCCTTTCTTGTGCTGCTGCATATAAGGGAAATTGAAATTGCAAGTGTTTTGCTGCAGCCTCGCTCTGGAGCTTTGAGTTACTGTCCCCACTCGCGCATGTAACTCCAAAACTGACCCAACTGACAGGTCAGGCCTCTCTAACGGTCTTGTGCACACAAGCTGCCATGCTGGGCTAGCATAAACAAGCAAAAGCCTCACTTTCTTGGCTGTCACAAAGTCAAGGTCAGGATCTTTCGCGGTTTCACGTTGCAGATTCTCTTTCCTATCTGGCACTTTTTCCCTCAACAATAATGGTAAATCTTCTGCCCCAGTAAACCACTGCAGAAACCTATAAAGTTTTATTTCTACAATAAGGGTGCACTGCTGAATGGTATTTAGAATGCATTTAATACATTTTTACTGATCTCTGTGGTTGTTTTTGCAATGACCTCTTTTGCAGAGTGATGAGTTTGTCATCAGCCTGTGCAGCCAGAAGGGTGTGGCCTTGTGGGTTGTTTTAATCTGAAAAATGAATGAATTTTACAGTTTATATAACATGACATCTTCAATTTCATACCAACATGGTCACAGGTCTGCAACACAGAGAAAGGTAAAACAGATCTGAACTCACCCATGGGAGAGCAGCATCGATTTGAGTTAAAAATGACTCATTCCTCAATAATTCGACGTACCGAAAGATCGCTACACTTGTTTGTAATTAGATCAGAACTCATCTAGTTCTCTGTCTCTAATTAATCTAAAGAGTTGTGAGTCAGAATATAACAAATGTTTACTTTCCTGTAGTGTAATTTATTGAGTGATCAAACAGTGATAATTGCCTTCCACAAAGTTTAGAATTTATTTATTTATGCATTTATTTTTGAACACAAAACTGGGAAGTATGTGAAACTACACAATCAGACAGCCCATCCCTCGGGTAAAAAGGATTTTAACCCTCCGGGATCTCTTGCAGTTGGACAAAAGGTTGAACCCTTAATCAAAATATATTTCCACAAAGTATTTTCAAGTCGTGGGTGATGGATGCCAGAGTGTGTTGCGCAACTCCAGAAATCTGATCCATCCATGTTATAGAATGCTTGAGGACGAACACGCAGCTAATGCCGTCTCATTTACTCCCTCCTTCGGCCTCTCTTAATCACACATCCACTGCCGACTGCTCGCGCTCTCTGGTGGAGAGGGGCCCTGCCTTCCCAACCGAACTTCAGCAAACCAGATGTCGTGTGATTCACTTGTAAAGCATTAAAACTTTCAATTAAAAAAATGGTGTTGTGCTGGGCAACAAACAGGGCCCGCTAATTGTATACTGCTATAGCAACACGGGGCAAGGCAGTACACTTTCTCAGTGTTTACATAGCAACCCCCCAAGGTGGCATACCACACATGAGCATTTGACGATTACTTTCCACACCCCCCTGTAGTGAGTCCAATCTATAAAAGCCCAGTTAGCGGCCACGCTGTGTTGCCCTGCGTACGCTTGGGTAGAAGGTGGGCGGACTGAGCCGCAGTCAGCCTGAGCTCGCGTAGCTGTGAGTCTTCCAGTCGGGTGAAACCTGCAGACAGACGCCGTTACTCTCGCTCTCTAGAGGGGGAGTTCTGATTGGCCAAGCCGAAGAAATGCTTGCGTTGTGTTTTGCCGTGATGCCGTGACAGTGTGACATTTGCTGTCTGACAAAACGCTTGCAATGAGCTATTACTCTTTAATAATGTGTTTTACAGGGCTTTACACAGTCCCCCAGTAAAGATCTCCCTTCCGTGTCTGAATTTCACAAACACTTTTACTACATTAATGTAATATTCCAAGGCTCTCTTGTGGTTTAACCAAACATAAATAAATAAGCATCGGATGGACACATTTGCATAGTTTAGTGCAGCTCTGCAACATTCAGGGCAGTAAAGACTTGTGTGGGACATTTTCAGCATCTATTCACCCTCTCAAAAACCAACTCTTTCCATGACAAATAGTGTCTGGAAAACACAGCAGTTTATATGTCAATCCTGGCACCGTTTCCTCTTCCTATCTCAAAAGCAAATTATACAACAGCATGAGCCGCCCTCCTAGCAGTGGGACACTGTTATAATCCAGCAAGTAACTCATGTTCACTTATGCCTGTGTGGAAGATCAAAATCCAGGATGACTGGTAACAGCGCTGGGATTATTGTGGCATTAAGGTTAATGGGGCTGTGTTCATAAAACGTTTAACACCATGTGTAATGTAACACTGCTTATTTGATAGAAACCCTAACACCTAATGGTACAAAATAATAAATAATGCAAAACATGTAATTTGTAACCTCTTAGATAAACACCCTTAAAGTTTTATGTGACACTTCCACACCTTTCAGCATATTTGTGTCCTCCATAGGCTTAGTATGACTTTTAAAATTTGATGAGTGTAGCCCTACATGTTTCCTAGGAAGAGTAATTCTTGCATTTCTGTTACAAAAGAATATTAAAGGAACTGATTTCCTGGTAAAATAGATATTTGAAACATGTTTTACCTGCTTATCCGACAGGTTCAAAACTCCCAGAAAGATGTTGCTCGTTTTAATTTTGTGTTTTCCGTGTCAAACAAGGAATGAGTTATTTCCCAAGCATGAGCTAATCCATTTTTGGGAAGAACTGTATATATCGGATATAACCAAATTACAGCTGCATGGCATACAAAGAAAAAGGGATTAAAGTTAACATTCGGGCTGAGCTGAGATCCAACAAAAACTGTTTTAACTTTAAAATATTTGATTTTTAAGATGTTATGACTTCTAATTATTTTTTTAATGGACTCAATAACCTGAGTCATTGAGCTTTAAAAAGTGTGAAATTAAGATTTGTCATGCATATTTTCCTCTTTCCAGAAATCATTGAATAGAATTGTCAAATCTTCCTACTTTGGGTTGCCAGCTTTTTATTACTGGGAAAAAAACAACGGGGGGGAATGTGATCAAAGCTTTTACTCCAGAGCAAAATTGCCTGCTGATTTTCAGAAGGTAAATATTTGAAAGCTGTGGCCCTGTTGTTCCTTACTGTATGCTTTCTATAATCAACACAAGCCAAATGATCATGGATTGAGAATGGATCTGAGTGCCAGGGTTTGTGAACTCTCTACAAGTGTGCTGACTGGAAATCTAAGGGTTTGGAAAAACATAGACTATACCTGGCCTACTTTCAAGTCGAGACATTTCCTCTCCTCTTTCGATGTGCTATGATAACATACGGGCTGGTGTGCCATTAGAGAGATTTCTGGTGATAAACAGATCCTGCTGTTAAGTGTCACAGCGCTACCTCTTATACCATTATGGATTGGTCTCTCTCTCATTCTCTTCTAATGTTTGACAGCAGGGCATCTGAGATTTTTCCATTGTGTTCTACCAAAAAAGAATAAAAAAAGATGGTGCATGCAACAGTTGGAAAGAGCAACTTGTGTTGGACTTCTCTACCATTGTACAAAAAAAAGAGGAAAAGGGGACTATTCCAGTATTCCCACGGCAATATTTCATTCTGTGTTTCGCCTGTGGATTTTATTCTAGAAAAAATATTGTCTTCTATTTGTAAATGGCTAGCTTTTAATGTGACTCCCGATTTTAAATAAGAGACTGAAACTGCTTTCCCTGTTATATAAGTTTCTTAGTGTGCTTCTAAACTGTGCCAAGTTTAAACCTTTAGAAAACGTCTTATTGAACGATGAGGGCAGGACATTCTAAACTACAACCAAACTCGAACTCATTAGCAACACGTCGATGCATGGCATGGAACAATGAGGAGATGTTTTTCTGTTGGCAGTTTTCTGTTTTGTTTAATTTTATTGATGATGGTGTCATGAGTTTCATATTAGGCACGTTTTCAACACATGCTTACTCAGTCAAATGGAACTCTCTGCATGGGCGTTTATTACAAGAAGTTCAGCACTGTGAAAGTAAGTTGTGGTAATGTACACATCTATGATGCTCTGCTATCTGAGGTTTAATTTAATGCGAAGATACCTGTAGCTGCAAATGCTGATGCACAGTTGCTGAATATGAAATGATATGTGAAACCGGAATGGTTAAAACGACCTCTTCTGCATCTAAGTTTGCCAGTGATGAAAATGGTACGATAAGATACCGGGTGGCAATGGTGGAAGTAACACAATTTGGTATATCGTAGTGGTATTTTCAAGCATGTCTCTGGTGACATTTCCGAAAACACTGCTCCTGTGTCCTCGAACCAAGAACATAATTCAACTGCATTGAAACAAAGACGAGATTCAGCACACAATTTCCATTGCATTATCCCTTTATTAATTCATGTTGTGTCGAAGACTGCGGAGTTCTCAAGATTCTTTGTATATGTTATTGCGTGAGCCAGTGTGACATTTGACATGACATTCTTCTCCTCCCACCCCCTGAAAGACTTTCCAGGACTAACAGAGTGGCTTCTGACCTCCATTGTGCAGAAACACCACGTTCGCATTGCCCCTTCCCAGTTCTACACAAAATCCAGACAAAGACGCCGCATTGTGGCTTGTGCAATCGCTGGCAACGATCCGGTTTTCCCTCTGGTGCTGTAAATTAAAGTGTCAGGTACTTGTTTGAGAATGATTGAGATTTGTGTAAGTTTGAACCTGCATCTGCGAACATGCCTTTGTCCCAACACTCTCGTCTTGTCTTCAGCTTTGAAGGGTCGGTAATTATCAGATTGTTGTCTTGTTGTAATGGTGCGTGCAAAAAAGCTGGCTATGTGCACCTCCCGGCTTCAGATTGAGAGAGGGAAAATGGCACATCAAAAGGGTTGATTTGCAATTAAGGGGTTTTGTGTTTATGGAGGTACACTTATCTAATCTTGTCCAGTAGTAGATAGTTGTACAAAAAGACCAAGAAAGGCAAACAACAATTATTATTTTTTTATATAGAAACTATGTACAGTATCTGCTTTCCCTTAGTAGTCACAAATATTGTATTTAAGCTGGAAAGAGTATTTCGTGGGTGCGCCTGTGCTTTAAACTGTTTACTCTGTTAGTGGTCAATTTCCAGTTTATATGAACAGCGTCCGCACAGAGCCTGCAGTTTATTCAGGTGTTATCAACAAGATTGTACTGTACTGTGTACTGACTGTGTGTTTATGGTTCCCAGTGATAAGGGGCTCAACAGTTTTATTTTTTATGCATTAATGTGTTTTAAGCCTTCCAGCCCATATTGTTTACTGCCTTCACACGGTATGATCTCGGTCTAGTCGTGACGTAAAATTTTACTTGAATACGTTTATTTTAGGAGGAGGCCTTCGCTGTAGATTGAATGACTTGGCCTTCCTATTCTGGAAATGACAGTCAACACAAGCAGAGATTAGAATGTCAAAATATCTTCATTCATCAGTCATTACTAAAAAACAAATCCTATTCCTAATGGTTATTGATGTTTTGTTCCACTCAGGAAAAGCAAAGTTATTGGAAAAGGTTAGCAGCTAAAACCACTGGCTTTATATGACAGCCCAATTTCCTTTGAGCGTGTTGTCCTGCTGCTTAAGTCCAAGAAAAGTGAAGGGGTGAGAGACCTTGCCTTCAAGACCTGAGTGAAGGCTGTGTTGATCCTGCAAGGAGAGAGAGGGAATTCGACAGATATATTGACAATCACACTTTTCAGCTCGTACATATTTGTTTTTTAGCTCCCGAGTTTAAAGCATGTGGGCGATCTGCCAAACAGTTATAAAAAATAAAAACGAGTCTTTATTGTTGATTGATTTGTTTTTAGGCTTTTTGTAATATGGGGCCTTCCAAGAAATTCGTTTTTTTCCACTTTTTAATCTTGACAGATTTCTGCTTCTTGGTATCTCTTTTCATTCTGACGCAGTGCTGTTGGCAGTGTGTTTTCTATATCGTGGCACCAGCCCAGAGGTCCTGCAAGAATGACAGATCTTTTCCCAACATATTTAAAAGCAAAACTGTGTGCTGCTCTGGTACGGCCGCACTCTCTCTGTGTGCCCTGGTCTTTGTTGCGTCTCAATGTAAGACATCTGTTAAGCTGCAGATCTTAGATTCTCCCGCGGGAATTCACTGTGTCATCCGTAACTTCCCAGACATCAGACTTATGATCTGTATAAAACCTTCAGAAAGAGACGTTTTGGCTTCTGGAGAAGACGAGAGTCACGATGTGTGTTACCATCCTTTTTCTTTTAGTGCTCCATGTGAAGTTCGTAAGGTCATTAAACTCAGGAATGTTAAGTACCTAAACAGAGAGAGAACGCAGGCACTCAGAAAACAAGCATCGTTGATATATTTGTGTATGTGTGTGTTTGTTTGGTTAAATTATAAAACAAATGAACTTAAGTCAACTTCAGAAGCAAGTTTCAGAGCCTGCTGTTTGTGGAAGTGCTGTGGGGTCAGGTGGCAGCATCCTGGGGGCTCTGGGGTCAGGTGGCCATCCTGTCAATGCTTTGTGTTGCTGTCCAGTGGTCAGCCACCAGAGTCCGTGCTGAGATGGAAGTGAAGAATCTCTCTCCTCATCTCCTGCAGCATGGCTACCCGCGGCTGTCATAGTTATTTTGTTTTCTTCCTGTTTACACCACGTTGGAATGTAAGGAACTTGCATTACATCTCTGGAGGCTTCCTTCACAATTTCTAAGATGTGGTGGGTTTCTGATGTGTCTAAATTTCAAATGAAAATTCAAGGAGATCCCGTTGAGACCTGCGGTGGCAGAGGTTCTTAAAAGACGTGTCCAGATCACTGTTTTTTTGGTTCTTGTCCCATGTCCATCCCCATGTTCCCATGAATCTTTGCAGAAATATGATTTATGCCCTCAGTGCCTTTTCCCACCTGGGGCCAGTCTTGGAGACGGAACAAACAGAGCCACGGATTCATGTCTATGACTCCAGTGTGTCCCAGTGCATTTGGTCTGTGATCAAGTAACCATATTTTAAGTTTTATTGCAGACACAGAAGTTCCTTGTCAAATGTTAATATGAATCCAGTTGAAACGATTTTTATTCTTTTATTGGTTACTCTAGCTTTGTTTATGACCATGGATACGTACGTAAAGAGAATCGTCAGTTGAGATTGAGTTTTTCACACATTTGGAGATTTAATTTGTTTCACATTTTACATTTGGAAGAAAACAGTTTACTGCTTTCCTGATTCAGGAGCATAGGTCTCATTCATCCTGTCCCAACTTCCTCTTCTTACTGCGCCTAGTTTTATAGTCTCTTCATGCTGTAATTACATTATATTTCATATGCAAACAAATGTGTGATTTAGCGACTTCCTCCCTTGTAAAGTTCCAGTAGATTTAACTTCAAATAAATTCCAAATGAACACCTTTTCAGAGTTAACAAGTTAGCTTAGAGTTAATATTCCAGCTTTGATATTAAAAACACTATTGTGCTTCAAAAGGAATAGTCCTTAAACTATTTGCTAGCATGTATTTTAGCTCCTGTTATCAGCAGAAGTCTGAAACTACCTTTCTTGCTGAGATCCTGACGCCAATTGTTTGAAGTTCCAGATGACCTGTGTGAATTCCCCCAGGCAGTTCTTAAACCCTTGGCTTCCATTTATTTACTTTATTTTATAGATCATACATCTCTGCACTTTGATAGGCATATTCTGTAACCTAACCAAACACACACACAGCCAGTTCTGTGTTCAGGAAAATATTTGTAATATCAAAAGATAATAAAACCTAAAAGCTCGTTCCAGATCCTTTAAATCCTAAAACACTTCCTTTTCTGAAGTGAGGGCCGATTGTTCTCTCTCTCTCTCTCTGTCGGAAGATGTGTAGTTTTTTATTCTGCTGGCCAGATTGAAATGGAAGTTGTCATGGCAGCTGGATGTTTGGTGCCTGTTTTTCTTTGAAGCCTGTTGTTGTGTGGGAATATTTACTTTGTTCTGAAATAGCATAGAAAATGGCATTGCTTCCAGTACCCGAGTGTTGGCTCCTCACCAGGGCCATCCAAACTGTGCACAGAGGCAGTGGAAGGTGGGTGTGCAATTTGAGGTAATTTCTATATATAAAGCACTGATTAAAGTTTTAGTATGTGGCAGATGAATATCAATACAACTCTGGGCGGCTTAGATAATGATATGTCAAAGGTCATACAATTATTTATCTGCTTTCGGAGCATAATTCCATTAAGCGCCATTGTTTTCTGTTTCTATATACACACTTCCTGTGCTACCCCACCCCCTTCTCCCCTCAGACAGCTATTTTTCCATTTTTGGCCAAAAAATAACCTTTGATGCGCATACTGGCTGTGTCATTAAATATGATTAAGTGTGCCAGGGAAGCTTTGTTCAGTGTATTATGGGTGTGTTTACCTTAATCTATAAAGGAAAGGTCCTTTAATTTTCACTTGACAGTGTATATCCTCTGTTGAACTACTAAAAGGCACATTAACTCAAGGCTGTATGTTGAAAAAGAAGGATGTTAAACAATGCTGAGGTAAACTATTCACTACAGTTGCCTCCTAAAATGAGATGAGATTTTTTTTTTTTTTTATTTTAGTCTCTTTTTACAAAAAGTCTGAAAAAATGAGAGCACCTTGGAAAACTTACACCAGTTGTCACATCTCTCGTGTCTTCATACTCAGAAATTCCCCCAGCAAGGCGTGGTTTACAAACCTCTCATAGTGAGATTTCGATCTGACTGCACATCACTGCAACACCTGCTGCTTGAAGGGCTACAATTTCTCACTTTCCTTTCACTTCGTCAGTGAAGCTATTAAAATAAGAACTTTTTCAATGTATGTGATTTGAGCAAAAGTGTTGTGAGGGGTGATACTGTGGGCTTTAGTGGGCAGCATTTGTGTTATTGGTAGATGGGGGACAAGATGCTCGCTTGCTCGACATGAAGGCTGGGTTCCCAGTACAAAGTACAGATTGTGAACTTGCAGAGGTGTTGCAGTCATTGTGGGGGTAGTGAATGCCTGTCATGTGATGTGCTGTGACTTCCATTACATATCCTAATTAGCCACATATGCACACATTTTCTCTGTCTCATTTCTGTTTTTTTTCGGGTTTCACTTAAAAACAACTCTAACATTGTGCAAGTGCAATTCAAGGCAAATTAATATTAAAAGTCTACAGACTCAATTTGTCATGCTATTATTTTCAAACTAAACCAAGTTATTAACCATCCTATTTATCACTTGTGTCACAGAGAAAACATTCTTCACTTGTTGTGTCATCTACAATATTTTTAGAACGGACTGGCAACTTTCATTACCCAGTGCGAAAAATAATACAGCCATTGTGGTCAGCCTCCCATTACTGTAACTTCATCGAACACGGCCAGCACAAGTGTTTTCGTTGGTTGACTGCTACGGCAACTTCTACCGTAGACTGTTTTCGTTGGAGTCTTGGAAAGTTTTCGTTGACTCCTTAGCTGAAATGTATTTAACAACCCAGGAGCTTTTCTGTTCTTGTCACCTCTGGGGTTTCATTAAGTTTCCTTTTCATGTCATAACTACAGTAAGAACAGCTGTGCGCTATATTTTTATATTGTATTTTCTTATTAGACCACCTCACACATTCTGTAAGGGATACACAGATATTCACTTCCTCTACTAGCAGTGTTAAGTGTCTGACATGTTCTTTGCATGCCTAGCTGCAGGCTGAGGCTGTCAAATGAGTATCATAAAGCCATCAAACAATCACGATACCTGTTGGGTTGACTGTACATGTTCTGTTCTCGAATATACCTGAATGATGGAGAAAGCCGTGTTCTGGTTCCGTGTTCGTGTGTAGGAGCTCACTCACGGTCTCCTGTGTATGACTAGGTCACCACATGGTTTCATCTCTGGCTGAACTGGATTAAACAAAAGGAAGTGGAATCGTAGAGAGTTTAAATACCAGGCCTTCAGCGCATTTGACAGATTTATTAGCAGTGAACAGATAATTTCATCTCAGCCTCACGGAATATGGGAAATATGATTGCAATCATATTCTGTTAGTGCTTAGAGCATATTCCTGTTCTTGTACTACTACCTTCAAATACTATATTGTAGTAAAGTAGCTCTCTAGTATTACAAGGCTCAGAATGACCTACTGTAAACGTCCGTTTGGTTTAAAAAAAATTAAAAAACAAGAATTGCTTTCATTTTGTAATTCATTGGAAATTGCACAATTTACGAAGCCAAACCTAATGTCCCCTCTGGGATTTGTTTTGGTTTCTTTTCATTTTCATTCGCTTTTCCTTTTAAATTTGGCATCAATTCTTTCTGAACCACAGGAATTGTGGCGTGTTGTTGTTAAGTCTGCCTCATTACAGCAGCAGCCTCTTTTTTCTTGGACAGTTGTGCTTTCCTACACATTATTCACCAAAGCCTTTGAATTCTATCACTTGTTTCTTGGCTTTCAAATCAATCTTTGCCGTAAAACTTTTTTTTTTTTCTTTTTTAAATAAGACGCTTACAGATGTCTCAGATGGCTATTCAGTGTTGCACAGTTGGCAAAACCTCATTACACACTTTACCTGGTGCATGCCCCCTCCTGTTATTTCCTCTCACTTAGACTATAGAAGTCCCTAAGCAAGATTAAGGCATATGGATATATATGTAGGATATATAACTCATAAGAGACAACCAAACAACAGGAAAAAGATGATATTTTGAAATCCACTGTCTCATAAACGGAGACGACCCAGTGCTGTCTGGCCGTCGAAGCCCCTGACTTGTTTTTCCTTTTGAACGAACAACAGTTCCTCTCATTGCTGATGTAACCTGAACGTTTGCTTATGGACAGTGTGCCGGGACAAGTGCAGAGGCAGAGAGGGGGGAAGAAAGAGAGAAGGTGACAGGGGAAATTAAATGATGGCAAGGCCAGCAGACACATAAAACCCATTTCTTCTTCTTTTTTTGTTTCCTTCTGAGCCTAAGTGAGACGCTGACGGCCTTTCCAGATGTTCACATTTTTGCAATCTGGCTGCCCAGTGTGTGTTACTCTACTTCAGAAAAATAAAGAACCCAAATTATAAATACATGTCAGCTTTTCACGCCCATTTATTTCATACATGTCACAACCTAAAGTAAGCACTACTGAACTGGATTCCTTTTTAATTTGGAAACCGCAGAAACTGTTTACTACATCTGGAAAACAAACTTTCACATACTGACTGTATTTTTTTCTCATTTTGTAGATGTATCTTTTTATGATAAGCACTTACATTTACACCCTTTCACTATATTTGAAATGCATAATTTTACAGTAAAAATGTACTTTACAAGTCTGACATGTATACAGGTCCTGTTTAAATCTGTTCAGGTGAAAGGTCAAAGCAGAGAGAGACGAATAATAAGAGTTGATTTTTTTTTTTTTCTGTCTCTGTGTTCCGTTCTCGAATTACAATATTATTATAAATGTATTTATTTTCTTGTTTATATTTCTGAATTCTTGAGTTTTCACCATGTTTACGCTTTAGTTATATTCGTGGATGTCCACTATCAATAATATCATTATTTTCCTGCATGAGAAACCTGCCTTGTTTTGTTACCCTCACTTCTATTTCATATGTTTTTAGAACTGAAATAGGGGGGGAACAAATACATGGCTTCCTACCATTATTTTGTAAATTTTGTATATTTTATTCTCTCAAGTAACTTTTTGTTGCTACTTTTTTCCCTGTTGAATAAAGAAACAACTTGCTGCCCAATAGCTGCTGTAATCTTTTGGATATCTTCCAGGAGGACTCCTTCTCTGTCTCGCTGGCGGTTGTTATTTCACAATTCATTTTCTTAGGAAAAACTTAGTTTGAAGCCATTCAGAATAGCTAGAATGTTTTTGTGTGTGTTGCCTGATGACTTAGATTTGAGTGGGAATAAATCCGGACCTTAGGGGAGTAGAGAATTTGCAGCCGGTCAGTAACAAGGTTTTGTAATTAAAGTCTGCCCTCCTTTTCTTGTGGTGTTGCATTTCATATTTCATAGTGATCATAGTGTTCTTTCGCAGCTGTCCAACTTGGAGATCAAAGGGACCGATCTGTGTTATGGTGAATTCATTCACAACTTTTAAGCAAGGGATGTTGTTACTGTTGGCGTCCTACTCAACTTCGAAAGTTAGGTTTTCTAAATCATAGATTTTTCTGAAACTGCGAAAAAATTAAATAATATTGACCATCTCTGGCTTTTTATCTCTGTTCTTTGCAGATATCTGATTGTCTGGACTCTCAGTGAATAAGTGTTTTCGATGTCAAATTCTGCAATTGCTTTTCCAGAGCTATGTTTTTTTATTTTCAACAATAACGAGAACTTCCACAGATTGCTATCAATGGCATTCAGTGATAACCAATCTCCCAATCCTGTTTGTGCTCAGTATAGTGTAAAACCTAGTTCCCAGTTTTCATCTAAAGGCATACACTGAGTAAACCATTTCCATGAATTGGACTCTGAGTTGTTATGGTTGTTGTTATGGAGACTGAATCATTCAAGAAGAAAATAAAACACTCTTTAACCATCTCTTTCCAGTGTTTGTTGAGATTTTTGTCACCCCATACTCCTGTGTCTGATGAACTAGTGAAGGATCAGCGTGGGCATTTGTAATGAGCAGGAATCCAGACTTATCTTGTTGGGTTACACTATATTAGTGGGGGATGCGTTGTCACTGTGTTTGGGTATCATGGCAAGCCTCCCCCGTAAGGCCGTTCCCCCTCAGCTGGTGAGGTGATGAGCTGCTCTGGAGAATACGAGGCCTCCGGTCTTTGATACTACACAGTGGGGGTTGTGGGAGAGAGAGAGAGGGGAAAAATATGAAGAACTGCAGATCCATCAGCGTGGCCAGCACAGGTGGCCGGCGATTAAGAGCGAGCTCTGGCAAGTGGCGGTCCCGGGGGAGTCGGGCTCTGCGTCTGCTCTGGGCTCCCAGCTCTCAGCAGGGGCCGCGCAGGAGCAGATTAAGACAACATCCAGGGAAGACCAAAGAAATTGGGCTGGGCAGCAGCACCGTCAGGCTGCCTTCATGTAACCATCTTGGGTCAGCTGACGTGGATTGAAGCGGGTTTAAAATAAAAGACCGCAAGGGCCATGTTTCCTCTCGAAATAAGAGCTATTGCAGCCAAAACATGCTGTATATGAATATACAGTGATGTACTGACACCTCTCATGGCAAATTGACTGCTCAATGGCTAGACTAAGCATCTTGACAACTCGCCAGTTTGACGCTGAGCTTCTAGTGAGAGATTCATAAAGTGTTACTTTCTTCATACTTACCTGGTGGGATAAGTGAATAATTGATAGAAAAATAGCTTGTTTTATCTGAAAATGAAGAACCCTTTTGTTGTGCAGTAAACGTTCTACATTGAAAATGTTTTCTGTTCATGAAGTAACACAGAGGTTCAGTGTAAACCTAGTGATATTTGAAAAGCCAGTACACAATGTGTTATTTTGCTTTTGAGGAAAATGCATGTATTCCTTAGGGGCCTAATGTGACAAAATATCAATTTCGATTTCACGGTTGATAATAGAGAAGTAGTTCAGGCGCTGAAAGTTAATGTGACTTCTTGATTTGTGACCACCTGTTATATATCTGAGCTCCTGCTCCTGTTTACACTTCCCATTTCTGCCCAGTTACTGCTGTCACCGAGTTGTCTGCATCTCTGACAGCAATCTGGACGGAGTAAAGAGACTTGTGAGAACATGTTTTTTAGACCAAAATGCCACAGTTTTCTGCAGATAAACACTGTGAAAATAGGGATTGGACTACTTTAAAATCAAAATAAAAACAAGATTTTACTTAATACCTTGCAAGTGAAAGAGCTTTGGGGAAAAAATGAAGATTACATTATGGCATTCCTGCTCTTCCAGATTAAATAAAATAATAGTATTATTAAGAGAGTTGCGTTTTCTGAAAAAGCTGTTTGAGTTTCCCAAAACACCCCCACCTAATCTGAGCACTTCAGTAAGGGTGCAGTGTGCCCTTTTTTAATCTAGCTGTTTTGTGTTACATATGAACCTTCAGTACTGCCCTTGTTTTTCTTGTTTTTCTCTCGGGTCTTGTAAGTCTCTGGAGGCTGAACCCACTCCAAGCAATCTTGAGTCAGAGGTTTATAATACTGACAGGCACATGCTAAATTTCTTCATCAACTGGTCTGCTGTTCTTTAAAGTTAGCTCTGATGACCGAAGTTAGCTGATAAATGTGAACATTTCTGAAGCCCGTCTGATTGGGTCTGTTTGACCCGTCGTGCTCATTCCGTTTCTGAAACCATCAGACCTTTATTAAGCGGCGTCTTGCTTGATCCCAAAGAAACGTCAGCAGCTGGGCATGGAAGTCCCGTGGTCCTAGTGAAATGCTGTCATGTGATTAACAGGAAAGAAGTGTTTTAGTTTTTACAAGAGTGTCAAATAATGTAATATGATTACTTCCTCAGGATAGCTTGTTAATAATTGGAAGGAGAAATGGGAACCTAGAAAAAACTTGGAAGTGTATTCACAAGATGTCTAGATAGTAGATACCACTTTCTCAGTTTAGAAAATCAGGAAAATGCAGGAATCCACTCTCTCTGTAAAAGACACTTAAATGTTAAACAGCCACTACAAACACTGCTGTTGGACTGAAGCATTGTATTTGAGCTGGTGAGAAGTGCAATATGCTTTATTTTTATATTTTTTAATTTTAAAAAGCATGAACTTTGTAGTGCAATGAAAGTAGAAAATGTAACCAAGGCAGTGTGGGCTTCTTTTCCTCTTCATTGAGAGTGATGTCTAATTTCCTCATTAACTGAATTTACCCAGGGACCCATTAATGACATCACAGTGCCCCGGCACACTGGCCCATCCAGCAAAGTCTCATTTGCCTCAGTCTCCTGGCTGTCCCCAGTGCTGAAAAGAGGCAGTGGTGATTAATCGCCTGACTTCCCGGCACACTGGACTTGGTGATTATAGCCAGACCTAGATCTCCTGTGAGCGAGCGGAGCCCAGCCGAAACTCAGCCCAAAAGGCAGGCGTGCGCTCGAGAATGCGTTGGGCTCCCAGCCAGTTCGTGATGGTGGACTTGTGCCAAGATCACCTCGGAGGCCCCGCTTCAGACCTGCAGGACGAAACTGCACACTTTCTGCTGCTGGCTCCGTGAGGGGGCCTTTGTGAAGCAGGGTCTCTGCGCTGTGTGTGTGCGTGTGTGTGTGTGTCAGTGTGTGGAAGGCGGATGCTGTGGCCTTTCGTATCACGCCTGAACAATCCATCCTTTTGAATCTACATAGCAGTCATTCCCTCCTATTGTATTTATTCAATGGATTTCCTGTTGCTTGTTTTGGATAATAACTTTTATTATGCATGGTATTAATATGGAGGATTATGTTAATAAACTACACAATTAATAAAATAATAAGAAGAAGAACAAGCAAAGGAACAAACTGGTGGCCTAATCTGCACACTCCCTAAAGTACCAGTGAGCCTGGTGGATGAAAACCTCCCAAACACATGGACCGTGGCTCAGTTATCACTCTGTTGTTGATATGAATGGCTGCTTTTACTCGAGTGAAAACTGACCTCTAAATGCTGTGAGTCACAACTGGTGATTTGAAGGAGCAGAACTTCCCACAAGTGCCTGCATGAATGTTTTATGGTTTAAGTATGTTTATTTATTTACATTTATCTTCGCTCTAATGAATACTTTCTGCACTCCAGAGAAATGAGTTGTCATGGCAATTTTCAATAAACATTCACTAACCGTAAAGGAAACGGAGGTCAGATTGTGATTTATCCGCACTGAATCTAGAAGTTGAAAATAAGAATGGAATGAAAAAGAATAAATAGTGAATTATAATAAAATAAATAGATTTTTCTCATATCCAAAAGTAAAGGTGTTTTGTGAAAAGGAGTGTTCTTCTAAGTCCATCCTGTGTTTGGCCCTCAGGTCCACTTTTAAGTAGCCCGTGTGAGCTGCTGCCGGTGGGAGATGATCACCCCGTCCAGGCCCTGTCTAAGAGTTTCACCGTGCTGGCGGGCTGTGCCAGCCAAGGCACCAGTGCCCTGCCCCAGGAGGTCCACATCATCAACCTGAGGGGCCCCGGAGAGGAGAGACCAGGACGGAAGCACGCTGAGGTAAGGGCCATGCAGTGTCTCCCACGTTTGCCCCACTGTAGCCCTGCCCTGGCACATGGGGGCAGGCATCCTTTCCTCCACAGCAGCCACACACACACACACACACACACACAAACTGAATATCCACAAAACTATTGAATTATAAAAAGCTGTTCACCGTTTTTTTTAACCAAACAAGTTCAACTTGGTCACTAAAGAGATCCAAACGCTGGTTGAAGAAAATATTGAATGCTTTCAACCCAGCAGAAGGCTGTCAAATGCAGTATGTTTTTGGTTTGAAACGTGTGGGTGTAGGTTTTGTGCCATTCGGTTTTTAAAATATTTTTACTCGCTTATGCTGTCAAGAGGCCACAACATGAATCTTATATTTATGTTGGCAAACCACAACGCCCAGGTGGAAAGATATATTAAAACCTGAGGTGTTAGTTTGTCAAGGAACATTTTGCTGGTATCTTTTCTTTTTTTTGTATTGCTGTATGGTTCTCTGCTGCTTTTACACATGAAAACTAAGGGGGATCAACTTGCAAAAACCATACCAAATTAATTAATTCTGCAATTACTGGAAAGCTTTGCTGGCTCTTCACAGTGCTGACTTAAGCAGTTCTCAAGTGCGGCATGATATCTTGTTTACTTTATTATCACTCAGCTAGTCTCAAACAGGGCCCCTACTTCAGGTGACTGCGAAACCGTGAAAGCGTGACTCTTATGTTTTATTTTCTGTGTTCGACAGATTAAAATGCAACTGGATTCTTATGATTCTTATAAGAAAAGACTTTTAAAGAAAAACCCTCCAACTTTTCATTTCGCAGACACCCAAGAATAACAACCTTTGGGGTCTTGCGAGAGTTGGCCAGATGTTTCCCTGGTTCCTGCACCCTTCTTGAGCCCTGCTTAGTAGATACAGTACCCTCTCTCTCAGGGCAGAGGTTTCTTAACCGATATCAGCTGGTGTGATCAGGAATGGCATTTTAATTGGTCGGTTGCTCATAATACCAGATTTAGGTAGGATTGAAATTCAATATCAGTTAAACCGTCCAAAGTGCTGGTGCTCTGCTACCTTCGTAGTCTGGGTGTATTTTGGTGCTTTGCTGAGCAGATGTCCAGATAGAGGCTGTTGTCTGAACCACAGCAGTGGATTGGAGAAGAATGCCTTTTGCTCTTCCATGGCAGGACCAATGTGCACTGTTTTCAACACTGGGACATTCATCTGCATTTTAACACCCGGCTCCTCGGGCTCTCTGATGCCATAGCTTGGCGTCGATTGTCTGCCCTCGTTGCCCCCCATTGTAATCATAGGACTTGCAAATGGCTGCTGTTCCTTCCCTTGGAGCGGACAGGAAACTAAAGAAAGGTTTGTTGGCCAGAAGCAGGGAGCAGAAGATTGTAAACATCCTCGGGAGATCAGATTGTTGTTGGAGGCTCCGAGATTTAAAACAAAGCAGAGTAAATGTTATCATCTTTATCTCTGTGCAAAAACAACCCTGAGCGCCCTTTTGTCCTGGAAAAAGAGGGAAAGCCTTCCATCATCTGATATTTTTATTATTATTTTTGTGTGTTATTGAATAAACAGATTTCAGACATCTGCAATCAAAGATAACAAACAAATATGATTTTTGTTTGTGTTCTTTTTTCTTTCTTTTTTTTGGAAAGAATGGTTGCAACATGTTTATCGGCCCTGGAAAGGAGACAAAATGCTGGAAAACCTTGTAATTTTGTCGATCTGTGGATCAGGGCAGATTCTCTCAGATGCTATCGCTACAGCCCTTTGTTGCTTTGGAAGAGATACCTGTCTGCAGAATGTAATGGCAGAAAAGCACTGTCATAAGAAGCTTATGATTTGATGTGAAAACCCAGAGGTCAAATGCAGTAGAGCAACAGCCTATCCAGTAAGGCAGACACTGTACCATACCATAAATTAATTTTCTGATTCTGCATATTTAATAAGCTCAAATAAATGTATAATAACTGGAGGTTTTATTGGTGAGCAGTTCAAAGTGTTGTGTTTTCTTTTTGAAGGTAGCTAATGTATAAGAAAGGCAGAATATGGGAAATTGAGTTACAGAGGCTGCCAGGGTTTGACATTTCTTATAGTTGCTCATGGAAAACACAACATGTCACCTCAGAGGCCAAACAGACAGCGTATTTTGAGAAAAGAACTGCTTTTAGCCAGGATGTCAAATAGTGTCACAACACTTTTATTTTTCTGTGATTGTGCTGTCACTGTCGTATTGAGCTGGACTTCATTCTCTTTGTTCATGTTAGCCAGGCAATCTTCTTGACCTGGCTTACAGCACCTGAGGGGGAAGGAAGTGATCTAATGAGTGAGCTGCCAATATATTGTGGCCTTGCCATAAGTGCGAGAGCCTGTTTGAATATGCAGGTCAGACTGGAGCGCTGGTCTCTCGCCGTATTTCAGCGCTGTTTATTCTGTAATAAAAATCCCCTTTGTCATCTTTTTGATACTTGAAAGCACATTCTTCTGTGATTTGTCTGGCATTTCTTATTTTTGTCAGGGTAGGAAATATTAAGTAGAAACTTGTGTTGTTCTGATTGTTGGAACCCGCCTTGAATGGGAACGGAAATGTTGCATCGGGATCGGTAGTGTTGTGGTTTGGACGAAAATCCCGGGACTGCACAGAACTTGACTGTTGTGCTCTCCTGTTTCTTTTTCTTCCAACGCCCAACTGAAGAGGAGTTTGAAAATTAAATAAAGCACAAAATTAAGAATTTATAATGAAATAACCCTTAGTTACACATGCCTAACATCCCCAGAAACCGTATGACTTCACTGGCCGGGCCTTTATCTTTACTCCTGACCTAACTTTCTTAGCAGCGTTCCAACTCCAGCTCCCACAAGAACAGGCAGGGGATATGAGGTTATTGTGCAAGACGTCAGAGACACAGAGGGATTGCAGTTAGTGATCGAATAGCCCTGCTCATGCTGTTTATATTAACTTCACTATGACTCACTTTAGTCCTCACACCGAATGTGTTCCCTGCATCCAGATCTGCTGTGTAAGTGTTTTAGTATTATAGCATACATGTGCCTTCAGAAAGGAAACCACCATTGAGGTTACAGTCTGGACTTTAGACAGAATTAAAGGTACTGAGGCCAGCTTTAGTTCTTTGTGTGTTAGTAGTGTCTATTTATCTGTCCATACAGTATCTATTATATCTGCATGTAGACACACTAGATGTAAAGATGTTTTTTAAGTCTACTGAAAACATTTCAACAACAAAAAATAATTACTTCCATTTACCATTCCTCTCAATAGTTAAAATAATATTTTACATTCAGACATCCAACAATATCATTTTTTAATTAATCTTGACAGTGCCATGAATGTAGTTTTTTTTTTTGTTTTTTTAATGCTGCTGAAGATAATTTTCAAATTTGTAACTGTTAACTCCCTCACTAGTTTCTGAGAATGGAATTTTATCAAAAACCCATTTGAAGGGAGCATGAATGAAAACCATTAATGTTAAAATACAGTCCGTCTTTTTTGCTCTGTCTACAAGTCTTGAATAAAACTGTAAAGAGACTGTAAATCCTTTACCTTAGACTTGAAAGACATCCCTACAACCGATTCAAAGATACACTAATGTTTAGATAAGTCGTTAAATCTTAAATTACATGGTAGTTATGGAAGTAGGAGTGTGGAAGCTACTAATTATTTCTCCAGCAGGGAAGTCAAAGTGAATTATGGATTGACGCCTGCTTATCTCCAGCTCAGTTTCAGATGAATGTCATTTGCTATTTAAATGGTGAAATACTTCTGACTTCCAATTGGTGCTGAAGAAACATTTCTAGCAGTAGAAGTTAATAAACAATGAAAAGTGCATTGCAAATATTTGCTCGACTTTAAGAGGACAAGGCTTCCAAGCATGTCTGTCGATAGCGCAGTTTCCATTGTTCTTGAAATCATAAACTATGCTGGGGATATGATTAGCACTTATTGCTCTGAGATCTAATATTGATGCCACTGAGTCACTGTGTGTTATCCTGAATAAGTTACTTAAGCCCATTTTGCTTCGTCCTTCAGATATGATCCTGTTGATGCCCTATTGTGTTTCTGCAGCAGCATAGCTCCAAACATAGTTCATAGTCCTTGAGTCTATACTTACAATGGGTGTTATGAATGGCATACTAATGGTTTTAGGAAGTGTAATGGTTTTCTTAAGTGATCTGACAAATTAAAGAAGGCATGACTTTGGGTAAGGGTGTTACAATGTGTGTAAATGTGTCAAGAGATCCTTGCATAGTTTAAATGTGTGTGGCCCATTGTGTCTACGGTGGCTGGCAGATACGTTTGTTCCACTCACCACATTCCAAGCCCCAGGTATTTGTCGGGCTTTGATATCCTAAACATAATAATTACAGGCCATTGATACAGGAGGAGATTAGGAGAGCAGGACAAAAGCCTGGAAGAGGATCCTTAAACGCGCACATCCTCTGGAGAGATTTCTTATCTGAAAGACAAAATGTAATCAAGGATGGAAACTTCTATCGCCTATTAAGCAGGCAGCCCTTTCAGCTGTCAAAGCATTGTGAGGGGAAGTGGAAGATGAAGGAAGAAAATTGTTTGACGTGACTCTTGAAAAAATATGTTCTTAAATTATCAATATTACAAGGCACCAGGCAACGGTGACTTCTGATGTCTTGCATTGTCTTATTGAAATAAATATAACTGTGCAAGTTTGAATAGATTGTTGTGGTTCAGTCAGAATGGTGCCACCATTCATTGCATTATGAAAACATCACCCTTCTGTTTTTCCGCTACAGTAAAAATAATTTTTTGGTAAGCTACGAAATTGTTCTCCTTGCTCTCCTTCTGATGGAATTGGATTCATGGGGGTCATTTCACTTTGTGCAACAGATGTACTGCCTTGCACACAGCGCTGTTTATTTTAGGTCTCGCTGACGGATTGTGGTATTTTGGCATTCCCCGATTGCTCAACGGCATCCAATTGATGACTCGCCCGGCTTGCGTTAATGAAGGGTAGCAGAGTTGCATTTGAAAGAGCAGGACTCTCTTTTCCCTCTGAGCTGTAAGAAACAGCTGAAACACAAGCCCATCTCTTCAAGCCCGACTGAACGAAGCCCGGCGGCTCCTACACTTGTGTGGTCCGGCGGTGCGAGTGGGAGAAATAAACTGCGCGATCTCAAGGCTACGGTTTCTAAAACATCATCAGGGCCAGGCTTTTTGGAAACGGGCAAAACGGCAGTTGGAGAACACGACGTGGGTGTCGGTGGAGATTAAAAGGCAGTTTTCTTGTAAACATCCTCCGCGTATTATGGGATCGGCTCTAAGGTAAGCCCAACAGCTGTGTGCGCAGCAACTGGAATCCTTGACATTTGCAGTTGTGTACCTGAGAGTCGGCCGCAGATTCTCACAGCTGTAATGTATAAGGTCTGCCTCAACCTCTACTGTCCTTCAAGCACCCCCGTCAGTTTAGGTGGCTGGGGTTAGATAACACATAATAACATCGGCTTGACCTTCGGTGCTTCGTATGAATTCTCCGAGGCATAAAGCAAGTCAATGGATATCTGATTTACAGCCACGGTTTGGTATTACAGAGCTTATATAGTTGCTGTTGTCAGCTCTCTCAAGTGTCAGCATGAATTTTAATACCTTCCTTCAAAAGACGGGCTCTACAATGACAATAGCATGTATGACAAATATAGATAGTGTTTGTTCAGTGTGTAGGAGTGTCAGTCTACTCTATATGGTATTGTCTCACTGACTACATGGATTTCTCAGGAACTTCAATACTTTCAGGTGTTCCTCAACCCTCATGGAGTTGATAGAAGGCTGTGAATTAATGCACCTGCTAGGATTACTTTAGGACCGAGCACTTGCTGATAGTTTTTGGCCTGTCGTTCCTAAATCTAGAACATTTAGGGACATTCTGCTGGGCTGGGCTCCAGGAATAAAAGCCTTTGCTCTGAAATGAAGTGTGTGTTGTTGGTCATCCAAGTGGCTCGTCCCTACAGAACACGTTCCATATTATGTCACATTGTGGCAGAGGAAAACCAACATGCCCGCCGTTTCATTGAAGACCAGGCTTCTCGCGCAGAAATGGCTCAGTCTATGGAACAAGCTTGCCCTTTAAGGAAGCTCCTCTCACATATTCATCTTGCTCTGTTTAATGTGGCTTTTCCTTGTTTGTTTTGGACAGGAATCTTAGACAGCTTGTTTTCCAAGTCAACTAAGAAGTGGCTGGTCAGTGATTTTCGCAAGTCCCCCCTTCCCTCTCTCTCTCTCTCTCTCTCTCTCTCAATTTGTACCCAGCAGGACTTTAGAGGAAGCACTGTGTCGGCCAGAGCAGTCTGCTTGTTTTCATGTTTAGAGTGCGGCCTTCTGCACAACTGCCTGTCTGTGGTCCAGAGCGCTCACTGAAACAGTCTCTGTCTACTCCAGAATAGAGAGAGTTTATGCAGAACATACAATTTTCTGTCTTGAATGTCGCTGTGGACTAGACTTGTTTGCTAACTGTGTTCCTTCTACACAACATGGCCTTAACGTGGATAATATGAACACTGTTACATTCTATTGGCCTGGTGAACACCTCGTTACAACAAGGGAATCCTAGGGGGGCAGACGACCTCCTAGCAGACATCTGGACTGAATGCACTGGTTTTATACATTTAATAAGTAACACTTATGTGATTGCATTCATGTGAAAGTTAAAATCCTCGTTATGAGTTGTTTTTTTCTCTCTCCTTTCCATGACTGTGTGGAAAGGTGTTTGCTGGCTTCCCATGGTTGCGGTGCCAGGATTCTAGGAAGGAGGACAGGAAGCAAAGCAGGAAGCACACAGGGACAGTGAAAGCAAAGGGCTGTGTATTAGGTTGGGTTTGGGAGTGTTTTTAGGAAAGCTGTTAACATATGTGGTTGATAAAAAAGAATTGCAAGGAAAAGGAGAATTGGACTTGTTCGCAGTTACATTTTGCCAGTAAAAAGCTTTCAGGCAGCAATCTCAGTTATTCAGTTGCTCTTCTAGATCCTGTTTCTACATAACTACTCCAATATGGGTATTCCTGTGTCAAGTGTGCATGTTACTGTGGCTGTGTGTTAGAAAGGCATCTCCGGTAGATGAAGAATTAGGGAATGAAAGGCCGCAGCCTGGCTGGATTTGAGCCCTACCTTGTTTCGTGATGTAAAACAGTGGGGGACTGCTGATGAAATTAGTATTTGGGACTGAATGAACCTCCAGGTACAGGCCTGCTTTGTCAGAGGTTACTTTCTGTGCTTGGTTTTCAAGTCCTGCTGGTTCTGACTGGTCAGGTTCAGGGAGGGAGGACAAATTTGATCAAGTCATAGCTGTGGATTTGATTAAGCTTCCTTGGATCTGATTAGTAAAGTTTTAAATTCATGTTGACCATTTTGTTCAGTTTGTAACCTACACAGTACAAGGAACATTGTATTTTGTGGGTTGGATTTTTTAAAATCTGTTTATTGTAAGCAATTTTCTACTTCAATTGGATTATGAAATTCATGTTGTTTTTTCTAACCAGCAGGTTTGTAGATTATTTTAGTGTAACTGTATCTTGTGTGCGTATGTGTGCATGTGTGAGCGTGCGTGCGTGTATGTGTGTGTATAAAAGCAAAGTCTTGAAATGTCTTAAATCGTTTACATTTGGTTCTAATTATATATTAACTAACAAATAGCAATACATACATTGGTATGCTTGGAAAAAAAGCTAGAATCAGCATTTGGAAGAACCAAAAGAAAAAACTTTAAACAGGAATTTGTTGCACAGGATGGGAACCAAAAAATTGATTAAAAAAATCCTTGAACATCAAGTTTTGTAGATTATGGGAGTAAAAGCAGGGTTTACATTTCATATTACTGTGAAAACCTGCGTGTCTGAAATCGCCTGCTTTATTTGCAAAGTGCGGAGAGTTTATTGCTGTTTATGATGTGAAATTTTGGACTGAAAAGCCAAGTTGAAACGATTAGTGGAAGATTGATGACGGTTGTACTTGAACTGTCTGAGCTGATCAGGAGTATTCTGTGTAAATATGCCGGACAGTAATCACTAGCTAATGCTCTCCAGAACAGTCCTGCCATTTTGGTGATAAGCTCAGAAACCCTGGCAGAGGCTTGCAGAGCCATGGATGTCTGCCTTTAATTGCGCTGTACGTGCCTGATGTATTGCGCACACTGTGGCCCCCCAGCAGTGCCGCACTACAAACTGGGCAGCACAACTCATCCCTTAGGGAGGATTTCTTGGCAGGTAAAGGAAATGACATCAGCAGCTTAATTAGATGTAAAATTGTTTCATTAGCTGTGGGCTCTGAATATAAGCCCCCGTAGTGGACTTTATATTGTTAAATTTAGAGCTCCTAGGGGCCCAATCAGCCCTGCAGAACATATCTGTGCAGCCCTGAGGGTCGAGGAACGACACGCACATTCCAGCTGTTGTGTTTCATGTTTTGCCTCGGGCTTTCCATGTATTCGCAATAAGTTAACGCGGTAGTGTGAAACGCTGAACAAATATTTGCAATTTACTAGTCCTGTGTGGGGAAATAAAATGAATAAACAGAAAAAGGCCACGACAATAAATGTTTTCCTCAAAGATGTGACAGATTTCTAATAGTTTAATTCTGAAATTGGTTGCGTTGTCTGTTTTGCCATAAAAAGAAGGTCAAAATAAACTATATGTACCTCCTATATAAATCTGTTCGAGTTGTCTGAACTCCTGAATTTACGGTTTGTTATTAGACATTGCAAGCATTAAAAAATTGACTTCGATGAGCTTATCAAAGCGTTTGCTTCTTTTTAACGAGTAGCTTACGATTCTGATTGATGTCTAACTCCTATAATTATGTGTATCAAAACAAGTTTCTTATAAATGTACAACACTTTTATCTACGAAATCTACAAAACTGAAATAAAATGAAAACATACAGCAAAGTCGATCTGAGAATAAAAGCTTTGCAAAGGATGTACTTGCAACTCAAAACAGACATTTTTCAATATAAACGTCTTGAATGATTTATAAATAGACCATTGTGTTAGGTTATTTTTTTACACAACTTACATTCCTTTTGTTTGACAAAAGTTCTAATTATATATTCTAGTCCAACAATATATTTTTTTAAATGATCAACATCTTAAGTTTGAAACCAGTTTTAAAAGATTCAACATCTGACATCAATTATTGAATTAAGCCTACAAATCAGGATTACATTAAAGAAGTGGCGGAGGCTTTGCAACAGCTTGTGTATTTATTTATTAATAAATAGCTGTTGGGTCTTTTGTTTTTAATATTTGAAATGCAGCCAGATCACAGGGAACAGGCTTTGATTCCTGTTAACTCGGCCCTGCTGCGAAAACCTGCAGACAACAGGAGGATCCTCTGAGGGATAAGACATGGATGGCGAAGAAAAGTTTCAGAGTAAATACTTGAGGGCTTCCTTGTGTAGAAGTCTCAGAAGACAGCTTGTCACTGGTATCTGGCATTCACACTCGGACCATGATGAGAAAAAGGAGTAAAAGATCATTTGTGTGTATGCCGTCATTCACACAATAATATCCAAAAATAATACACAAAAACCTGAAATAAAGCCAAAGTCAGGCAGTGCTTTCTTCTCAGCCTATATTGTATTGTCTGATAGCTGCTTACAAAATGGTCCCTTGTTTGTATCAATATGTAACGCTGCTGTCTTGTTTGTATGGCACAGGATGCACACACATTTTATATAACTATATGTATGCATGCATGTGTGTGTATATACACCGATCAGCCATAACATTATGCCCACTGACAGGTGAAGTGAATAACACTGATCATCTCGTTATCATGGCACCTGTCAGTGGGTGGGATATATTAGGCAGCAAGTGAACATTTTGTCCTCAAAGTTGATGTGTTCGAAGCAGGAAAAATGGGCAAGCGTTAGGATCTGAGCGACTTTGACACGGGCCAAATTGTGATGGCTAGACGACTGGGTCAGAGCATCTCCAAAACTGCAGCTCTTGTGGGGTGTTCCCGGTCTGCAGTGGTCAGTACCTATCAAAAGTGGTCCAAGGAAGGAAAAGCGGTGAACCGGCGACAGGGTCATGGGCAGTCATGGGCGGCCAATCCAATCGAGCATCTGTGGGATGTGCTGGACAAACAAGTCCGATCCATGGAGGCCCCACCTTGCAACTTACACAGGACTTAAGGGATCTGCTGCTAACGTCTTGGTGCCAGATACCACAGCACACCTTCAGAGGTCTAGTGGAGTCCATGCCTCGACGGGTCAGGGCTGTTTTGGCGGCAAAAGGGGGACCTACACAATATTAGGCAGGTGGTCATAATGTTATGGCTGATCGGTGTGTCTGTATGTATGTATATATATATATATATATATATATATATGGAAACCTTGAATTAAATTTACAACATTTAATGTCAACCATGTAAACAAGGAAGGTCAATTGAAACAGCCATATCCATATTCACTGAGTGAACAAAAGCAGTCATTGTAAACAGCCTCTATCTGATACGGTAGTTCCAGACAGTTATTTGCGCAGGAGGCTAATACTATTTTCAGATAGTAGTGCAATTACTTTGTGACACATTTACACAAGATTAGTCACTAAGTCCACAATGGTAATAGGTATCTTAACTCTGAGGAGGCAGTATGGAGAGCCTCGTGCCTCGAGTTTCAGCCTCACCCAGGGTTTATGAGCTCATTCATTTTGCGGAGAAGCATTTTTATATTGTATGTAGTTCAGAGACTAAATTCAGCTGACTGGATAGGACTTCAAGGTTTCAGTGTTAATGATACCCCCACTGTTATTCTCTGAAGTGTGTAATATATTATTAAGAGCCCAAATTATAAAACATTTCCAGCCACATGAAGCATGAAGTTATTTATTTAACTTTTACGGCATAATGTTAATTGATTGCATTAGGCATTTCAAGCATCAATCATGGGAAATCTGTGTAAACTAAGCCTTAAATGCCTTCTGTATCATTCTGTTAGGTCCTTCCTTATTTTTTAAGTTTTTAACAGTCCTGAGGTGCGTCTTGTGCTACTTCATCTTATCAAGTTAGCACGGGCCGTACCACTGGCACCCCTCCCTGAATATCCACTCTGGGTAACTTTCTCCGACAGTGATTTTACTCTTGACTTGCTGCCTAAGTTAATGACTAACACCCATTCATATGTTTGTGATCTGTGCAACACATGATTTGTTTGGACTTACAGACAAATAACACCATCCTGGCCTCAAACATGTTATGTGTGTTAAGAGAACACTTATAAATCTTGTCTTATACGATTGGGTGATAATCGGACATTAAAAAAACACAAAGACCAGGCTGGGCAGGGTGGCCTGTGTAGTCTCCTGCAGTCTCTCTTGGTCTAATACATTTAACAAACCAAAGCATCAAAAAGAGGACTTTTGGCTGGGGACCAAAATGAGTAATAGCAGATGATTGTTTTATCAGGTGGATTTCTAGATAGCTTTGCTGAAGGGAATGTGCAGTTCTTTAAGCACAAACAACAGATTATCAAATGGGGACATTGCTCATGGTGCTCACAAATCATTCTTCATTATTCTTTCTTTCATGTGCTGAAGACACCACAGAAACAAAGAACCAGAACCAGAACCAGAAATGACTGCATTCTAAGTGAATGACCAAACAAATCGGTGTAATTAAAAGTATGAATATTTTCCCTGTGATTTTTCCCTGTGGCTTATGTAGGGTGATAGGCAATAGCTTAAGAGTTACATGCATATCTGATTTGAATGTCTGTACTTCACTAAAGAAGCATGGCCTTAAAGAAAGCATGAAGCCGTGACCCCTGCTTACACCGCAGTTCTCTAAAATCTCTAAGCACGATATCAGGACGCACAATCTGCGCACATACCCCCAAAAACAATCTCTGTCCCGCTCGTTCCACGCAGTTCGCTTTATCTGTTTGGAGGCTTTTATCTGCCAGTTGTTTTATGTTCTGGCGCTGACTGGAGACAGACTGATTGCCATCGAGGTGCAGCCAACAGGCTCCAGGTACCTGAGTGAGATCATTGAGAATCGGCTGCCTGTGATGATAATGAACAGTCAACAGGTTTTATTCGGCTCTTGTTTTCCATTGGTCTCCAATAGGCCCTCTTTTCTCTCGCTGCAGTGACCTGTAAAAGACCAAGATGCGCGCACACCACTCCCACACACACAGTTTTGTGATGGTGAAAGCACAGCACGGAGGAAAACATTCATAGGGCCACAGGGCTTTGGATTTGATGTGTTTATTTTGTGCCTTGCTTTCAGCCTTCATATGTTAAAAAAGAATGACTGAGAGTGATTAAATGGTTTTAAAGGAATGCGTGCTTTAATTTAAAAACAAACCAAAATTGTGGATATACAACAATATGTCAATTATAGTGATGTATAGTATAAATACATATGATAATGTTACATAGAAAAAGCTAAATTAGAGCATCTTGGTATTTTATAGTTTCTTTAACAAAACAGTGAATCAACGTTTTCTTTCTGCAGGGAACACATTTTTATAGATTGAAATGCAATTAAGGTTTGGAAACCCGAAGTGCGACATCCATCCCACTATTATGGAGACACTTTGGCAAATTTAGAAATGCTGTGTTATGTAACAGTAATATATATGGTTTGATGGAAACCACATTTTTTCTTTTTAAATGTCTGCAAACCTCTTTAGTTTCCAGTGCGGACGAGAGAACTGAATTGGCAACAAGGCACCAGAGACATTTTTCCCTTTTAACTTGCTACTAAGTTAAACTGCCAGTTATGGTCTACCATTACATTTTTCTGAAGTGACTTCTGTCATTTTATTTCATCAGCAAATAATAGAATCAGTGTTGCAAAGGATGTTGGTTTTCATCCCCTCAAAACCTTGTCATTCATTTCAATTATGCAGGCGGAGAGTGGGATTGAAAATATGAACGTGATGCCTTTGAACTTGGCTTTTGTCTGCCGTGCACATCTCCCATGTGCATTTACACAAACCAAAGGTACTAAAAGTCGAGAGGAATGCGGTACTAATGCTTGACCCAGCGCTGTAATCGTGTTAGTCTAATAGGTTCACCGTTAATTATTGAGTGGATTCTCGTACACATGAAAGTGTTTCTCTCAACACTGAACTGGGTGTTTCCTTTGGAGAATGTAACCCTCCTGTACCTCAGGGTTAATATGTCCCGGGCCTGGATGACTGACTTTGTGTCTTCTTTTGTCAGGGCATGTGGAAACATGCATGTGTACAGGATTAGGAAACTATGATCTATCGCAGGAAATGGAAATCTGCCGCAAATGTGAAGATTAGCGAGATAGTTTGCAAACGTTTTATTGTCCACGAAGTTGAAAATAGGCTAAAAAAATTCAATTCAAATAACAAATTTATGAAAATATTTATACAATCCTCAACATTATCTTTTTTGTATTCAAACTTTGAAATGTTTCAGGAAATCAAAGAATATTTTACTCCAAATCTAAAATATTATAATCCCTCTGTATCCTAACTATCCCTGAAAGAAGAAATTAGCTTTGGGAGTGCTTTGTAGGGAATGGTTATTGACTCAGTATTGGGTTGTTGTTTCAATCAATTTCTTCTTAGAAGATGCACTCAGTTACAAAATAAGTTACTCTAACAACAAAACAAATACAGGACAGGATCAAAGCTGTGTGCATACTGTTTGAGATCTCCAGGCACAAATAATCTGCAGAAAAATGCCTCACGGTATCTTCTCACTGCATGAAAAAGCTAATGAATTCCTTTAAGAGAGCTAAACCAAAAGATAATAGGACTTTTAAGCCTGAAAGGAATGCAAAAGGCCGTTAGCCATTCCCACAAAGCCGGTTTTTGTCCTTTTCATAAAAAAGGAATAAAAAAAAGTCCAAGGATTAACTTTTCTTTTAGATAATTGAAGGATGTGTTGAGTTTTTCGGTGACTCATACATTAAAGTAATACATATATTAGTTCTGTCAATAAAGGAAACACCCTTTTCCTGCAAGTGCAGCTACTGAACACTGCTGTGTCAAGTGGGATTCCAGAAAGTGAAATCTGACAATGGCACCTAAAACCACGATTCTAAGGGCTGCTGGAATTGACTCTCCACCGGCTATTTTATTTTGTCAATAAATTGTCATGCCTCCTCAGTGGCATCCTGTTAGTTAAAATATACAATGCATTTCCACTTTATTATGGGCAAAATATTATCTCAGTTTGTTGTCCACTACTTGGCTTGTAAATATGTCTTGTTCTAATGTAATGTTAATTGAAATACATACACTAAAAGAAATGCAGCTGATTTCATTGATGATCATGAAGCCTGTCCGAGTCCGAGTTACAGGGTTACAGATGCAAAACTATGAGATTAGATAGCGCAGATCCACACACCTTGGGGCTGACTTCTGCCCAAGGTTTGACGCTGCATTTTTGCATTGAGATGGATCATCTCCACCCCCACAGGGCTAAAGGTGAGGGCCATCTTGTCTGTTTCCCAGGCAGTGCTATGTGGCAGCCACACTGCTCCGGGGCTTCTGCGGCCACCAGCTGTCTGAATGCACAGGACTTTTATTACACAGTAACTCAATACACCCCGACATCATTCTCAAACGCGCGCCCGAGTGTGATTTACACTGCTTACTCTGAGCTAAATACGACGTCTTCCCAAAAGATGAATTCCAGTTATTGTTTATCTGTCATCTCTCTGGATCCATTTATTTTATTTTTTAAGATACACAACTTTGAAGTCAACAAATCCTTTTAATGGCAACTGTGTTTGGACTTCAATCACTGTTTCGTTTGTGTGTGCGTGTGCGCGTGCATGTGCGTGCGTGTGTGTGTTTGTGTATGTGTGTGTATGTGTGTGTGGTTGTTTTTCTCAGTTTCATGCTCCAACCCCGAGACATGGTTTAAATCGCATGACCAGAATGCTGGGGCCTGTTTTTGCAGTCTGGTTACTGTGGCGATCCCTAGGCTTGCATGAAGACATCATCTCCTGGGACAGAGAGGTCTGCAGCTGTCCGTGTCCCGCTGACATTGGACTTATCAAGATGGGCAAGCGGGGGGTGCGGTGATGAGGTGGCTTTTTTCGTCCCAGTTGTTTTTTTACATTTCAGGACAGCAGGGTGGGGGGGCTGTCAGTTGTTTTGTTGTTTTTTCTTTCTTTTTTTAGTCTGTTTAACCATTTTAATGTTTTCCAAGATGACCTTTTCGTTTTGTAATTATTTTTGTCTGTTAGTAAAATTCCAGCTTCCTTTTACAACCTCCTCCTCTCTCTCTCTCTCTCTCTCTCTCTCTATCCATTTCTCCTTCATTTTATTGATGGTGGCTTTTTTTGGAATACAGTTTAAGAAACGAAGCCAAGCAAACACTAACAGGTACAATTTAGTATTTGTTGTCTTTAGTCTAGGAACCTGGATATATATTTTGCTCTAGAGACTGAACAAATGTTAGAGCTTATGTGGATTACGTTATCTTCTTAGATTTTCCATACAGACAAACCTTTTTTCGATGGCTCGACCACAGAAAAATAAAAATACAAGAAACTGAAACCACAGAGCGATGCTCAGATTCTCTCTCACTCGTGTGGCCGTGTTTGTCAAGTCGCTGCCAAAGCCCTTGTAGATAAGTGTTTTATAATTTCTTCCATTCTCTTGTCTTCGGGGACGATTTTTCTTTTTTGGCGTGTTATTGTTACAGTTTTATGACCCTTGTTGCTTAATGTTGTTATTTGCACTGCCATCCTTTGATCTCTGTGAGAATTAGATTACTCTTTGAAATGCTGCCTCTTTCTTTGTGGCTCTAAACTGTCATAAAATCTTGGCCCCGAAAACCAACTGTCTCTTCCGAGCAACAGATAAATGTGTCACTTTCACCCAGTGATCGCCGAGTCCCCTGCCAGGGAGCTGTCCGCATAGTGCTCCCTTTTGTTAAGACACAAAGCCGAGCTCTCTTTAAAGGACAATGAGGGAGTTTGTGTGCGGAGGTGAAGGCAGCCGCGATGAATGAGGATTTGTCCGATCGCCCCTGTGGGATGTCCACTGACAGACAGGCTCGAACAGTGAGAGTTGGAGTGGGCTTGTGTCACTGCCAGTGGACCATCCATTATCGGCGTTGGACCAGCCCTGACACGTCCTGTGTGTAGTTTAACCCCTCTTAGTCCAGCACACACTTTGTTTCCACTCTCGCTCACTTGTCGCAGTGTGGGAGGAATCGGCCTGGGTGTGATTTTCCCTTTACTAGTGTGGTGCGCATTTAATACTTATTTGTGTGGTTTGAAGTGTTATCACTTAACAAATCAGTTTAATTCAAATTGTAGTGTGACTGAAACCTCTATGAAAAGGCCTCTGTTTTCGGTCTTTATCGGAAGAAATTAAATTTGAGTGTTGGCTAACCACAGTGTTTGTCAAGCTAATAAGAAGCCACAGACTGGATCAGCTTACTGCTGAAGAGAGTTCAGGATGTCTGAAGTGACACTGTTCAACTCTGACCGTCAGTTTATAACAAGTAATTAATCTGTTTTTATATATTATCATCAAAATTAAAGCATGGTTGTTGTGATTAGAGTCAAACCACAAGAAGAGGATATGTCAGGAAGATGAGAAACCTGCAGGGTTCACGGTGTATTTTTCTTCTTCAGACCCAGTAGGATTGTGGACGGATTAATTCACGTTCCTAATGTGGGTCAAGGGAAGAAATGTACCCCCAAACCACACAGCCAGTATTATTACACCATCCAATAACACCATTATTAGATATTATTTGCATAGAACCCCAGTATAATATTATTATTATTATTATTATTATTATTATTAATAATAATAATAATAATAATAATAATAATAATAATAATAAAGTAATTGCGTGTTTATTAGTGAATTTATTTGCTTTTTTGTTCAGTTTGCACAGGTTCAGGTTCAAACAAATACGGCAATATAAAAACTATACATGTATATAAATACAAATCTTCTGTTACATTGTTCTTCAGCCTCTTGTACATTGTACATGTTCACCAGAGTTCAGCTGTTCGTGTCCTCCAGAGCACTCAGCCGGGTTTATGGGTCTCATTAACTCTTAGACCAGGAGGAGAGGGTTCAGTCGTTTCAGTTAAGTGAATAATTGCTTTAGTTACTTTTATTTAAGCCCCTCTCGCCCTGAAGGCGAGAGCAGGGGACCCCCTTAGTGGAGGTTTTCGAAAGTGTCTTTTTAGGCCGTTTACGAGAGTCATGGTAACTGTCCTAGCTAATGGTTGCATCAGAGTGCCCCAAACTGGGAAGGAAGGCAGGACACGCTAAACTAATAAAGTAAAAAAACAAACAGATGTTTAAACAATGAAAGAGGTGAAAGGACACTGTTTGTTTTTCATTCAACCCCTTGTGTCTGATGTCTTTTTGGGTGACACCTATTCCCTGCTTCTGCTAAATCCAGATGAGCAAAGACAGACGCACTTTTATCTCTTTCAGATACCCGGGGGCATGTGTTGTACAGGAGATAAACGCTACACGTCGGCCATTTAAACAATGTGCCCCCTTTTCTTAGGGTCATGAAAAGAAACCACAAATTGTGAAATATATGAGCTTGACATAAATGCTTAAAGTCTCAATAAGTCAAGGCTCAGGCAGGCCACATGCAGTAAGTCGTCTAATGTAGTCAGCCAGAGAACAGAACTGGGGTTAAGCTCTGAAGGAAAGGGAAAGGGGAGTTACAGTCATAGCTATATATTATGAAAGTATTTGTTTCTTTCCTTTTTTCCCCACAGTCATTAAAATCTCGACTTTACCACTTAAACTGTGCATTCCCGAGTATGTAGGCCAGATAACGGGTGACCTGAAGCCGGGGTTGCAGGCAGGAAAACTGAAATTGTGATTAACTGTACCTATTTATCAGCCCTTTTATTTAGAGGCTTCATAGCAATCCCTGGGAACGTCGGCCTGGTTGGTCTAGGATCTCGGTCGAAGGGCAGCTAACACAAACAGTTGTGCATGTGGGAGCTCCTCTGCCTGTCACTTTCAGCACACGCAAATCAGTTTAGTTGATTGTGTACCAAACTGGAGGTCTCTGTGTGGGACTGATTACAGTGACTCCCTATTCTCTCTTTTATTAGTAAGACCTCGCCGTTCTCCAGTTCAAATACCTCTCGGGCCACAGAGTGCCTCTAGAGGAAAGCAGTTCTCGGTCACAGCAAGATTGTTATCAGTAATGCTGACAGACAAACAAAAACAACACCGCCAGCCAACCAGGAGAGGGTCAGCGTAATTACCCTGAGAGGGGGGAAAAAAGCAAACAAACATTCTGGTGTTGTTTTGAAGCCATGTTATAATCACTGAATGGATATCGTGTCCAAACACAAACAGAACTGCAACATGTTTTCTCCTCATACCAATTTTTTTTTTTTTTTAATCTTTCTTATTAATTAAACCACATTCTAAGTAGCTCCTTCCGGGTGTGGCTGTTCCTTGGTGTGGTTACGGTCGTATCCTGTTGTTTTTGGTGCCGTGCTTATCTCGCTCTCTGGTTGACGTGTTTCTTTTCTTTTTTTATGTCTTGTGAAGGTGACTCTGCAGGTGAAGCCCATCCAGTCCATGCATGTACATCAGAAGCCCCTGGTGTTCGTGCTCAACTCTGCGTATCCCGTGGTCTGGAAGCTGCAGACTGAGAATCTGACCCCCGATGTCTCACGCACTTTCCACGTGAGTCTCGGCACAACTCCGTAGGAAACCCTGCTGCTAAATAAACACTTTATTGATTATTTATCCTTGCAATCCCAATACGACATCAGCCAGTATTCTGAGGTTTCCGCCGTTAGTTCTTGGTAAAGAATAGAAGTGGATTTTTGGATACAGTTTTCCGCTCACTTCAGTTTATCCTGCATAGTTAAAATGTAACATCTAATTTTCTTAATCATGGCAATTAGTGTTAAAGGGCAGGGCCTGCTGTGATACTTTACAGTTTCGAAAACAGAAAATAACTGTTTATTCCAGCGTGCATCATTCTCAATTCCTGAAGTGTTTCACCGGGGCTTTGAAGTCCCACACAAGGGTTTAAGGAGAGTTAATTTAAAACAATACCATAAACACCGTGTTTCACACACTAATTTCTAAAAGACCTTGGCAGGGCAGCCCTCCTTTGTATTTGTGTTAATTGTCATTTTAAATCCCCTTAAATGTTTGTACTGTTTTGAAGATAATATGATTGTAGCCACATCCTTGCGAGGCTTTCGGTTGTCATCATGGGAACCTGCTCCTTGCAGCAGGAAGTCCTAGAGTCTAGTTTAGGATGAGACATATTTATACAGGTGATAAACCGGAGCTGTGAGATCAACACTTTGTTGGAACGCTGTTCATAACACTATTGTTTTACAAAAGCTGTGCATTTTGGATAGTCAAGCACTTCACAGGTGTGTTTTACTATTCAAACAGCAACACCCTCTTAACCGAGAGTTATTATCTGGTATGGTACTCTTACTACTTCACCAGGCTTGGGAATGGCCTCTTCGTCAGCACTGGGACAGGGACCTCCTGGACCTCTGGCTATATTTAGAGAAATCCAAGGGGCCCTACTGTGAGTTAATGAGAAGGAAAATTAATTCAGTCGTCTTACTGTATACTTAAGCCACAATATCACACGAGAAAAAGAACTGAGAAGCAAGAGGCCACCTTTATTAAATCTCCGTGGTATTAAAGCTCTGACACACACTCAGAGGAATACACATACCTAAGTGCAGCACTTGGCATCAGCTTGCAATTTTAAAATAAAATAAAACATCTAGATTACTATAACAAGCATATCAAAGCGATATTTCTACATGTTGACGTCTTTGCTATCCCACTTCTTCTGGTTCGTCATATTAAATGCACATGAGAAGGGAATGTGTAACGCATCATTCAGTTTGCAGAACCGCGCACCTGCGTCTCTGCAGTTTACCCCTCTCTGAAGGCCCTGGTTTGTAGAGCACAGTCACGGGGACAGAGTGTGTAGTGCCAAATCTCCCAGAGCTCAATGATGAGTACCATTTGCAGCCAAGTTATTTGCAAACAGATCGTTATGCGTGGAGCAAATGTGAAAAACATGTGGGCATTTGTGTCTGCAGGTACCTTGACAATAATAGCCTATAAAACAATAGCTGTCTTTATGACTCCCATTTAAGTATGAAATTATTGCATTTCTCTGCTTACCAGACTACCACAATGCCTGCTTCATCCCTTTCTCTGTCCACTCTCTCTCTCTCTCTCTCTCTCTCTCTCTCTCTCTCTCTCTCTCTCTCTCACTCTCACTTTCCCTCTGTTGGCTTATATCCTACACTACAAGACATTTGATGGCTCAGACTGCAGATCTGGATGGCCGATAAAAGTCTCCGTAACAAGTGCTATTTTTTTTGGTCAGAGAAGTATTTATCGGGAAATCAGAAAAGCTACATTTGCAATTGTTAGTTAAGGAAGGCCAGATGTGAGGCTGAGTTGTGAAGTTGTGGTCATGTTTCAAGTAGGTCACCATTACACACACTTAAACACAACAGCACTAGACACACCTCCGAACATGCAACACCGATACAGTAAGGGACACACAAAATACATGCTCAAAATATATTTCCAGTTTTACACACAGCCCAGAGCAGGTCTCACAGGTTCTGTAACAGCGAAACCATGGGGTCTCGGGGATGATCGAGGAGAAGCAGTCCGTCTAGTCCTAGGAATTAAGCTTCAGACACCCCATTGAAAACGCTACACACCCACACGAGTAAGGGACAAAAGGGAAAAATATGAAAAGCAAAAATGCATCTTATTGCTCACTTTTGACATTTGAATTTGTCTATTTCCTGTTGAAATTGTAATATGCTCATATATATATATATACACACTCACCTAAAGGATTATTAGGAACACCTGTTCAATTTCTCATTAATGCAATTATCTAACCAACCAAACACATGGCAGTTGCTTCAATGCATTTAGGGGTGTGGTCCTGGTCAAGACAATCTCCTGAACTCCAAACTGAATGTCTGAATGGGAAAGAAAGGTGACTTAAGCAATTTTGAGCGTGGCATGGTTGTTGGTGCCAGACGGGCCGGTCTGAGTATTTCACAATCTGCTCAGTTACTGGGATTTTCACGCACAACCATTTCTAGGGTTTACAAAGAATGGTGTGAAAAGGGAAAAACATCCAGTATGCGGCAGTCCTGTGGGCGAAAATGCCTTGTTGATGCTAGAGGTCAGAGGAGAATGGGCTGACTGATTCAAGCTGATAGAAGAGCAACTTTGACTGAAATAACCACTCGTTACAACCGAGGTATGCAGCAAAGCATTTGTGAAGCCACAACACGTACAACCTTGAGGCGGATGGGCTACAACAGCAGAAGACCCCACCGGGTACCACTCATCTCCACTACAAATAGGAAAAAGAGGCTACAATTTGCACAAGCTCACCAAAATTGGACAGTTGAAGACTAGAAAAATGTTGCCTGGTCTGATGAGTCTCGATTTCTGTTGAGACATTCAGATGGTAGAGTCAGAATTTGGCGTAAACAGAATGAGAACATGGATCCATCATGCCTTGTTACCACTGTGCAGGCTGGTGGTGGTGGTGTAATGGTGTGGGGGATGTTTTCTTGGCACACTTTAGGCCCCTTAGTGCCAATTGGGCATCGTTTAAATGCCACGGCCTACCTGAGCATTGTTTCTGACCATGTCCATCCCTTTATGACCACCATGTACCCATCCTCTGATGGCTACTTCCAGCAGGATAAGGCAGCATGTCACAAAGGTCGAATCATTTCAAATTGGTTTCTTGAACATGACAATGAGTTCACTGTACTAAACTGGCCCCCACAGTCACCAGATCTCAACCCAATAGAGCATCTTTGGGATGTGGTGGAACGGGAGCTTCGTGCCCTGGATGTGCATCCCACAAATCTCCATCAACTGCAAGATGCTATCCTATCAATATGGGCCAACATTTCTAAAGAATGCTTTCAGCACCTTGTTGAGTCAGTGCCACGAAGAATTAAGGCAGTTCTGAAGGCGAAAGGGGGTCAAACACAGTATTAGTATGGTGTTCCTAATAATCCTTTAGGTGAGTGTATATATATATATATATATATATATATATATATATTTTTTTTTTTTAATTACTCCAAAGTTAAATTTTTCATATTGTACGTTTTTGTTTGTTTTTCTCTTCTGATTTAAAGTACATGATAAAATTTTACATGGGCAGTAGTGTGGAGTAGTGGTTATTAATAATAATGTGATATCTTGTAACAATTGTAAGTCACCCTGGATAAGGGTGTCTGCTAAGACATTGAGTAATAGTAATAATACATTTATGTTATCTATACATTCCAGTTTTATTTATTTATCATTCCCAGCATGTTGCAAAGCCATCTACTTCAGTTTACATAATGTGCAAACAACAGAGCTATAGGAGGTGAGGGTTGTACCAACTAAAAGCTTTGACACCAGTGACCCGAGTGAGGATTTTCCCTTAATGATGTTTATTTTTGAAGTAAGAATGTATTACCATCTGCAAATGTCAGTTTATCGCTGTCATTTGTGGCCGGCTCCCCTAACTATGCTCTTCAAGGTTAATTATCAGCATGACTTTATTCATCTCACTGATAAGGTCTTAAAGAGAGCTTTAAAGTACACAAAGCCAGCACTTTTATCTTCGCTCGTTCTGCTGATATGACCTTATAAAGTCAGGATATTTGCAAGAACGGTTTCAGAATCGAAAAACTTCATCTTAAGGAGTGAACTTGAATGAGCTTTTGAGTTTGGGGAGTGTAAGTAAAATGTCTTCTGTTGGCTAGTGCTTGAACAAATACAATCATTTATGTTGGTTAATATAAAATCGTAATATTGCGATAACCAATACAGTCAACATGCAATTGATAGCTTATTGTGATAGTGTACGTCTATTACCGAGTGCTTTATAATCTATAATGTTTTATATCACTAGTTACTCACCTCTCTCAACAATAAAAACTCTGCACTTTCCATTGGCCGCACTCCTTAGCTTAGAAGACCAGACTGATGCATGTCTCTCGGTGTGGGGCCTTGTGCTTCCATGGGCGCTGACACAGCTGAAGACATGGGGAGCACTTGCCTCATTAACATCAAGGTCACAACTCAATGGATTGATTGTTTGTGCAATGTCAATGAACAGGAAATGGGCTCTCTCTGTCAGCCAATTTTTGCTCAACAAAGCCACATTTCAGTAACAGAGCTGTTATGTTCTTCCAGTCCAGTTTTACACCTTTTGCAGTTGCACTTCCCCCATGCACAAAATGTAGTGTGTGCTTTTGATAGACAGCTCCACAGCCCTCTCACTGTGTGCCGACTTATACATGTGTCGGCTGTCTTTCAGAGCTGCATTGTAATGGTAGCTATAGCTGTCCTTCACTTGTGAAAGACAGACATCAAGCCGCGTCTAAAGGGACATCTCCTGGCGGTGGACAAGCCACTAGAGACCTTAAAGACACAAGAATGATTATATTTAACATTCTCTGCTGTCAGAATATGGTGTTCATCCCTTTGAATGGTCTGTTTTCCATGAAACATATTTTCAGTGTGGCTCAATGTGAACTGCACACTACTTTTGAACACTGTTTGGGGTTTCAGAAGTGAAATTTAACCACAGAATGGATCTCTGCTTGGGCCATTATTCTATCCAGTGAAATCATTTTATTGCAATGAAAATAAATGCAAAACATAAGCCACACATTGTAAACTGGAAATAACAGAGTAGCAACACAACAGTCTGATTAATAGTGACAAATACTCTTGAATATTGTTCTTTACATAAAAAAGATGTAGTATTTTATTGGGTTCATGTTACAAGTCAGTGTCTTTAAAACAATCATCGCTGTGCTTAACCTTATTACATAAAAGAGCAGGCAGAGTAGATGTGATCGAGCCCCATCGAAAAATGCCACTCAGAAGGCCTTGCTGGTTTTGTACGGGTATTAACTCATTAAAGCTTTCAAACAAACACAATTTGCATAAATTGATGGTAATGTAAGTCAACATCCTCGCTGGCAGTAGCACTCCTGCGCAGCTGATAGACTACACTGCTCCGCGTTGTGCACTGCAGCCAAGTCGTACTTACACCCGATCTTTCCGTAAGACGTGCTTCCTGAATCAAATTGGTCCCAAAATACCCCTGCCAGCATTAATTTCCTTGCGATTCTCATCACCGTGATGGAGATCCAGATACGCAGACTGGCTGAGGTTGGGAGCCGCTGTAGAAACTGCATGCGGGCTGTTGGTATTGGCTGTCTGTGCATTTTCACTCCTGATCCAGACATTGTGTTGTAAAACATACTCAAGGTGGTCAGTGCAGCTCAGCTAGTGTTCCCTGCCAATATTGTGAAAAAGACGCGGATTTTGACTTTTTTGTGCTGAGAATTTATTATTCGGTAACCAAATAAATTTTAACTAAAACATATTTGCAGAGGATTTTTTTTTTTTAAAGCCCAGGACTTTCAGAATTAATGTGCACAGGAGCACACATGAGATGTGTCATGATTTTAAATGATTTCACATTTTTCCTCTATGAAAGCTGGAGGAGTTCAGGGCTCTGTGCTGAAGTTGCAGGATCTTGCAGCCTTCCTTCATTTTTTCTTTCTGGAGCCAAAACCCTTAACAAAGAAAAATATTTTCATTTTAGTTTCCTGCAGCTGGACATATACATCACATTCTTAAAGGTTTTAATAACATATACATGCATCATTTTTAATTTATTTTTTAAGTAGGTATAGTAGGTTTTATAGATAGTTATTTCCCACAAACATACACTAGTTGCATCTTTTCATTTTTCAAGAGGATTGATTTCATGGTGCATTTCCCTGTTTAATGGTTCTGTGCAAAAAGGGTTTTATTAGATACAATATTGACCGCTCTCTTTGCCAGTAAATGTTTTGTATGAATGACTTCGTTTAAAGAGGACTTCTACATCGCAGGTCAAGCCTATTATTATTATTAATCATGATAATAATTTCAGTTTCCCCCCAGGGGTGCCTTCACCAATACATTTGTGAGGAAAGCTTTCTAACAGGAATTTAACTTTTTTGTAGTACCCATTACAGTCACTTGCCAATCTTGTATACTTTTATTGCTGTAGTATTTGCTGTGAAACGTACTCTCTGATTGTTAATTAAAAGCAGGCAAAGCCAATGTTGTTTTTCAATGGAGACACAGTCTGCCGTGGCATGTTGACAGATGGTGTTATTTTCTAACCGGATTCTAGACAATATTGTGTGCCAGTTTGTAGACATAGATTTGTGCATGAGTAGAAAACGACTGATTATTCACCCAGTGAGAGATGATAAAAATTTGCCATCAACACGTTTATGTCTTATGCATTAATGCTTGCGTGTATTAACAAGTTTTTAATTCAAATCTGATAGCCTTTGGAAACGCTTATTTTCGTCACAAAACGCTTGTGTTTTTTTTGCAGTCTAAATGTGTTGCATAGTGAGCAGCTGAAGATAACATGAGACTGATAATTGATATAAAGCATTTGGCACTTTTATTCCTGCATTCTGCACACATGGCAGTAATATGTGAATGTTGATAGGTAGAAACACCAGGAAACCGCATTAAATTGTGCTTTTAAAAAGCCGGGGGCTGGAGGGAAAGGCTGGCAGAGTGCAGCTGTTGTTTTTGACAGCGGAAGAAAGAGCTATGATGCTGGATAAGTGAAAGTTTAACCTTTTAAGACTCGTCTTGCCAACTCTGCTGTTTTTCTCTAATTGGCTGTAGCAAATCTTATGGAACTTGGGAATAATATTCTTAAATACTTCATATGTGGAGCATGCAGGAGAAACACATGACGCCAAGCTTCAAATTTGTTGTTTTCCTCGTGGACCCCCCCCCCAGCGAACAACTCGTATTACTGTTCTTTACAGCATATCTGTGGTTTTCTACATAACAGCTTTCGTCTGACTTTTACGGTCAGATGGCAGGCTGATAAGAAACACAGTGTGCAGTACTGGAGGTGGTATTTTTTGTTCTGCTTTTTATTCCTCCATAGACCTGATGTCAGATCTAGCCACGGCTCCTTTTAAATTCGATTTATACAAGTTCATGTCATTTAACAATTCCTGTATCCGTGTGGAAGCTTTTCTTACCAGTGAGGAAAAGTATTTATGGATCAATTATTAGAAGTGTTTAGTTTCATGTGCTCTCCCTATGTTTTTTAGTTTTTTTTTATATTAAATATATTAAATATACTATATTATAATATAATATAGTATCTTAAATATACTAAATATTTTACAAGGAACTTTGAATCTTGGTTATGTTTCACTTTTGTGTTGGAAATACCATTGCAAACTACCATGGGCAGAAATCTGGGTACCTTTTCTCAGTAATGCAAATCATCAGTCCATGGTACTGGCCACATCTTTCCTACAATCCCATCTCTCTCTCTCTCTCTCTCTCTCCCTCCCTCCTTCTTTGTTTAATGTGAACAGTCATTTTTTCCATCCACTACCCCATAGAGAATATATTTGCAAAATATGGTGTCAGATTAAAGGCAAAATTCTGATGTGCTATAAACAAATGCTCCCCTTATGATTCATAAAATTGAAATCACTGATGTGTAATGCAGCTTGTGTAATTTGTAATAAGCTTATGGTCCTTGTTACTGCAGCTCACTTACAAGAATAGCATGTGTTTACAGCCACATTCACTTAAACTCAGACTTTAATGCGATTGAAGGCCCCTTTAAATTTACTATGAAACGGTCAGAAACTTTGGAATATGTGTAATGCAATATATTGATATACATATATATATATATATATATATATACACTCACCTAAAGGATTATTAGGAACACCATACTAATACTGTGTTTGACCCCCTTCCAATTCTACGTGGCATTGATTCAACAAGGTGCTGAAAGCATTCTTTAGAAATGTTGGCCCATATTGATATGATAGCATCTTGCAGTTGATGGAGATTTGTGGGATGCACATCCAGGGCACGAAGCTCCCGTTCCACCACATCCCAAAGATGCTCTATTGGGTTGAGATCTGGTGACTGTGGGGGCCAGTTTAGTACAGTGAACTCATTGTCATGTTCAAGAAACCAATTTGAAATGATTAGACCTTTGTGACATGCTGCCTTATCCTGCTGGAAGTAGCCATAAGAGGATGGGTACATGGTGGTCATAAAGGGATGGACATGGTCAGAAACAATGCTCAGGTAGGCCGTGGCATTTAAACGATGCCCAATTGGCACTAAGGGGCCTAAAGTGTGCCAAGAAAACATCCCCCACACCATTACACCACCACCACCAGCCTGCACAGTGGTAACAAGGCATGATGGATCCATGTTCTCATTCTGTTTACGCCAAATTCTGACTCTACCATCTGAATGTCTCAACAGAAATCGAGACTCATCAGACCAGGCAACATTTTTCTAGTCTTCAACTGTCCAATTTTGGTGAGCTTGTGCAAATTGTAGCCTCTTTTTCCTATTTGTAGTGGAGATGAGTGGTACCCGGTGGGGTCTTCTGCTGTTGTAGCCCATCCGCCTCAAGGTTGTACGTGTTGTGGCTTCACAAATGCTTTGCTGCATACCTCGGTTATAACGAGTGGTTATTTCAGTCAAAGTTGCTCTTCTATCAGCTTGAATCAGTCGGCCCATTCTCCTCTGACCTCTAGCATCAACAAGGCATTTTCGCCCACAGGACTGCCGCATACTGGATGTTTTTCCCTTTTCACACCATTCTTTGTAAACCCTAGAAATGGTTGTGCGTGAAAATCCCAGTAACTGAGCAGATTGTGAAATACTCAGACCGGCCCGTCTGGCACCAACAACCATGCCACACTCAAAATTGCTTAAATCACCATTCTTTCCCATTCAGACATTCAGTTTGGAGATTGTCTTGACCAGGACCACACCCCTAAATGCATTGAAGCAACTGCCATGTGATTGGTTGGTTAGATAATTGCATTAATGAGAAATTGAACAGGTGTTCCTAATAATCCTTTAGGTGAGTGTGTATATATATATATATATATATATATGTGTTTGTATTAGGAAATGAAAGGTGTGATTTGGTGAGTATTATTTCTTCCTGTATTTCATAATGCCTGTAAATTGTTCTTTTTTTATATATATATATAACTTTTGACCTTTTTCTTTTTTACTTTTCGGATTTTGGAAGTGAGCAAATATTGGTCTGTCATCGTGTCTTTGCTTCCAAATAGTTTATTAATTTTGCCTGAAGTGCTGCATAAGTCAGATGCGTTCCTGTTCTATGAAATTGAAACTTTGGCACTTTCAAAACCTTTGAAAGTGTGAACCAGACATGACACATGCCCACATCATTTTATTGTGTTGAGCAGTTCTAAATAAATTGGTATTAATCCCTCTATTGTGAAATAAAACTGGGAACCATATGCTATGCTATTTTATGGTAATACTTCAGAGAAATGCCCCTGTTAGAGAAAGCACAGCAGACCTCGGATTGAGACCAGTCTGTTGATGCAAGTCTGGACTCATTCCTTGCGTTTTTGTGTTGTTTTTAATGTTCTTGAGGTTTCACATAAAAAAACAAGAGCCCTAGTTAATGTTGTCTTTTTTAATCTTGCTTTTAAACTAATTACAATCTGATTCCTGCAATTAAATTAATAAATTACAGCCCACTGGCCAACACTCATGGGCTAACACTTCTGTATACACGTGGATTTCCAGACAGTGTGCAGTACTGAAGTGTGGAACATTACTCTGTGTTTACAGCAACAGATTAGGCCAAACAAAGATTCATATGAAGCTGAATTATGTGTTCATGCCTTTTATATATATAAAAATATATTTATTGTTCTCCAGAGACAGAAACACCAGAGAGACCAGTCAGAGGTTAAGCAGGTGTTTGACACCAACAGAAATCTGGCCCTTCGTGTGACAGAGAGCCTTGGACTAGGAAGTTTCTCTCTGTCCAGATTTGGGCCTGTAAGACGTACAATAGTATCTAAATGAATATATTTCTGTTAAACTTATAAAAGAGTGCTTGCAAGTGTGATACATAATTATAATTCATATAACCACAACATTCAGTGATCTTGACTCATAGTTTTTGATCAAATCCATAAGGATCGAAAGTAAGAGAAGAGCGAGCATAAAGAGCGAGTCTAGACCGTCTGCATGGGCACAGCCAAGTACAGTAGATTTCAGAACACATGTGAATGTTTATCTCCCTGAAATGAAGCATATGTGTCTAGCTCCATTAAAAGCCAAAGGGGTGGTCTTTGCCGTGCAGTCATTTTAGCCAAGTCGTGGTGCCAAAACCCAAATCAGCACTTCATTGGGAGTTTTACACATTCTAGGGCCCCCCTCTTTCATTGTGCAGCTCACAGCTGTTTTTTCGTCTTTGGTGTTTTTCACATTCAGATTTTCTCCCAAATCTGAGGATGGACTTTTATTGTACTGTATTTATTATTTTGAACGGTGCTGAACCACAAAGTTGTCAGTCAAGGTTAAAATCTTCTTCTGTAACTGTAATATAATCTACTCAAATGTACCGGCAATAGACTTCATACTATTCTGAAAATGTGAGCTAACGATATATACAGAGGTGCAGTATAATCCTAGCATTGTTGTTTTATACTGCTGGTCCTCGGGGATGTAGTGATCTCATTGTTGTAGACTTACTGGAAATGTTTTATCATTTAAACCAGATGGATATCAAGGGTCTGTGGGTGTGCTGTCTGTGCGATGCTGACCAGTCCCATTATGTCAGCCATTTTGAATGTATTAGTAGTATATTTCAGTGACGCACAATACCATGTTCTTTAAACACTGGAAACTTGACCCTGTGTTGTGCAAGAAGACCGTGTGTGAAAATAATTTGGAGGCGTATTTTGACAAACTGGCATTGGTCTGTAAAGGGATTTGTTTAATGAGAATGCGTATGCACCTCAGGAGAGCATTATGTTATTTTTTTATTGCAAAGGGCCAGGATATAGAATGATAACTGCACAGTACATGTGGTTTATATCGGGGTCCCAGAAACAGCAGGGTTAATTGGGATTCTGATGCCTGAGGCCCTGGACCATTACTACAATAGCAAAACACGCTGCTTAATCTCAGTTGTGAGCAGAACTTAAAAAGATAGAAGAATGCCAAATTAAATCAATATGTGCTAATCTATTATAAATCTGCATCTTTAATGTTCTGTTCAGCCTTCGTCTACAGATCCCTCGTTCTGTTGGGCCATTTTGCCCTCTTTGAGCAGTAATGACTCCACCTCACTACTGATTTTTTTCTGTTCTCTGACCAGGTGGCTCTCATTACATTTACCTGAAACTGTTACGCCATTAAAGATATTGGATGCTAGGAAATGTGCCTTTCGGTACAGCACTATAAATTATGGTAGGAATTGTTCACAACTTAAATACTTTCTTTGTGGTTTTCCCTCAGGGGTTCATTACATCAAACCCGAGAGGTTAAACCACCAGGTGGGAACAAAATATATAGCCGAGCTCAGTACGGTCAGTGTTGGGATGCCCGTGGGCTACTAGAAATCTAATAATTGGAGGTTGTATTGAAAGTTTTGATTAATGTTTTATGGCAGCTGTGGTGTGGCTCCCAGCAGTATTTAAAAGCAAGGCCCTATTTCCTTGTTTTGTTGCTGGAATGGTTGAAATTTGAGTGGCTTTTGAGCAGACTGTATTTTCTCCCCAGGTATCTGAAGGTTCGAGGGTCCAGTTTGAGCCCGGAAACTTCTCGCTCTCCTGTGTGGTCGTGAAAGAGAAACTTCCTCACGGCAATGAGCAGCTCTTGTCCTGGGCCCAGCAGAAGTACAAAGCGGTGACCTCCTTCTCAGAGGTCAAAGCCACCAAGGAAATCTTCATCAAAGTGGGAGAAGGTGCGTTGCTCGGGTTCGGAGGCATTGTACGACGCTGGGAAATTAAAACTCTAAGTCTGAACAAGGCTGTTTACATTTCTTCTCCACATTTATGCATATGGTCAACCTTGTTTATTTAACTAATGATAGATCTTTATCTTCAATTGTATTATAATGTGCAATCAGTGTGTAGCTCTAATCGTATTAATCCACAATTTTTAAAATAGACCATATGTTATTCAGTTTGAGTTATGTAGGTCAATGTTTATGCTCACACATCGTAAAAAGGAAAAAAGTTAAAGCACATATACTTTGCATCAAGTCATATTTGTACTTTCATCTCTAAAGTTCTCTGGGTCAATCCTGTTAACTTTCCCAAATGATGAAGGACAGGATAATGCGGTGCTGGGCGTCTGTGTGACGGTTTTAAAACAGCTGTGTTGATAGCGAAGTTGTGTGTGGGACCGTCGCCAACTATCAGCTTTGTACAGATCAGTGGCAGGTTTACACAGTTACACAGAGCCTGCGGAGCGTATCGTAAGATTTCACATACCATCTTGGAAGGTTTGATAGAGATGACTTGAGCGATGGCTTCATTTCAGCCTCTGAATGCTCTCACGTCCTTTGCCTGTCAAGATAATAAACAAAATAATATTATACACGTGAGAAAAGGACGAGTGTTGGATCACACACACACACAAAACAAATCAGATGCTAAGCTTCCAACTGAAGAACATTTTGCAGACTCTTCCCTCTGTCATACATAAGAATTTAAAACCGTTCGGAGCTCATGATGCAATATTACGAATGTGTCAACAGCTTCCGTTAATATGAGTTGTTTTCCGATAAAGAAGCGCACAGATACTTTTTCCAGAAAGAGCACTGAACAGGCCAAGGAAAGCAGAGCTGTTTGTTAAAAGTTAGGTAAGAGGTGAAATGATTTCCTGAAGAGAACATAATGATTGATTTGCAAGTGTATTTTTGGAAAGTCAGGCCATGTTGTGTGTGGAGCTTTTTTCCAGTAAAGATTTAACAGCCTGTCTGTGTGAGAATCAGACATTTCAGTGCATGTATGGCTCTCCACCAATCAATCTCTGTAACGGGCTCATAAATAAGAGTCTTTAATTGATTTGCTGTCAGACAATAATAGTTGAGCGGCAGCAGCAAACTGCAAGGAAGCAAGTGTCACACGTTCACCATAACAAATCATGTTTTATGTATGAGCATAATTCAATAAGTCTTAATTGAACTGCTACTGAAAGCATTTTCTCTGAAATCAGAGTGGGAATAAACACTCCTTGCACATATTTTGAAAATAGTTTTGATATGCTATGAATATTCCTGTTAAAAGCCGGAACATTTAAAGTTCTTTGTAACAATAATTACTGTGTAAATAACAGTTGTTGCAAACTGTTTAACCATCCAAACCAATGAACATTACCCTCACTTATTCAACCTGTTACAAACAGGTACATCATTTTTATATCCCAGTTTGTTGCAAGTAGTTTCAGACACAAGTAACACTTTCCTCCAAGAGTAATTGGAATGTGGGTGTTTTTCCAATTTTTCAGTTTTTCTTCTGCAGTTGTTTTCAATGTTCTAACAAAGCCTGCTTGGTCTTTGCTGGTAGTGAGTGCCATGTACGGGTTCTGGCCTTAGTTCATTTAAAGCTGGAGGGGAAGGTCAAGAAGGGAAGCTGCCAGCGTTTTAAGAATATACAAGGCATGTTGCTCAGTGTCCAAGACCATGTGTACCTAATAAGGAAGCACCTGTCTTCTATTTTAGCTGAGTGGAAAAAGGCAGGCTTACTTTTCATGTTCTGTAAAAGAACAAGGCGGACGAGGGAGGGTAGTAGAAACCGCACAGAGCTTTTATATATTCATTACAGTGCGATATCGGCAGAAAGTGGACTAGATTTATAAGGTATAAATTATTCATATTACTTAAACCTTAATGGGTTTAAAAAAATACATAATTGTGGAAATAAAACTGTTTTCTTAGTGAGGACTGCATTTTAAACCCCATACCAGAGTCATTGGATGTTTTATTCAGAAGTAAATTGGGGTTTGTCCTTTTAATTGTCCTGTTTAATATTTTAAATTGACTTCCTGTGGATTTGGGTGCTGTTAATGTGAGCACATTGAATATGTTAGCCCAGCAGATTCTGTACTACCACTGGTCTAGAATGAAAAATTAAAAAAAAACACTGCACCATCAGCGAGTGTTTCGATAAGATGTTTTCATCACTGTCTGTCCACCTGTACGTGTTTGTCAACTTCATAAAATTGAATGTATCTGCCAGTCCTGGATTCACTTGATATCTTCTCACCATTCCCTCAAATCTCCCTTTCAGAGACTGACTCTCACACCTGCAAGATTGTCAATAATTTCCTGTCTCTGAATTACCTGGCTGGGTATGAGCAGCCCCAGCACTCGAAGGGGTGCGTGCTGTCGGGGCCGGAGGAGGACAGAGAGGTTCACATTATTGAGCTGAAGGCTCCCAACTCCAGCAGGTGAGACGCGCTTACCAGCATTCATCATTCCCAACTGTCATGTCGCAAAGCCTTCATTCTCAACCCATTGACCGTTCTGGCATTTAGCTTTGTTCCTTTTAAATAATTGCAGTAACTGATTGTAAAATGATCAGACATCATAGCCAATAACTAGAGAGAGGAGCATTCTGGGAACAGTGGTATCTAAAATTCTTTATCGTAACATAGAATTAAATCGGTGTACACAGACCTCGAATTGAAGATGCCCATGTTGAGAGGGTTTGGCAAAGTTCATTCAGTTGGTGGACTTCCATTTCAACACGATCTGTGGTTACACAACTCTCCACCCCTTGATCATTTACAGTTACCATATACAATTCTGAAACCAAATGTTGGAAGAGTATGTAAAAATGTATAGAATGTGAATGTATAACAGAAGCCCTTTAATCCCTAAAAGAATCTACTACATGCTGGCAGATCATCGTCTGTTCCCTGTGTGGTTTAGCAACACAGTAATTGCTCAAAAACGCCCGAGGAAGAAGTCTATTCGTAAAACGTACCCTACAAACCGCTGGCACAGAAAGAATGCGGCGACAATGTTATGTAAAATCAGTTCAGTCTGCTCGTAGTAGGAACCCGTCTGCTCCGCACATGTCCTTTTCTTCTGGGAGACGGTCCAGGTACTTAATCAGTTGGCCAGACACTGGAGACATGATAACATGGAAGAAGTCTGATGAATTTCACAATTCCTGGCATTTTGAAGTTTCTTTCTTTCTTTCCAAAACAGCGCATTCCAGGTGGATGTAATTGTTGACATCAGCCCCCTCAACACAGACCAGACCCTACATCGAGACCTGGTGCTCATTCTGAAGTGTGAGAAGGCGGTCAACTGGGTGATCAAGTCACATGGTGTCATTGGAAACCTGGAAGTGCTGGTATGTAGCTAAGACTGCACCTTGGATGACTTCTGGGTATTGGTAACCAAATTTAAGCCCGTTCAAATGAGTTTTATTCTTTGCTTTCTTTTTGTTTTGTTTCCTTCCATTTTATTTAATGAAGTGTTGTTTATCACCGCTAACCTGCAAATGCAGAATAAGCAGGTAAAATTTCCCAGCTGTGAATAGCAACGTTGATGATGCTTGTATCTTAAGTGGTGTCGCCGTGTAGAACAGCTTGTTTGACATACATTGGTCACATGTGAGACATATGAAACTATACCTTGTTTTGCCTGTGGTGAGGATGTGGGTACAGTGAAATTTCCTGATGATGGTTCTGTAGTTTTTATTGTATCACATTAGAGAGAGAGAGAGAGAGAGAGAGAGAGAGAGAGAGAAGCAGTCAAACTATTTCAAAACGCAAGACCTGTCAGATTATTTTTCTTATGCTCTTGGCCTAGCTTATTCGTCATCCATCAAAACATGAGTTATGTGAATGCTGGCAGCTCACTGAGTTTCTAGGATTTCATATTATAATAGCAAGTTTTTGCAATGTTAATAACTTTTGGAGTTCATAAAAAAATATATATATATTGTGTTTTTTTTTTTTTGTATCATCTGGTTTCGTTGTGCTACACTTTTTTATTATTCCAATATCAAATAGTCCATCTTCACAAAATAAATCCTTTGGTTACATGAGCAATGACTTGATTTCATGCTACAGTCACAATTTTGTGAATGTCAGAAGATCACAGGTTTCTCTGCTCTTTCATATTTTTTCAAAAGCGCAGAAAATAAATACATTGCATTCATTAAGACTATCCTGATTTATTTTGTAATTATCTCATGACCTTTTTTCCTTCATTTTAAACACATTGTTTATGCTTCAGAAGGAAATAATTAATACTAGGAACTGAAGGCAAGTGGCAACAGGATTAATCAGATGTCAGAAGTAATAAATCATCACACATTTAGTGTTATTGTGGAAAGTTACTATGGAAACTGAACTTGCTCCAAAATGGCAGGTGAAGCACAGTTTAAGCACAGTTTGAGACCAGTTTTAAGACTGAACTGGAGAATGAATAGGAAGCAGCAGGTCGGGGTCAAATGGCAAATCTCATGTTAGCAAACAGGTTTTTTTGTAGTTTTTTGGGGAAATGGAAATCTGACTAATTTGCCCCAGACCCTCCGTGCCCCCCACAGTGATTAGTGTTGCTGGAGGGGGAGGTTCAGTGGGAAAGACTTCTTGGCCCCTGATATGATCAAACACAGCAGAAACCTCTACGGCTGAAACTATCTACTCCTCTCGCTACATACAAACTCTATTAAAATGTTAACTCTTAAACTGTCATTCCCAGAGCTGTGCTTTATAATCTATTATTATCAGTTTATTGCATACATAACCCTACTAAAAAAAGAATAATTCACGCCTGTTTAGGAACTTTGTGTACATCAGGTCTTTACATAAAGTTAAATAGGGAGGTAACTCACCTGCTAAATATCCTGTTTAGATTTCCAAACCAAGAAAGTCCTTATTTAGAGCATTTTCCCGCAGACTTGACCGTCACAGTTACTGGAAAAGTTCACAATGTTTTTCTATAAAAATATGATCTCTCCTGTGACTTGTTTTTGGTTCTTAAATATGGCGTAACTGGTATTAATACATTTTTTTTTTTTATAGAATGTGGGTTTAAAAAAGTTAATGTTCATGTTTCCACCGCTTGGAATAAATTGGACTGATTTAGACCTTTTATAGTCTCGTGAATCCCTGGCTATTTTGACTGTTGTAGTGTGTACAGGTTTAATTCCAGCATCCAGCGTTTTAAATCCTGTGGGCTTCTCTGTGGGACTAAAGGGGCTAACCGTTCTCACAGTTTGACAGAGGGAATGGTGACTTGTTTATACTCTATTAAGCTTTAGCAGCCTATAATATGAGCTCAGAAGTTAAATCCCTGTTCTTCTTCAGGCGGCCAAGGGAAGTGTTCCACTAGACCTGCGATGGACACAAGACCTTCCCCTGAGGGACGAAGCAAATCCAGTTATCATTTTCACTAGACTGTGTTACCCTTAATTGAGCTTGACGACAAGGACAAGTGTAGGCCGTGACAGTGCCATTCTCCCGGTGTTCATTGTTTATCCAGTCAGTGTTAAATCAAACTGGGCTTGGGGAACCAGAGGGAAAGGACAGGGGATTAAATCGGGGCTTATGTTTTGTAAGGAGAGCTTGTGTCACCTAGTAATGGAGACAAAACAAGGAATACCATTTTACAGGCACAGCGGCAAACTTCGGGTCCTGGTTTCGACTGGTACGCCAAAAATAGACTTAGTGGTGGGTAACCCGAAGAATTGACCATCAAGGAAAACAGGTCGGTTTTTACAAGCTGTGGAAGGAGTTTCTTCTGAGAATGTTAACCAGCATCTTACTTGAACATCTTCCCTCATATTCATACCATTATGTTACTCAAGGGAGGAGGTGGGGGGTCGAAAGACAAAAACCTTCCTTGTATATGGATGTATTTTTTTTTCCATCTCTGCAGCTGCTACTGTATATTATAACAGAGTTTGCTGTAAATGAAAGCCCTTTGATTCAGTAGGTGTATGTGCAGTTTATCGGGCTGTATGGGAGAATGTCAGATATGCGTGTGTGATACGATAGCCTCATAAAATCAAAGCCTTCTTGCTACCGTTGGAAGATTGGCTACAGTGAAGCGAAAGGCATCGCAGATCTGTGGGAAATTTCTGTGGGAAAGGATTAGCATTCGCTCACATTAACAGCAGCCCGAATGGGGAACAAATGAGGAATTCAGAGGAAATCTGACACATTAATGTCCCGCGATTGATCAGGCACCGTGCACAAATTCCTTGTCTGAAAAGGAGATGTAAAAAAATGTTTAGCGTATACTATCCTGTTTTCCTAATGAAGTTCTGCTGGAGAAGACTTTTTAATTAATTTCAGTTTAAGATATCAGGTTTAAAACACAAAAACACAAATGTATACATAGTTTTCTGATTATACAAAACATTCAGCATATAATCATAATAAGTCATTTTGCTTGAAAAGACTTTAACATTAATCTCAATTTATAAAGTTAACAGTTTCATACACACCCACACATATATACTTAAACGCACGCACACAAAAATACATCTTCCTAAAAAGTGCACTGATTAATAGTTTAATTTTAAAAAATGTAATAATTTAGGAAGAGGCCAACAGCTTCTGGAAAATTGCTGTGCCCTATTTCACTTTTGGTTATCTGTACAATTTACTGGCACTGGCAGATGTTAGCAAGCAGGAAATGTTGAATTGCAATGTTTGTCATTCATCTGCTTCTCTTCTTTTCAAACTCCTTATCGATAGCAATTTGAAAACCACACAAAAAAAAGTACCTTTTCATACCAACAGCCACGCTGCGTCTCTGAATTACACGAAATGCGGTGTGTATGTTCTCAAAGAAAAAGTCCCACCGACATTGTGCTAATCAGTCCCGCTGTGACACGCAACCGAATCCCCAGCTGTTAATTAAACTCCTTTTGAAGTTTGTGCATAGTAAACCCTCACATTTAGGTCATAGAGACCTTCTTCGGCTTAGCAACCTGAGCTACGGTGACTGGGAGCTGAGAGTAACGTGAGCGAGAGGAATGTACCGGTAAACGCTGCTGTCATCAGGAAGAATGATATATGTCTTTTTCAGTGGTACAACGTTCACCTTCGGACTCTGACTGTCTTGCAGAACTCAGACACCGTGAGCGTGGGACACGAGATGGAGCGACGCATGCACGTGGTCAAGAAGCCCAAGCAAAGCCTGCCCTCGGGCTCCCGGGCCCTGATCCAGTGGGCTGAGCAACACAACTACCAGCCCATCACTTCTTTCACCAGCACCCCAGTGGCCAACCACTTCACCCTGAGCCTGAGGGAAGTAGGTATGTGCAAATCTGAAATCTTCCTCTGGATCAAAACTGTGCTGACTTCTTTAACTGCAAGTTATACATTATCCATAGAGCTCTTTAAAAATATCAACCAGCATATTGAGTTAAATAGTAGGACTTCCCTCCTGACACAGAATTCATACATGCTGAACTGACCTCTTTGCTTCACACATTGCTCCTGTCAGTGGCAAACATTTATAATTCTTCAGCCCCTCGTAGTCCCTACAGAGGCCTGTGCCAACAAGATAACAGAGCATTCATTCACTCCATCCACAGAGATTGCTGGCTTTCTTCCCCCTGTAGCTGTGTATCTTTGCCAGGTATAGTTCAGCCACATCATCTGCTGTGTTGGGAGCCATCGTGCTTAAAACTGTTGTTCTTGGCTGAAAGCAGAGTGATCTGTTTAACCCCTGGCTTTCACCTGCAGAAGTGATGGAAGAGCCCCACAGCATGTTCCCGCCTGAACTGGCCATCCTGCGCAACTCCAACCCCCTGCCTGGCCTTGACAGCACGGGGGGCCAGGGTCTGCCCTTCCCCTTCCACGATCTGCCTTGGCCTGACCTGACACAGCCTGAGGAGCAGCAGGGAGCCCTCAACGTGGGGCTGACCGTGCAGTGTGAGGAACACAGGATCGTTGTGGCCGTGGACAAAGAGAGCCTCCACGTAGGTGTTGACCCCATCTGATTGAGTAAAGCAAGGAGCCGCAGGGGAACTGTTGCTGGGCGACGTGTTGGCATGTTATTTACATCCTGAGGCCTGCTTGTTAGTGAAAAGTATTTACATTACTTAGAAAAAGTTGTCTATTCAGAAAACCCAACTACTTCAAATGCATTACCTTTTGTTCCATCTCTTAGTTCTTGTGAGTCTCATAAATGCTAACCATTGATTTGGTTTTGTCTCTGTTATGATTGATTAAATGTTGGGTTCCAATGATTTGATTTTAGTCAAAGATGCTAGTTTGGGATTATCTGATTAATGCAGTCCAACTAATAAAAATAGACAATCTGCTTTGCATGGGGTTACAAAAGGACATCCAAATGTTCTATTAAATTACAGCCAAAAAATTGCATGCCAGAAATGTCCAAACCTGTGTATGTAACTCAGGTTTCATTTTGGATGGCAGTGCGGTGTTTGCGCTCATCACTGCGTTGAAATGTTGTTTTTCAAAGCTGATTGCGGAACATATATTTTGTTGCTTGAGGAAAAGGACTCCAAAGAGTTGTTTTATGGTATAAGCACGCAATCATATGCTCTTTATATGTAAAAGCTCAGTTTCCGCCTTTGAAATGTGACTTACTTTTACTGTTCACCACTGCCACCCGAGACTCACTCTGATTGTGTGGTCAATCTTCACGAGGAGCAACAAAAAATGAGGAAGACCACATCAGATAGCAATAAACGTTCCACTGCAATAAAAATAGTTTTGGTGTTGAAGGGGGTGATCTAATTGACATCTGTGGGGAATTCACACAGGGACTAAACACACTGCTGAACAAGATCCTGAAAACACAAAGTGAACTGAAACTCCACGGAACTATTCATCATCTTCAGCACTGTTACTTCTGGGTAACTCTTTTTTGCAGTACTCTTCTACTGTTCTGTAACTAAGACCCTCCTCTGCCACTTTCTCCGCAGGCTAACGGCTACAGTGGCTCTGACCTCACCCTGCAGGACCCTTCGTGCACGGCGACGGCCAACGCCACGCACTACATCCTGGAGACATCGCTGAACGGCTGCAAGACCACTAAGTTTCCCCTGATTGCCAGCACCACCGCAATGTACTTCAACTCTGTGAGTATTGCTGCAGGCAGACAGAGCCGAGCTGGTCTGTACCGCTCGGTGGATCGGTGGTGTCGGTCAGAACCGGGCCTTGAAGAAGCAGAGCAACCTTTTGTGATAAGAGCACGATCTTGATGAGGCCAATATGTTAGGATCATAATGAAGGAATTGATTCTGATTTAGAAAATGGGAACAATTGCAATTGGGCAACATTCTCACAAATGGAGACCTCAGACGTATCCTTTGTGTGAATGTTTTTGTAATACCTAAAACCTAATCTCCCGCTTGTTCCCATGGACAATAGGTGGTCGAGGCTGCTGATAGTTGGTCCTTTTTAAAGTTGCCAGTTTTCTACATTGAGTTTGTTTGTTTATTTCTTCATCTGTCCATTTACTTATTCATTTGGCTGAGAAATTCACAGCCTCGCCACGGGAGTTGCAGTGTTGAAATCACAAGATATTCCCATGTATGAAGTCCAGCTCATCTGGTGCTGCTGATTTTGGCGCTTGTCTCTGCATTCGTGTGCAGTGCATGGCATTCAGCTACAGATCCATATTTTTGTCAGCACAAGTCCAAATTCCATATCTGAATAATTTAAGCACTGAATGTTGTGAAATCAACTCCGTTATTAGGCAAGAACCATGGGAAGAGTTTGATTTTGTGTTTTTTTCTTTTTGTTTTTGCTAGTTTCGTATTTCTTTCAGCATGTTTTTAAACAGTTCCTTTGTGATTGGCAGATCCTAATCAACCAATCAGAGCCCGGGGATGATAGTGGCTTTCCTACTGATTTTGAAGATATGGAGTCGGGAGATAACGGCTTTCCTGTGGACACAGAGGGCCCTGACAAGGCTGAGCTAATTGCAAACAGGCCTAAATCTATCTTGGTAGGTCCTTTCTCTGCACGTCAAATGCTTTTGATCCTAAGAGTGCTTCCACATTCCTCTTGGTCTGAGTGCAGTGCCTGTTAATATTCACAAGACCCACCCCCTGAACATTTACATGCTTTGTATGTATACTGTACTGTACTCACGCAAGTCCTGTTTAAATGCTTACACATTCACGTAGTCTGCTGCTGCTTCGTTTGCCAAATGACGTTGAAAGGTCACCCTGCAAGAAACATGCGCTTCTAATGGAAAGGGTGATCTGCCTTGAAGTCTTTTAATCACCTTACTTCATTACAAACTATAGAATCACTAGTTGTTAATATAGCCTTCCTCAAAATAAGTTATGGCCTTTTAAATCATTCTCAAGGATCTCCTAATCATCAGCAGGTGTTCAGATCGCTGGGATTTAGTCGCCTAATTCCCCTGAGTGCCAGTTACATTTCTCTGACTCTTCAGTGTGCGAGAGCCAGCTCCTTGAGTCGGGCTGGACCCTGTCTCTTGAACTCCGTATGACCTGATGTTTGGAAAGCTGCCATTGCATCTTTTTTTTTTTATTCACTTCAAGACAGTTTTATTTTTGCTAGCTTTTCTCTCTTGACACTCTCTGTTGTTTTAGCAACCCTGTCCCTCTTGTGCAGTATTTTGAGGTGCATTGGTGTGATCTAGCACTGCATGGGCTTAAGCTTTAGTGCAGTGTGAGAAAGACACAATTAAAGAGATTTGATGCAATGCCTTTCCTGCTAAACCTGGTGTGTCGTGTCTCTTTTTTTGTTTGGCTCTTCTCCACCCAGTTTAACTGCAGCTATGGACAGCCACTGGAAGACACTGTGCGCAGAGAGAGCCCCCACAGGGACCCAGTCAACAACGTGACCTTCAGTATGGAGTTGTTCAACACCGATCTCTTCCGCTATCCTCCCTACCAGGCTTTCCTCACCACCTCTGAAAGCAGCCAAATCTTTGTCGAGGTAATAACAAGCTGCGCTCGAACCGGCAAAAGAAAGCACGGCAGTTTTCCCATTGTTGTGGTTGGCAACATCAGGCTTCCCGGTCTAGTGTTGTGTGGAATTCATTATTGAGGGGCAATTTTATCTTCCTCCTCCCAAAGTCTGCAGGCTTTTGTGTGTGTGCATATATAAAAGCCAATTTAATGTAAATTTGATTTCAGCGATTTTAATTTTAATCTTTTAATGTGCGTGTATGCGTGTGTGTGTGTTCATGTACACCACCACACCTTCCAGCACTGATTGACGCGGCTGCCACAAACACTATACTTTGGTAGGACCTAACATCCATTTCTTGCTCTACTCAAGTAGAAGAGAATCTTTTGGTCATCTGATAGCGTGTGGAAAAAGCAGGGTACTGTCTTTATGGTAGGCCTTTGAACTGTTTGATTTATAGCTCATTTCCAGGAGTGGCAGGCCCACATTCAGCAAGGACAGTCAGGTGCTGGATCACAAAGAGAGATGTGTCCATCCCAGCCACCTTCCAACATTCATACCCCTGGCTTCTGACCCTCACAGAGTTTTGTGAGCTCTGCTCTATTTTTAAGTAGTCACCTTCCTACACTGTGTTTAGACAGCACCCAAATCTATAGTAAGCTTCCTTTCATGTGCTATACAATATTGGTACATGTTTGGAGTTTGAATTTCAAAGGGGACCGTTGTTGGGAAGTGAGAGAGTAGGGAACACCCGGCCTCGAACAGCCGGCCGCGTCAGGGGAAGCAGTGTGGACTTGTGACTTTAGCCAGGCTAGTGCATGTCTGTCTCAAAATCTTGGCAACAACTGAACTTGCCGTTAGCAAACACATGTGTAGCTTGTGGTTTTCGAAGAAGGCAAGAACGGTAGGGATAATAACTCGAGGAAATGCCTTGTGGTTTGCAGGCGGAAAGATCCTCTTAAAATGTGTTGAAGAGACCGAAATCTCGCTTCAGAGTTGTGATTCTTGGAACAGTGACCAGTTTGACAATATTCTTTTAGCTTGCTTCCTTTATATATTAAAAAAGCAAAGGTCTTCGACAGCCTGCATTCGTTGAGGTGATAGAGAGCTGCACACAACCTCCCGTAACCACATGCAACCTCCAGTCTCGGATCTATAAATTATGTATTCAATTGTCTACATACAGGGTTTTTATATTCCTGCAAATATATGAGACCACACAACAAACTTACTTGAAATAGGCCACTGAATTAAATCATTTTGATATGTTTATTACTCAGTGCACTGTATTTTTTTTTTAGCTAAGTGTTTATCTCCTTTTTTCCCTCTCTGTGTTTTTCCTATACCAGGTTTCAGTCACCAAAGCAGACCAAGAGCTTGGCTTCATGATCCAGACCTGCTTCATCTCCCCTGACTCCAACCCTGACGTGTCCTCTGATTACATCATTATTGAAAACATCTGCCCCAAAGACGATTCAGTGAAGTTCTACCCCCCTCACCGGCTGGCCCTCCACATCCCTCACGCGCAGACTGATAAGAAGCGCTTCGGCTTCACGTTCAACTCCAGATACAACATCTCCCTGCTGTTCCTGCACTGCGAGATGACCTTATGCACGAAGAAGAACGCGCACCGCCAAGGCCTGCCAGAGGTTAGTGCTCCGCGGTGCGCAGGTGTATCGACGACCCGTGTTCCTCGGCGTGTCACGGTCATGGCCACACGTCTGCACGCCCTGTTATCTGTCCGCTTCAAGGATGCTTTAATTTTTCTAATGAGGATGATAGTGTGAATTAGAGAGAGCTGAGAGCCTTCTAGTGTCTGGGCATGACTATGCATGTGCCTTTCATATACCTCTGTGATTTATTATCCTGTTCTTGACATGGTTTCCAGCATTTGAAAGGCGTGCATTGTGTCTAGTGTTTGTATTGCCATACATGCTGAATGTGCCAGGTTTGGTTCATTCTTGAAATTATCAGGAAGCATAAATCTTTGCAGTTACCTTAGAAACAAAACAATACTACACTTCTCTGCTTTTTATACCCCTTCTAACTCAGTGCACATTTTAAACCTTAAAGATAATTCAGTTATTACTGTTTAATAATAACTTTAAAAGTAGCATATAGCCCGACCATTTTGAGTTCTCAAGGAGACAGGACCGGAAATCCAGCACAGAAATAGCTCCAGCACAGCAAGTGAGAAAACATTAGTAAAGTACTTTGAGTTAATGGGTAATTATAACTTCTGGTTTGTGGTGAGATATTATCTTATTATAAGGTGAAAAAAAGTAGTGTATGAACTAATTTAATGGTATTAATAGCTTATTACAGTGTTGGGGCACACAAGAAACTGCAGCAAACTTCTTACAAGTTTGATACTTCAAAAGGTTTTGTTTTTCATAATGAATAGTAAATTATATAATCCTTGCCTTTAGGAGGTAACACCATTGAATGCATCATTTAAGAAAATACAGAATGAACATTTCCTGGTGCTTTTTACTTGAAACACGCTTTTCTAGAACTCTGCGTGCCAATACTGCGCAATCAGCCTATATCATCTGGTTCCAAGTTTGTGCCCCATTATTATTACTAAACAAAGATCTCACATTGTCAATGAATAATGGGAACCTTTGTAAAATTAATTTGGGGGGTTATATTTAAACATCAATTTAGAAATACTGCAAGCAATTCTTCTGTTGTTAAAATATTCATGGAAGGAAGCAACGTGACATATTTCTCTCCTTTCCTCCTTTTCATGTATTCACTCATTGAAACAGATGGAGTTGAATTTGTTAAATGGCAGCTGAAGTTTGAGTGAACTGTTGTTCTTTGTACTGTAAATCTAAAGACATCTGCTCTAGCCATTTATTTTTTCATCATAGAAGAATATGCAATTGCTCGCTTTTCTTAAAAAATAGAACTTACGATTGTTGCTGCTAGATTCTAATATTTTAATTACTAAGAAAACGAAATGTTCCTAGTGAGAGCACAGCGTGAACTTCAGTTGGGTTTGGTATTTGTAAAGGCACTGGAAGCTGGCCATTAGGGAAAAAACAACACAAAAATCAATGTGCGTTTGCAATTTTGGACTACAAGCCCTAGAGAAATGACAGGATTGTATTTATTCAAGCCCAACTTTCCTCCACTTACATCTTCACAGTGCAAGGAACAAGGCGCCCAAAGCTTTTGTCTACCAGTGGGAGGCCGTCACATATAAACACATCAATGACAGAATGTAAAAACAGGAAGTAGGGAGTTCTGGAGGTGCCAACTCTAGTGAACACTTCCTCATCCACTGATCTCTGTCCTAGATGGCAAGTCGCCCCTTGGGGTGACTTTCTGATCTCTGCCCACATCCCAAATCCTATTTGGGTCCTCTTTTCATTCACACAGCGATAAAGAATAGTGAACTCAATCTGATTCCAATTAACATCTGTTTGTGAATATGACAGGTTCCACATGCTCCGTCCGCCAGCTTTTCTCTCCACATTGGGTTCGTAAATCAGCAGCCGTTCATAAATTCTTAGCAGTCGTTCAAAGGAAGTTAGTAAAGGAAGTCTGATTTCTTTGGTATGTAAAAATAAAACGCTTTGGGATTTAAATTAGAGAATGTATTTTCGGTACTACAACGTGTGTGTTTGGGTGTAGTTGTAGGGCAGTTAAAACATAATTTAAAGTTTACACAAACTAAATGTAAAGCAGTGTAGTACAAAGAGCAGCCGCAGTAAATCCCCCCAAAATGTTGATTTGTGTCAATTCTGACCTTCCTTTAGTCCTCCTGTTGAAAGTGGGCCTATCGTATCACTTTGTGTATCACGATGTGCAAGACCAGATCTGCTTGTGTTAGTGCCTGCTCCTTTTTGTGCTTGTTTGTGTTGTTAGTGCACTATCTTTGTGTGAAAGCTGTGCACTGTACCACAACACAACCAAGCTCTGTAATGCTTTACATTACTGTCCTGCTCTGTTTGATTGAGGAAACACTGCAACAAAGAGCTACAGATGTTTGTACTGATAACTGCAGAAATAGTAATACATCTGTGTGAAGGTGAAAGTGAGTGCCCTATAGCTGACCCCTCTGTGTCTTTGCTTCCCCCTGCAGTGTATCCAGCCAGACGAGGCCTGCACCTCAGTCAACGTGGACACCATCCTTGCAATGATGATGCACAAGAAGACCTCCACCAAACCACTGGTAGTCGTCCGCAGCCCTGTAGAACCTGAAGGTAGGTTAGAGAGAGTTAGTGAGAGTTTCCCCCTCATATTTAAATCCAAAATGGAGGACTGCCAGTTGGTGATGGCTGGAGTCACTGGATTTTCTTGTGCCGTTATCATGACACAGTCTGCGTTGTCTGTGTGGTTGCAGAGAATGGAGAGTTTTGTCCCCCATCTGGAGCGCGTTACTCTGTGGGAGTGCAAAATGACAATCTGGTCAGACGAGAGGGTGGGGCCTAGGCCTCCCTCAGCCTCTGTCATGCAGCCCTAGCCTGGTAGCATTTAAGCTAAGTGAGCAAAGCAGCTAGAGGCCCTACCACCCCAGCAGTTTTCACTTAAATGTTCGAAGACCCTGCCTCTTCGCCCTGTCCCAAGAGAGCTCACTCATACAGGACTTTCTACAGAGCTCACGGGCTGGACCACAAGTTTGGCGTTGCCTATGTAACCCTGGTATACTGGAGTGAATCATCTTTTAGTCATTGTGATTTAATCATAGATCCTGTGATGTCATGTGAAAAAGCGTATCGCCCTCTAGTGATGGACTCCCAATTCTCTCCAACTTACATCTTTAAAATTGGTGTCAAAACTGCACGTTTCGAATTTCAATAACTTCAGATGAGTTATAGAAACACTAACTCTAACCAACTATCCAATTCAATGGCAGTTGTGGTTGTTTTCAAGGTTGCAAGGAATTCCATATGTGTGTCAGGGAGTTTGCAGTGATCTCTATGTGACTGTAAATGCATCCTATCTGTATTCCATCTTCAGGGTTACAATTAAGTCTACACAAATATGCTATGAAAGCAATACGGAGAAATGGCTTCACTGGCACAAAGACATCACCTATACTTCAAGAGGAAAAGGGAACAAGCCTGCTTTCTTGTCCTCAAAGTCTTGGGCTGGATTGGAGCCTAATGTTTTCAGCCTCATCTCCACAGAAAAGAGGCTCAGTTGTGAGCAGGTGTGGGGAATGAGACGTAACAGCCCAATGTAGATGTATATTTAGTTTTATTGTCCTGCAACGTTGATAAATTGACCCCTTTTGAGTATGAAATAGCTGCCCGAAAGGAAGTTCAAGCTGAGTCATTTATTTCTCTAACCGACTTAATTTGGCTGAACACAAACTTTGGCTACAAAAGGATTATGTAAAGTCTGCTTGAGTTGGAGTTTGTCTGAAAATGAAGAGATCAAAGCGTGACGGGGGGTGGGGGCAAATACTGATTCAGCTCTGTCACATGACCCTTGGTTTACGCACTATGTTGAATTGGCGTCAGTTCTAGGGACGCACGACATCGTCTCTACTGGACACGTCACATGCTTAAAAAAAAATTAAACTGTAAGGTTGAAGAGTGGAAAAAATATATAAACACCAAGAACAATGAAAGATAGATGCTAGAGTTGCTGGAATACTATGATTGAATGTGATAATATTTGGAAAATCCGAAGCCCCGGTAGTTTTAAGTCTACACCTTTGGTTGAACATCTATTTTGCTTTAGATTGGACTACCACTCCACCCTGAGGACAACCTTGACACCATAGATCCTACTATCCGCTCTGGGTGGCGCAGCAACTCTGCAAGCTCAGAGCTCTGCCAATTCCTGATGCTAATTCTTCCCTTCCCAGTGTGTTTTATTATCATAAGGGTACTGACAAAGCGTCTCAATCTTTATTTGTTATTTTTTTGTTTGTGCATGTTTACACTGTTATTCAGCACCAGCCGTGGTCCCGAGCTAATTACCCCAGCTCCTTCTCCGACCCACTTGCTTTGTTTTTCACCGGCCTGGGAAACGGCAAAACAGTCGGTGGTGTTGAAGGCTCAGCACGTTGTTGTTTGAATACTGGGCGGCGCGGGGACAGATAAGAAGCTGCTGTGATCTAGCGCAGACCCCAGATTAGATGCTTGTGTGAGGATCGTTCACCCTGTGAAGGGAATGAAAAAAACCTGAAGTGTTCCTTCCAAGAATAGCAGCTGTGGTTATCTGAGCTCTTTGAGTGGGTCCCCTCACCAGCGAACTCACAGAAAAGCAGCTTCATCAGCACTATAAAAGTAGGATTGTTCAGACTAGCTAAATGCGTGGTGCTTCCCTTTTTAAAATGTCTTTTGTAACCACGTTGATCTTAAGCACCCTCACAGGACAGTACTACAGATATTTTAGCACCAACAAGTTGTTCCCACAGAAACTTTTTCTTCTCACTGGAAGGCTGTGAGGAATCTTTAGCAAGAGACCAAATAAAGAAATTCAAAATTAGCTTCTGAGTAACCCAATGTTTGCCATCCCTTGTTGATGTTTAATCCTTTTATCCCATTTCCTTCACATACAGCTCAATATAAGATTACTTTTTGGTCTGTGTGTTAAAATGCCAAAGAGCTCACTTCAATGACGCAAAGGCAAAGTGAAGCCAGCCAGCTCTCTCATCACCTGGCAATTTTATGCGAAGTATTCATTTTCCACAAAGCAGGCTTCAGTAATTAGGCTATTCTAGACTTCTAGACAATGAAGAGTGTGGCTGAGAGGGAGATCCTTCCATATTCAAAAGAAAATGTATTTACTGCTGTGCTTTTTGTCTGGTTCCAGCTACCCTATCTGATGACAATCCCCAAATCCACCATCCAGTCCAACCCCCTCTTGCAGAACGTAAGTATGCTGTGAAGTGAAGGAGAGAGGGAAATGCAGTCAGGGCGGGTGGTGGAGGGGGTGGAACTTGCCCTTTGGTGTCATTGAATTTGAAGGACTGGAAATGACATGGAGATGTGGACCTGTGTCTTGCAGCTACGATGTATGGCCTGGATACTCCGACTGTGGTTGGGATTGCCTTTGCAGCGTTTGTGATCGGAGCTCTTCTGACTGGAGCCTTGTGGTTCATTTATTCCCACACAGGTAAGCCTTACAGCATTCATTCATCCACTAGGCATCAATCAATCCTCTCTGTACGGGGAGAAAATCCTGCCTGATCCCTCAGCCTTGAGTGGTCACTTTGAAGAACTGTGACATTCACTTTGACATGTTCTGACAAAATGTATGCTAACTCCACTGTGTATATCTGAGCAAACACGGCTTCTGGCCATAACAGCGCTCTATTGGCAAAGTTATTGTCTAAAATTACTTACTTACAGATTATTTGCAGGGTTTCTAGATAATTTTTCATCTTATTTATGGTTTGGGCTAAAAATAATGAGATAATTATTTAAACAGGCACGTCCACACCTAATAATGAGTTTTAGATTTTGAGGAATCCATTGTGTTCTGTACACAATAGCCTGGCAATGGCTGGAAAGTCCCCTTTCCACCAAGCTTGGTCTCCAGGGTGACCCGGGTTTTTTTTTGGAGTGGTCTCTAACCGGGAAGTGACGCAATCCAGCAGATGGATGCCAAGGCCTTCCTCGGTTTCTCAAGATCAGACCAAGCCCGCTCCTCTGACCCCCATGAGGAAGAGCTCCCGGGCCAGGGTTATTGGTCCGCCGGTCAGATGAGATTGCACAACTCAGAGGAGACTCCTTGTTTCTGCTGAATTCAGCTGGCTGCATGCGCTGTTTTCTTGAAGAGACGAGGATTTATTTATCTATTTGTTTGTCTGTTCATTTGTTTGTTAGCTAAGGATGGGTCGGCACTGTATCAAATCATACCGTTTTGTTTTTTCTACTTTCTTCGCTGCAAGTTGGGAAATAGAAAATGTGTTTAAAATAAAATTGAGCTTCATGTGGTTTCAAAATTCCAAGCCAAAGAACAGAAAAGATTGTTTGTAGTGCTCAATCAAACAGTATCTCTCCTCGATAGGAAATGTACGAGTTATTTGTGGTTTGTTGTTGCATCACTTCTGCCACTTTAGTTTAGTAAGTGGTGCGCAATAGCTGTATATTCTTGTGGCACAGGTGAGAGGTTAAATAAGTTCAGCTATTCAAGCTTGTACAATCAGAGTATCAATATCCCCCTGTTTTAACTGGCAACTCTTGATTTTATTTATTTATTTTTTTGCTTTGTCTTTCTTTTATGCTTTAATTTATATTCCCTAGAAAGACTGAGACATTTAGACTGGATCAGAAATGTAAACAGAGCGCTGTGGCCACATAGATAATCCGTGTAAGACTCATGAGCTCAAGATGGAGTTATTTCTTGTCTCATCATCTGTAGAGACGGTACATTTTGTACAAAAGTCAAGCTTGACATAGAGCTGTTCCTATATTGTTAATAAGAAGGTCTGCTGCACATTTCTCTGGCAACAGTCAGCCTACAGGTGCTCCCATTAAATACATTAAACAGTCCACCCTTGTGCTCAGTGCATTATTTTAGTGGTAATGGCACTGTGGACAGCATTTTGAGCTCATGTTGTTTCATTTTTGACTTGATGATGGAAAAAAGCTTAACTTACTTGGCCAGGAGCACAGTGGCACCCTGACATAAGATGCTATTGTTGAATCTTAAGAGAAAATGGTCACTTACTGTGTGTGGGATTGGTGTTTGGTAGCACACTGTGGTAGAGGTTAGGCTGTTGGCCTTTTGAGTAATGACTTGTCATTAATTTTTGGTTACTGGTATTGGTACAGACAGTGTAGCACTGGGTCTGTCACAGATACGATTTTGAGGTGATTCGACGATCAGGTTATTTTCAATAGATTTATGTACAGTGGCAAAAATACAGCCTTTAACAATAGGAAAAACAAATATTTTCTTTGGTGTTCTTTCTCCTTAAGGCACAGCAAAACAAATGCTAGCCTTAATCTAAGGATACTTTTCTCCACGCAGCATAAAAGCAGGCCATCTGCAAATTCAGGAAAAAACAAACTGAGATTTAAACTGTTTGCCTCAGTTGCATTACTCCTGTAAAGCAGCTCTCTCTGATATGAGAAGATCTACCTTCTTGGCCTAGAGGCCTCGGGGGCTGATAGTGACACGCACTGGCTGAGGAGTAAGGAGAAACCCGAGGCCACAGGGATTCGCTCTGAATCGGGCCAGCGCAGACAGACAGCAACATTTGGCCCGCAGTCCTCTAACCCAAATCCTTTCACAAGCATTCTCTTCAACGCTGAAGTATCAACAACAAAGACTGCAGTATCATCGGTGGCTGAGAGGCACTGAGGCACTGCAAACTCTCCGGAGTGACACGAGGCCTCCAGATCTTGAAAGCTGCACTCTAACTTTGTAATGGAATCAGAAGTTGCCTTCTAGGAAGTGTAAACCATTTCAGTTTAGCCGGAGCCATAATAATAACAGACGTTGACAGATCCTAGCTGCTGGTCAACTGGAAGATGCTCTGCCACGAATAAAAGTCACTGCTAATAACAGTATAAAACCATCTCTTCAGCAGAATCAGGTAGGAGGCTGGCTGTGAAAGGTGGAAGAACAAGACAGTGTTGTTGCAACAAAGAAGCCGAGTTATCGTTGTGGGAACGTTGGGTAGAGGAAAAGAAACACATCTGGCACTTCCTATTAATACACGTGCGTTTACAGGGGGCACAGCGTCTCCTCGATGTGTTGCTGCAGCCTGGAGCACAAGAGCGCAGAGCTGGGAAGCTTGTCACGGGCGATATGAATTTAGGAGCTCTGCGCTATCGAGTGGGTTTTCACCTCGAGCTGTCACATCAGCAACAGGACTTTAATAAGTTGTTCTCACAGCAGAAACGCTTCAGACTGGCTCCCTGCTCGGCTGAGTCTGTCTGAGACCGTTTCCAAACACACAAACATACAGTGCCCTGGGTTTAATGAGGTAAGCTTAACGTACACAAGTTTCTCTATCCAAACAGCTAACTGGTTGAGTCAGGGGATTGTTTTTGTTGCTTTTCGTTTCTTCTCCAGCTTTATTTGCTTTAAGGAAGATATTAACACAGCTCTTTCTTGTGTACAAATTAGTACAGATATCTAATCTGTTTGACATAATGATTAAGCTGAACAAAAACGCCAACTTTGGCAGAAGTGTATTAATTTGAAGTGACATGTTTTTTCATTTTTCTGCTTTTTATGTCACAATCATCTTTAATTTCAGTAAACAGCCAGATTTGCCATTGCAGTGAGTTATGGAGGGTAGAATTATAGTCCCTGACATAAAACCCTGTAGCAGAACATAAACTTATGTATCTTCAGAGTTTATGCAGTGTCTCTTTCATTCATGTCTGTCAGTTTGTTGAGCTCCCCAAAAAATGATTTTTTTGTAACGGATGCTGAAGTCATAATTGTAGTCTGGGTGCCATATAAACAAAACATTCATGCAAAGAGTTCAATTATACAGTAAGATTTCAAGAACCATTAACTTAAATTGCTCTCTGAGGTACTTATATAAGATACCCAGGCACCACCATAGTGTTTTGAAGAAAGCAATCCAGTACATCATACCAAACAATTGCATACTGTAGAAACAATAAATGTGTAGTTGCTCTTATTTTTAATGTACATTTTAAATATTTGCAGCTGTATTTTTACACACCCTTTATTTTAAGAAAGGACTAAAATAAGGATATTATATTTTCCGAGTCTTTGACTAATTCAAATGGATTTAAGAGGGGCATTTTGGGTTATTTGTTATTGTTTTTCAAGTATTTCTTGAAGTTAAAAATGTTTGTTTTTACATTCTTAAAAAGGTTGTGACAGCAGAGGTCATTACTTATTATTATTTATTGTAAAGTGATACATCTGGATTATGAATTGAAAGTGATTTGGTTTCTAACTATTATTTTAATTATTTAGTTTTTATTACTTAAATTCCTGCTTTGAACCTTTGTGTTTTGTTCTGCCGATTTGTGTTTATTTTTATTTCAAGTGTAAGCCAAAACTCTTTAAAACTCTAACCAATCATATCCACCTCAAATACGGCATGACTGCACTATCCTCTCTTGTTATGACATATGTATATTAACAATTCAAATTAAATACATTTTTATACTTTAAATGTGTATATTGTGTGCGATACAATAGAATTTTTGCCTATATTTAGTAATTCATGTTTTTTAATCCAACCATCCAACCAGTCCAACCGTGTTTATATTCTGCGTACCGCGAATGTATGAATCAGATTATAGCGAGGTTGAGCAAGTGAGAATTTAAGGTCAGACTTCCTCTGTAGGAATGTTGTTGGCCAGGTTCCCCCAAGTTAGTCAATTTCCAGTTATTCTCTAATGGGTTTACTGGCTGTTTACTGTCAATAGCTGGCCCTGTGTCTTAAGGCTAATTACCATCCCTTCCTTTTCACACTTGTGTTTGTTATTGAAAGTGATGTGCGGTTTGCAGTACTTAATAACTCAGGGGTTAAATATTTGTTTCATTTTCATCCGAGCCTGTTTATCTGTTTAAATGGTGTCTAGACATAGGTCAGGAGTTAATTTCTATCCACAAATGCCAGAGTGACCCTCAAGTCCAACTAAATATATGGTAGAGGAGGTTTTGCCCAGCCAAGGCAGTTTGCATTATAGCTTAATATTAGAGTGCCAGTGAATTTATAGCCTGGAAATGATTTTTCGACATTTTGGTGGGTTTCTATTTTAAGACACGCTACTACAAGAATGTGCAGGATGTTGTTGTAAATGAAACGCAGGGCTTTCGTAGGCCTTTTCCTGGATAAATCATATTTAAGGTCGACGGGGCTCTGTTAAAGCAGCGTGTAGGATGCTGTCAGCAGAGGAACAAATAGCTGAGCGGAGCAGGCCGAGATCTAATGCTGTCACTTTGGAGATAAGCATCACATGGGGGTGTGGGGGGAATTCATTAGGAAGAGAAGAAAACGGCTTTGGGTCAGTTACCCTGCCTTCCGGCAACAACGCAATTCTCCAAGCGAAGCGGGTCAGAGAACAGCATCTCCGCTACATGCAAAGTTTCCACCGACCCATTAAAGTGTAATTAGCCACTTTGGAAATCCCCCCTCAATAAAAACTAACCAAAAATAACACTAATATAAGTTAGACTGACTGCTAATAGCACGTAAGGTGTTTTAATTCATTTTCCTAGCTTGTATTTCAAATGATGGCTCTACATTAACCTTTACTTTCTGTAAATTAACTATCTGTCCTGTAAACAGTAAACAAATACATTTGTTTGTATCTCATTAAATCACATAGTATCATTTCTAGAACAATAATGCAAATGGCTGAATATCTTTAAGGCAAGATGTTGAAGGCTTGGTAGTTTCTGGATTGCTGTAAATAGGCTTTTTTGTTTTTCTTTTTCTTTCAGAAAAAGAAAGAAACATTTACAAAGATGCGTGTATCACTCAGAGTAAGTATATATATATACCTGGTGTACCAGCTCTTTTTGTGTTTACCCTGTTGATATTCTAGCCACTTTCACAAACATTATCCAAAATGGCTGTTTTTCTTCCCTCGCCTCCTGTGGTTTGTCTTTCACACTATAAAGGTGACTTTTTGAAGACGGGAGCTCGAGACCCAGACTGAGTCGGTTTTCTTGCGCCTGTGCGATCCGCGTACCTAAAAGGCAATGCTGTGCTCGAGAGCCGCGAGCGAGGATGTGTTCTGTTTTTAGCCGGAGCTCTTGGCAGCCTGGTTTTGGCAGAGATTAGCGGAGCAGAGGGGCCTGAAAAAGGGAATTCCACAGGCCTCTCATCCTCCACTCAGATGGGGAGAAAAAGCCTTTTTTTTCTCTAGCTGTTGACAAAAGGCCACTTCGTAAACTGGCAGCATCCAACACAAAGCCATGCAGGAAGGGAGGGACCCACACAAACAACAGGCGGATGGAAAGCATAGTTCACATTTTTACACACGCAAAATATGTTAGATAAATAACTGCTGTTTTGTGCTTTTTTTATATAAATACTATGGTTTAACTGTGCCAGATGAACATTCCATCCAAATGGAGGCCTTTCTTGTCTATTTAATTGTCCAAAAATGTCAAAAGCATCTGGCCGCCTCTCTGTCCCTGAAAGCAGCAGGAACGCACATAGGAAAGGTAGAGCTGTGAGCATTATGAGCAGGACCGAGCCTCGGCCAGGGTTTCTCATGTTTACTCGGCTGTGTTTGTGTTTTGTTGTGGAAACTGGATACAGAGCAGGGAAATAAACTGGAAAAGAAGGGAAGGCACAGCTTAAAATCTTTTCATCAGATGTCTGTAACCATCTACTCTCATTACATTTCCTCAGGACACGGTTGGCAGGCTGTAACCACACTTTGTTTTTAGAGAGTTTACTCCAGTTTAGTTTATTTTCTGTCCTCTGTTGCCCACAGAGTGACTCATCTGGACGCCAGCTTTTATCACGTTCACTGAAGGCAGTCTAGTGAGCTGTGTCTCAGACCCACCGAATGCCCTGCAATGCTGTGGTTCAAGATCATTTTAGACTGGAGTGGGGGGTCGGTCTAGTTAAAGTCATGGGATAAAAGTAGGAAGATCAACCACAACCAATCAGTATTGCAGGTTTTGCTTCAACCCAGAGCCACAGTATCAAAGCATTCATGAAGTGTGAAGGCAAGGATCTGTATCTTAACGTTCCTGAAATCCCAACCCCACCCCTTGAAAAATATGACACGAGCACAATGGGTTGAATGGCCTCCTCTCGTTTGTGAACTTCATGTTCTTATGTTATATTTGCTAAATTAAAGTCAAAACTATTTTTTCCTCAAGTTCCTCAAGTGAATGTGAAAGGCTTTAATAAGTTTGTTTTGATTTCATTATGATTTGAGCTGGAAATGGCCAGACCATTTCTAAATCTGTCAGTAAGAGGATTGCAGGGGTAAGAGCTCTGTGTGATACAGGGTAAAAAATTCTGAAAATCGAAACCAAAAAACAAATCGCTCTTGATCGGAGCGGAGGAGACGTGCCCTGGGCGTGGGGTGAATGTGAACCGTGCACTCGCCTGCAGAGGTCGCCCCGCACCCGAACGGCTTCAAACCCCCACCCCCCGGTGTTTTAACAGTTCTGCTTTATTGCTTTCGCCAGGTGACACAGCTGGAAGACAACCCGTCCCCACATCGCCCCCCGCCTCTGAGAGCAGCAGCGCGGCACACAGCATCGGCAGCACACAAAGCACTCCCTGTTCCAGCAGCAGCATGGCCTAGCCCAGGGAGAGAGTGCAGCCCGGGAGCACGGGAAGAGGGTCACGGGGTCACGGGGACTGTTTGTTGACGTAAGCTTTCCCAGGATGAAAGGAAGTATTTTTGGTTGCTTTTGAAAGCAGAGAGGGGTGTTTTATTTTCTGTCTTTCTATCTCGCTCTCTCTCTTCCCCATCCTAAAGATCATCGAATGATTTCCTTTTGCTGCCAGTCAGTGCCCTTTTTCCCTTCTAACCAACAAAGCGTTTAAAAAAAAAAAAAAAAGTGTGACAGAACTACTACTAATTTTATCCCGGACTGGGAATTGTGAAAACAAGGCAAAACCAGCACCAAAACCGAAAATAGAAATGGTTTGGAGTTTTTGATGTGAAATTCTGACCAGGTTTTGTTTTTCTTTTCCAAATGCTGCTTTTTTTTTCAGTAACACATGAAAAAAAACTTTAATTTTCTTTATTTTTTACTTCATACGGTCGTGTAAAGCTTGTTAATTTTATAGTATAAGGATGCTGGCCAGAGAAATGATTGGATAATTCCAGTCCAGAAATCTAGATTATTTGTAAAAGAATGTTTTTTTGTGCATATTGTAAATAGGAGAAGTGTTAGAGACAGACCATGAAAGTATATCACTTTAATTACAAGGTGTTCCTAAGTAATTCCAGTGCATAAATATTTGTCATAGAAACGGGAGAAATGGCAAACGGCCGGTATTCCGAATGTGTTATATATATAAATGCTTTATATTTGTTTCTGCCAAATGATCTTAAGTTTGTGCTTGGTATCTTTTTAATCCACTGTAATATTGTTTTCTAAAAAATATATATATATCCGTCTGAAATTGTGTATAGTTATTGCATAAATCATATCTGATTGTGCACATTGTGAAAGGATTGGGCATTAGAACTAAGCTAAAACAACAGGAAATTGAGAGAAACCGATTCTTAACTACTACACTGATGTGCTCCTTCAGGGTCTAACACCACTATCTTGTTTTGTTGTTGTAAATTCCTCAACACCAAATATTCATGATTTCCTCAACCTTAAACTGGCAAAGGGAATTCGATCAATGTTGTGCAGTTACCAAAACACCTTTTTATACAATTTGTTATTGTAGAGCAACTTTTAGGGTAAAATTAGCCATTGAACTTGAGGATTAGTGGGAACCGAAGTGAAACCCAAAATGCAGAGGTGGACAGAGGGAGGTCACTAGTTTTTGGCATGACATTGTGTTTTCCATGTCAGGAAAGTGTCCGTTTGAATTAGTTCTTTAGCACGATTAAACAAATATATATATACCGTGCTTCTGAACTCATGCTTTAACAAGCTTCCTCTACCTCTTAAATCCATGCATGAGATTCAATTTCTCAGTTTCACATTCGAAGGTTTGGATTGGTTATATTCCTAAAGATCAAAAATCACAAGGATTGGCGCAATCACATACACATGTATGTTATAAAGGGACCATCCGCTGGGTTTTCACCTAACTAGACAAGGGTTTCAGAGTATGCATTGGGAATAAGATGCTACACGTGCATATTATAATTTGAAGTTTCATTTATATCTTGAAGCTTAATTCAATTGAAGATCCCATTACTCTGTTCCAAAGTTCCTTTATACTAGTCCTAGATATGTGTATGCATTACATAACACTTTGTATATTATGTACACATTTCCCTTTATACTTCAGTGTGTGTGTCATGGACAATTGATCCATCACGATATATAAGAGGCACCTATATAATCCCACCGCCATGTATACCATATGAATGTCAAGAACTATAACTATTTATGATGTGCCTTTTCAAAACCATTTCTATGTATCTTTGGAACCTACAAGGGATTGGAAAGAAAAAAAAATAGAAAAAAAAAGGGAAGAAGGGAAAAAAATGAAAACATCATTCAGTGTATATATTTGGATAGAAAAATACAAGACTGTCTAACTCTAATTGTATCAGAACATAGAACTAATTGTATCAGTGTTGCGTGCTGCCAAACCTACTTTTTAGAATGTATTTTATCTCAAAGCTTTTAATTGTATGTAAAACATGTATAGATGTCTTCAGAGAAGATGACAGAGTATTTTAGTAACACAGCTATATTTTTATTATTTTGTGAACAGCGTGTATAAAGTTGTATTTGTTTTAAGGTATTTACTTTAATAGAGCCATCCTATACATCTTTTTTGTTTAATGTACTGTGAAGTTTTGTGCGCTATGTATATTTTTCTAGTGTACTGTAAATATCTTGCCTCTTCTTTGTCCTGTTGTGAGTTCTTGTATTTGATTGTGTGTATATATGTGTGTTTGTATGTGTACAAAGGTGATGTGCTTTAAAATGAAAATGCCACCATAGACATCGAATATGTGTGTTTTTTAATTGTGCCCATCTAAATGTGTCTCTCACTATATGACAATCTATCTTGAGGTAAAGAGAATGGGGTGTGTAACGCAAAAGTTATTTTCTTTTACAAAACCGCTTACACACATCTGCCTCAAGCAATTTGATTTGGTTTATATATGCGTTTCTGTTTGAAGATTAGAAATCGCTTTCTTTTGATAACCTCCATATCACTGTTACAGCTTTTATTTAATTGAGCACTACATTTTTTTTTTCTACCCCAAATCCTCTCCACATCCTGCACACTCCGGACTGTGTGTGTGTTCAGAAAGCCAGAAAACGTCTGAGGATTGAAAGCAGCGTATCTTTGTGAACACTAACCTCTTTCTGGTGGTTGTGCTGTCACCAATGCTTTAGACCAGCCCTAACAGGTTGAGACATTTGTGGTGAATGATTGATTTCATTTGCCCGTTTTCTAAAGGAGGTGTGATCTTTTGGACGCCAATAATCAGTCATTTATGGGCTGTTAAATTGAATGGCATTCCAGTGGTTTTGTGACTTACCTTATTGAAGGTGGTGGGTTCACCAGAGGGTTTCCCCTACCTCTGTTTTATTTAACTCTCTGTATACATCATTGGTTTGGGATATGCATTACGTTATGAGGATGATTTATGGAGGAACGTGGTGGGAAGCAAAAATGTTTCTTGGCACAGAGTTGGATTACATCTAGAAGAACACACCCAATTACCAAATTTTAAGATTGTGTGAGTTCTTTCTCACGGAAGGAGAAGCTCAGTGGGATTTTGAGACGGGTATTAGTCAATCTCAGCAACAACATGATCAAATCTGCTCCCCGTCCAACCGTACAAAGATGCCTTGCTGTGATCACACAATGAACTAATGGGAAATTGAGGAAAAGTACCTCACAGCCTTGCCCTGGCGGCTGACAACCCCACACTGTATACAGAGAGTTAATTGCATGGACAGCTGGAGGGTGAAAACTAATATCCATTAAATGTACCTTTTGTTTTCAAATTTAAGATTGTATATTTTGTTTCTACCAGTCATTTCTTTAAAGTATATCTACCTCACTGTTTTAATGGATGTTTTATTTTTGTCTGTATGGGGAGTGTGTGTGCGCGCGTGTGTGTGAGTGCGAGTGTGTTTGTGCTTTCCTCGTTGGGTGCCGACTTGTCAAACAAGTGCCGTAAAGTGGTGACTGATGTCATAAGCGAGACCCAGGGGTGTTCAATCAGTAAAAAGCCTTCCGTTACGGGGATCTGAGGAAAGAGTTGGTTCCTGGGGTCCTAGGATCCATTTCCTCGGCCACGATCCGTCTCATTGAGACCCCTGACTGGTTCCAAAGGATTTTCACTTCCCTTCTTAGAAGATTTCCTGCAGGAAGGGAAAATATGCACACTCTATAGACTTAACAATAGAAACAGAAAAGGTCTGTTTAAATCAACAAGGGAAGGAAAGGAACAATCTTCATTGTCATTGCGTACAGAGTTGGACAGGTCAATCAAAGCAGCTCGAACGGTGGCTACTGTGAACACCCCTTGCTTCAAGCTACTTTTCAGTTCACTAAGGTATTGTAAAGTGTCCCTGCTGTAAATTAGCCTGACTTTTATACACTTTTTATATGCATAATAAATTCTTATAATCTAAAAAGTGCAGATATTTTTTGTCTTGTTTTTTAACTTCGACTTGGAAGTGAGTTTGCGGTTTTGATTGCTTGTTTGGTTTATTCCAGGAAGAAAAAATACAATATAAACATTCTGCCGATGGTCTGTGTACGTATTGTATTTACAAAGCCTAACTACTAGATATAAATCCCCAAAACATTTCTTTATCATAGTTATTTACTTTACATCGGTTTTCATTGACATCACACAATAATCACATCAAATTTCTCCCTTTACACGAGAATAAGATTAAAAACTGCAATCTCTTTTTCTTGTAATACATTAAAACAAGAAATTAAGTATACTTAACCTTCAATCTAACAATAACACATCTGTAATATATTTCAGCAGAAAACTGACTGTTCTGTGGAATTTTCACCGTATTTATTTGTTTTCCAGAAACAAAACTAAACATTGTGTTGCTTTTGGCTCTGTCTTTTGGTGCTGAGTTCAGCCATCTTGGAAATGAAGTCATGAGATAAAGTTAATCATGACGGGGAACAGTTGACAAATCCTATCTGGCGATGGCCGGGAGATTGGATCGGAATCATGAATTTGTTACTCTTGCCGTTTCAAGACTCAATTACAGCTGTTTGATCTCCATTACATTTAATAAAAGAGCAAAATAAACCTGGTTTAAGAATGCAGCGTAAAGGCATTTGGCAGGCTTGTCTAGGTCAATGACATCACCTTGTTTAAGTGTCACTACGAATAGCCAGAAATTATGAATGTTGCACTACAAGCAAAAGTGCTTCACTGAAGTACGCACCCCAACCGGGAACAGTGTGATATCAATGAACTCAGTGTCATTGATACAAAGCCTCGCCCTTCATAGAGAACAGCTGTGTCCTGGTCCCACTGTCCGATCCGCAGAAACGACACTACTTCTTCCTGCGGGGGATTCAGGGACTGCGCTGTGAGTACAGACATCAAGGCAGTTTACTATCTGTCTTCCTTCTTATTTGATTTTACATTAACGATACAACAAATGCAAGACAGAAATATGAACCTCTTTTATCTGAAGTCCCATAGCTATACGCTCCTCAAGTGTGTGACAAGCACTGTTTTTTTGTCAGGTCTGTGTATTTACTGCATATTTGGATATAAAAATGGCAGAGTGCCATACTTTACCCTATTCTGGCACAACTCCTAGGTGAACAGAGGTAAACTGCTACTGTGTTAAGTGATCTTACTGTAACTGTGAGCCAAAACCATAAGGGATGCAAATCATACGAACACATACAGAACATTTATATTAATATCGGTTTCATAATTTGTTTGAACACATTAACAGTTTAAGCTTCATCTTGTTTGTGCAATGTGACGGGAAGGCTTGTCCTCTTCAGTCCTAAGGTTGGTCCTGCAGCATTCCTCTTAAAAGGTGTTGTAACCCCTGTTGATGTTACATCTTTGGTCCAGCTGGTCTATTTCACTCATTAAATAACCCTTTTGAGGAGTCCAGGTGCATTCAGTCTAACTCTGAGGTTTATTCATAAAATAGCTGTAGGAGCGTGATCAATATTTTCCTTCTCTCCATAGAGAGGCCATAATGGAGCATACACCTACAACAGTGCTATTTAAACTTCTCCTTAGATCTAAATAATACCACAGTAACTGCAATGTAGTATCTTCCAGTCCTGCGTAATGGATCTAAGATCAATAGGGTCCAGTTCTCGCTTGTTCAGAGGAGGTGTGAATGAGATCATGCCTCATGCTTCGTGCCTTAATAGAGACTTCACAGCAACCCCTTCTTTTTTTGAAGTCTTTCACCTTTGACACTATTTACTGGAGCACGGCCGTGATGTTTTTGCATTGCCCAACCACAAGAAGCCATGGAGTTTGGCACAGGCCTCTGTGGTTTAAAACGGACTGGTTTTCATGATCACGTGATTCCTTATGCATTAGACGTCTCTTAATCATCGGCAATATTCCCAGTTATTAGTTATTTCGTTTACCACTGTAACTGTGCTTTTTATTTTTGCACCTCCGAACCTCCGTAAAACGTCAGTCATTTTGTATGTAAAAAAATTAGTAAAAGGATCTCAAAAAAGGAATCCTACAATAGCTAGAAAACCCATACAATTCACACAGTCCTAACCTATAACTGAAATGCGGTTCCCAAAATAAACTATTCCCATGCGTTGCTGAATATGCAGCCGAGTTACAGGTCTTTATTTTCCACTGTTCGCCGACTGTAGGCATGAAGCCCACACTATAGTAAACCAATGAGATGGGTAATTTGCAACAGAAACAGTCGGAAATCTGGCCAGCCTGTAGTGTTTAGCATTTATTTTTAATTTATGTTGCTACCTTTGACATTTTTAAAACCTTATTTTCTTTTTCCCCCCTTCTCAATGATTTTGATAGGACAAATGCCAGCTCCGATAGAATTCGCAAGGCCTGGAATTTTATTGTCGACCCACCCAGTTCCACAGCCCCGAAAGCGAGTTACATGCAAAGATCAGCATTCAGATCTGTCCACACAGATGACTATTCCTTTTCTTATTTGACTTTTCAAGTTGTAACACAATCCTTATCAGATATGCACCCATTTCAGAGTTCAACACAATTTAAACAACATTGTATTAGCAATATTTCCTTCCATTAAGTATTTTATAATTAATTGAGAGCTCTGCAGGAACACGCACTAGAAGACAGTGAAGGAGTGGTCACCAGGATTGGGAAACCCTCTTACATACATATATACATATATATTAAAAGAATTTGAAAGTGATGCCTTTGGATTCTTAAATAATATTTAAAAAAAAATCTTTGTGACAGTTTAAGATTGTGTTTTCCTTTTAAGAAAGAAATAACAGATGTAATTTCAGCATGGTGCATGAAAAATGTATCTGTAAGCCATACGTCAGGTTTCAGAGATTAAGACCAGGCAGGCTGAGATTTAAAAGCAAGCTGAGATCTGTTTGTGACAAATACCGTCACAAATACCCCAGACTGTTCCAGTCTTCCGCTGATTGGGTGAACGAGGAACAAATCTGGTGCCAAGTTGGAGGATTAATTACTTTCACTTGGCTTTCTCTGGTGCAGGCCACTTACGCGCACTGAGGAGTTTGAGAAAGCTCTTGATAAATGATCCTGTTGATATTACTCACTTTCAGCTGGGTTGCAAAGCTCCAGGGAGACTTCTAAGAAGGAACAAATAAATGAAAAGAAAAAAGAAAAAAGTCCAATAATATTTACACAAGATAAAGAGCAGCTTTAAAATGAAGAGAAAAAACTTATTCTTTAATGGGTTCAGGATTTTCCCCTCAGGCTTCTACCAACATCATTTTAATAACAATACAGTTGGGCAGAGCCAGTCAGTGGCTCTCCAGCTGTGCCAGTTATCTGTTGTTTTATTTTAAACAGATTCACATCACTACCCCACGTAATCAAATGACTTGACTGCAGTAGGTTATGGTTTGTGTTGCCAGAACCTTCACTAACACACATGTAAGATATTTGCTGCCAAATATGAAATAAAATGAAGACCAATGCAGAGTACAATATCATTTAAAACTGAATGATAAACAACTGTGGCCCAACACTGGCTGACAATGGGAATGAAATTGCAAATGCTTAGGTGAGCTACAGTTTCTATTCAATCCTTTCTGTTAATTGTTATTTGTGAGTGGATATTTATTCATTTATTTATTTAACATTTTTAATTACCAAACTTTTAACTAACCCTGAGTACTGACATGCACTGACTACCTACAATGGTTAACTGTTCTGTTGAATTCTTTCTGAAGGGGCCTCTCTTTGTTTCCAGATGTTACGCTTGCCTTTAAAGAGAGAGTCTTCTAAATCCAGATGTTACAGAAGAAGCCAATATGTTTAGGAAAGTCTTGGCTCTATGTTATGAGACTACAAACAGTAGATGGGGAGGTATCAAAACCCATAGGCATAGATGAAGGGAGTGTCAATTTGCATTTATAGATTCCAATTTCATGGCTTTTGAAATACATCTGAAACACTTTAGCTGAAGCTCAGAAATATAACAAATTGAACCAACAGACAGTTCACTGCACTGAATCTGTAAATACAATGTTTGGTCACATCTTAATAAGGTGGCTCGGACGAAAAGGCAGTCTTAAAGATGAACTAAGACCATGATGAGCACAAAGCTCCCCTTTGATTGATTACAAAAATTAAAAAGCTGAATCCGTAAGTGCTCATTAACACGGGGTTTCAGTCAAGGGAAATGTGATGAGTTCTGCTGGGTGTGTCTGAGGGCATGAGGCTGCAGCGTAGTTCTTGTCAAACTCTTTCCAGCAGCCCCATAGCGAGGTCTATTTGGTGGTGAGCAACATGAAATTCAACCCTGCTGTCATGGAGAGTGCCTAATGACTCCAAATATGTTGTGCAAGAACAGCAGTGCAGGGCCCTCAATCCCTCACACTGGGCCACTTAGTGAACAACAGACAGGCAGACTGGGGACACAGCAAACTGGGCTGGACTGTGCCAGTGCTTAGTTAGGAAAGCATCGATGGGAAAAGGTGGAAAGTGTTTTTAGTTGTGTGGTATCATTAATGCAACATTGCCGCAAGTCTCTCTGTATGAATTCATTTATATTGTTAGTACTGTATTCAACAAAATGGAAGGTACACACATGGGTTAAAACGTATTGGCTAATGGTTATGGCAAGTAGCGTTTGATTGTTTTTCTTCAGGACAAGGGTGTTTTTGTCTTCTCTCTGTGCCTTCTGTACATTCAAATGAATGTAGGCGTCCTGTTATTTTTTATCTAGTGCTGCCTTAACTAACAATGCAATGCATGCAAGTTAAAAAAAAAAAAAAAAACATTTTTGCATTGGAATATAAATGTTTGTTTAAAACGCCTGCTGTATTCAATGCGGTGCAGCAGTTACAGTCTCGCTGTGTGAATAAGAGCGTCACCAAGTTTAATTTATTCTTCACTAGGGGAAGCAGAAGACTACCTTGGGATACACGTGTAAATTGAAGAATTTATCGTTAGTGCATTTTCTTAAAATTAATACGTTTTTGCACCTCTCACTCCTTACTGACAGTATTTATTTATGTAGGCTATTAATTTATTAATTCCCAGGGAAGTTGGAAAGATGGTTGCCTTTGTATGCCTGTTGTGTTACCTCCTTCCCCAGTACATTTTCTCCCTATAGTTTGTATTATAGATTTGCAGCTGGTGGGGCTGGTCTGCATCTACAGCTTTCGTTTTAATCCTGGAAAACTTTGCTTAGGTGAGAATCGCGCAACTCGGGGAGCATGATCATATAGCAAACAATAGAAATGTGCTCATATGCGTTACTCAGACACCATATTTTATACACCTCTATTACATGTAATATAACAAAAATGAAAGATTTTTCAATCAATACTTTATTTATACATCATATTCAACATCAGTTAATTCAATCAACACTGATATAACCACTGCCCCCTGTTGGCTTACTTGGGTGATCAACAAAACCAGCCAGTCTGCTTTCCAGTCCAATTGTCCTTTTCACTTTAGAGCCTCTTGGTTGCCCCACTTCAAGATGGTCCTTCTGCTCCCATTTTGCCCCAGGTTCTTCCACAAACGTCTTTCCTGTTTGGAAGGGATTGAGGTTGGGTGTGAATGCAGCTAAAGCTATTGAATTAAAGCTACAATAAGTGTGCCACATACATTGACTGTGCAGTGGGTACATGCATCAAAGTTTCTGAACAACAGCAAAGAGGCCAGCAAAGGGGTACTGGGTATGTGGGGCGGCGGGGGGCTGAGAAGCATGTATTCAGCCCGTAGAAGTCTGCCATCTGAAACCCCATTCTTCAGGAAGAGTGGCATAGGTCGCTGAATAAAATGAAAACCAAATGTTGACACTTAACAGTCACACTCCCCGCCAATATCTGTGCGGTTTTTAATATATATGAGTGTATAATATGCCTGACATAATGTTTTCAGCACCGGGGGATGTTGTTATTGATTTAATATGGCCATTGTGTTCTTGATTTCTTATATCGGAAAATAAATATTTCCACACAACTTTGACAAATGCGTTGTATTGCTGGCTCCTGCTGGTTTGATAACTTGGTGTTCAGCCAAGACAAATAAGTGCTTCTCTCTCTAAAACGACTCTCTAGTAAATTAAATTGTAAGTCTATAATGGTTGATTATTTATCAGTGTTCTCTGTCTATTCTGTGGTTGATCCCTTGAACTCATCACAAGAATGCAGGCCAGCTATCAGTAGTGGTGTAAAATCTTTCATTCTTCAACAGAGTGGGAAAACTATTTACAAATGATTATAGACTCTACAGTGGGGCAAACGGTGAGCTAGTAACATGTTTTTGACCCTCCTGAGTGTAGGAGAGTGAGGTAAAAGTCAATGGGAAATTCACGAGCCAGACCAACCCAAGACCATCAGTATTTGTGAAGTACTTTTACTTTTTTTTGTACTTTATCGTAGGAAAAAAGTAAATGACAGGATATGGATGCACTTCTGTCATCAGTTCAAACATTTTTTGGACAATGTTTAGAAAATCAGATTTCTGAAGTATACCAAAACAACTCCCCAAGAATTCCCTCACGCCAGAAAGCCACCACAAAAGCTCAATAAAAAGTAGACTTAATTAAAATGTGTTATTCCACTGAATAAAAAGCACAACTTGGAAAGCAATCCCAGAAGGGCTCCCAAACTCCACGCTGAAACAAACCCGCGAAAAACCACATTGCTATTTACTAGGCCTAAACACAACCAGATGTTTCGCTCTGAACCTATAAAGGAATTAAACATGCACGCCCGTTCTGATTGGTGGACGTGGAGTCCCAGCTGATCGGCTACAAATTCTAACTAGAATAAAAAAAAAAACAGATGTTGAAACTGTACTGTGCTCTGAAACTCACTTTACAACCTGAGCCGCTACTGGAAAGGTGTTAAAAAATAAAAACCCACTGCTGCTGTGCAAACAGAAACAGAAAAGGGAACCCTCGGGGGGGTTATAGTTGGGAATAAAAGTAATAGATCAGAAACATGTACACTTTGGTATTAGTACAGTATCATTAACATCTCCTTTGACCCCTGACCCTTTGTGTTTGCATGTGGTATGCGAGGTTTGGGTTGCAAGTTAGATTTTCCTTAATTGTAGGCCGAAGCTGTAATTATTACACAATTAAGGAGTCTGTGCACCTGAGCAAAGACAGTAAGTCTGATTGCATCTGTAAACTGTAGTTAGTCAAAAAACAGGCTGTCATAAAGGCATTGGCAGGTGTAAATTATGATCTGATAAACTATGGAAAAAGTTCCCCACACCTATCCGGTTACTCACTCTGTTTTGCTTCTATTTCAAATGCAAACTGGTATCAGGGTGTTTTAATTTGCCCGCTTTCAACAACAACCGAGAGCCAGGCTGCTGCTAGTGTTTAAAATGCACTACATGTGTCGCCTCTGCACTGGAGAATACGTTGTCTACACAAATGCACAAGATGTCAGCAGCCTTGATTTAGTATTAGTCTTTAATGGGTTAATCGCACAACCTCACATTGTTCCACTCTGTAACAGACCAAACTTGTGCTTTGTCAACACTTTTGCCCTTAAAAAGGTATCTCTCTCATTCAAAAAGATGCCTTTCAAAGATGTGTATTGATGTACAGATAATGTATATATGTAGCCCTTTACCAGACAAGTAAAATCCCACATATTCAAAAGATTTAAACCAGAACTTTCTAAACCAGAAGATTTCGGCCTACAGTTTCACTAAGCTGCTTTTTGGGATATACCAGAAAAAGGCCATGTAACCCTCCTCTTACGCTACTCTGTCCTCAGGCTGCTCTAACTGGGTTTAAACAGGGAATGGGGATCTGTTTTTCCTTATGTGCAGCCAGCCAGTTCCTCAGAGAGCAGCCGAGCGCTCAGTTCAAAGCCGAAACTCTCAACAGCACTTTGCCTTTGAAGACGTCAGCATTGCGCAACGAGGAGACCGGCCTGCTTCGCTGGAAGTGAGGCTTTCAAGTGTACGGCTCTCAGTCCCCCCCCAGATCTCAGTGCATGTACTCTTTTGAAGAATAAAGCACTGGTATTGATATGACTATAATGTCAGGCTGTGTCTTATTGTTGTGAGCAGGCTTCCTGTATCCTGATGCACTCACTTTCACTAAATAAAGTTTTCTAACTCAGACAAAGGCCAAGACACAGCTTTGAAACCAAATGGAAAACTTCTGCCCCTGCTCTTGCTTCCACTGAAATGTATAACCGAGGGTGCTGCAGAAATCCTATATTGTCATCCATAGCAGAGCTTTGTTTTCAACGTAGAGTTGCTGTTTCTGTCGGTTGGAAAATAGAGCATGTGCCGAGTCACTGTACGGCTCGAGTCTGTGCGAGTTAATGTCCATCACGGAGAGAAAACGACATCGACAGAGGCATCACTTACAAGCAGATGGGTCTCATTTGGGTCTGTTTCACTCCTATTCCCCGTCCTGCTGATTTAGTGGCATTGAAACCGTCCAAGGAATCTCAGCGTTCGACTCAAGTGTAACTAGTCATCATTCGCTCCGTTTTTAAAATGTATGTTGACATGTACAACAAAGAAAAACAGCTTGTTGAATTAGTGTGGGAGCTCTACCCAGGCTCAGTTGTGGTCGAAAGACTTCACATCCTTCATCTGAAATCATGTTCGGAGATTCATTTAGTTGAATTAAGATTGCTGATTTAACTATATGTATGTATCAGTAATGTATTGTTTGCTGAACGGGTTCCAGCTGGTTGAACTGAATAAGTGTAAACTTTGGATTGCAACTACAATCAATCAATGGAGTGCCACTCAAAAGTTTATACACTCCTCATCTTAATCAATTTGGATCAAAACATGCTGGGTCAACTCCATTCCAATCTGTTTTAATGTGAAACAGCAGACTCTCTCCTCCATCGCTGTTAACTCTGCCTTTAAAGCAGGGGTCTCAAACTCAAATTCCTGGAGGGCTGCGTTATGGTGGTTTTTGTTCCAACTGAACCCTCAATTACATCATTTGTCTAATTAGTCAATTTGACATTTAAAAAAATATTTTACAGTTTATGGTGTAAAAGTGGATTTGATACGAGGTACAGTCACTTATAAAATATCCCGGGCCTGCATAGGTGTTTAAATGTCTCATTAGCAATTAGACCAATTAAGTAATTAAGGACTCTGTTGGAATGAAAACGGCCCTTCAGGGATTGAATTTAAGACTCCTGCTTTAAAGCAATTAAACAAAGCAAAGGAATTGGTCAGATATATATATATATATATATATCGAGAATAAGAAGAACATGGTGTCATGGCATGAGAAAGTTCAAACATAAATATATAAACCAGCCCTTTCAAATGAGCTATGGATTTCATACATCTCCACGTTTCCTCCAGGCCGACTACGTCTGTTTATACACTCACCTAAAGGATTATTAGGAACACCTGTTCAATTTCTCATTAATGCAATTTTCTAATCAACCAATCACATGGCAGTTGCTTCAATGCATTTAGGGGTGTGGTCCTGGTCAAGACAATCTCCTGAACTCCAAACTGAATGTCTGAATGGGAAAGAAAGGTGATTTAAGCAATTTTGAGCGTGGCATGGTTGTTGGTGCCAGACGGGCCGGTCTGAGTATTTCACAATCTGCTCAGTTACTGGGATTTTCACGCACAACCATTTCTAGGGTTTACAAAGAATGGTGTGAAAAGGGAAAAACATCCAGTATGCGGCAGTCCTGTGGGCGAAAATGCCTTGTTGATGCTAGAGGTCAGAGGAGAATGGGCCGACTGATTCAAGCTGATAGAAGAGCAACTTTGACTGAAATAAGCACTCGTTACAACCGAGGTATGCAGCAAAGCATTTGTGAAGCCACAACACGTACAACCTTGAGGCGGATGGGCTACAACAGCAGAAGACCCCACCGGGTACCACTCATCTCCACTACAAATAGGAAAAAGAGGCTACAATTTGCACAAGCTCACCAAAATTGGACAGTTGAAGACTGGAAAAATGTTGCCTGGTCTGATGAGTCTCGATTTCTGTTGAGACATTCAGATGGTAGAGTCAGAATTTGGCGTAAACAGAATGAGAACATGGATCCATCATGCCTTGTTACCACTGTGCAGGCTGGTGGTGGTGGTGTAATGGTGTGGGGGATGTTTTCTTGGCACACTTTAGGCCCCTTAGTGCCAATTGGGCATCGTTTAAATGCCACGGCCTACCTGAGCATTGTTTCTGACCATGTCCATCCCTTTATGACCACCATGTACCCATCCTCTGATGGCTACTTCCAGCAGGATAAGGCAGCATGTCACAAAGGTCGAATCATTTCAAATTGGTTTCTTGAACATGACAATGAGTTCACTGTACTAAACTGGCCCCCACAGTCACCAGATCTCAACCCAATAGAGCATCTTTGGGATGTGGTGGAACGGGAGCTTCGTGCCCTGGATGTGCATCCCACAAATCTCCATCAACTGCAAGATGCTATCCTATCAATATGGGCCAACATTTCTAAAGAATGCTTTCAGCACCTTGTTGAATCAATGCCACGTAGAATTAAGGCAGTTCTGAAGGCGAAAGGGGGTCAAACACAGTATTAGTATGGTGTTCCTAATAATCCTTTAGGTGAGTGTATAGATCCAGCTTGTGAAGTTTGCCATTGTTTCTGCTCCTCTAAATCATTGGGCGTGTACAGTGAGAGATTACATATTTCAAGCTCTTATACCCGGCAGAGTCAAACACCGCCACTGCCAACACATTGCAGTCACAAATGCTGGCAAAACCATCTTTGTGGACATGAAGCTGTTGCAGGGATGTCACAATCTTTATGCTCGGAGGTGGCATAGGGGTATCGTATTTCTTGGAGATGTGCTTTGGATGGTGGTTCCAATACAGGGTCTGGGTGTAAACGCCACACATTACTGGCAAAGAAATGGCATCTTCTCCCCTCAAAACTCCCTGCTGGTGTCCGTCAGACGAGCCCCAGCGGGACACCAGGAGCATCGCACTCTTCAGGAGACACTGCTTTTCCTCCCCAGGTTTTTCTAAATGTGCTTCCTATTCTGTGGCTTGCCTTTGTGCTTCATTAATATATCACAAGCGGTTTCCTGGATCGATCTTTGGAAAAAGAAAACAGAAAAATCGTATGTATTTCTAAATTGCCCGTGGTATGTGTTTGTGTGTAAAATACAGTATCTTTGGTTAGATCTTAAATATATTCAGGCTGGATCTATTTCAGTGTTGACAGACTGTTCTACGACACCCCAGTCACAGAAATCCCAGCTTGTCCTTCTCTCACCTATATTTTTAAAGATGTGCTTTCTCCGTCACCCTCATCTCTACTTAATCTTTAGACGAGAAGACGAAAATATATATCAACCAATGCTGTCAGACTGCGTCACTTGCCAAGCCGGGCCCGGGTTCTGCGAGATAAATAACGTCTCTGTGACGTGCCGAGCCAAAAGTACATAAACAGCAGAGCGCGCTCAGAGCTGGGACGTGGGGCCTTTCTTTTTTTTTTTTTTTTGCGTTTCCAGAGTCCGTGCCATTAACGTGCAGACATCTGCAAACGGTTTTCTGCAGCAGCTGATGCCAGAGAGCGGGGAGATTAATGTCATTTTGAAGGATCCTGCAATGATTCTGAATCGAACTGGCTTGATTACATTGAAAATAAACAGTGCTCTCCCAGCTGGTTGGCCCACGGTCGGTCTGCTGCCCGTGAAGGATTCCTCACCTTATATGGGCAGGTGTAATAAAAACATTAGTGGGTCGCAACCCGAGAGAATTCATTAGAAGTGACTGTTGTTTACGTTAACTGCTCTCTCCGTACTCTCTGAACGTTTATGGGGGACTTAAAGAGTTCCTCGACTTGTAAGTCCTGTGTTTTTACACCTATAATTTATAGCACAGGAAAGTGTAAAATAAACCTCACGTGTCCCGCAACTACAAATACAGAGAATCGTGTTAATTACAGTTAACGTGTGGGCTGTTATAGATACGCCCCTCAACTCCAGAGTTCTCGGTCCTGGAACTGTCACAGAAGAGTTTTTCCTCTGAGGATTTGCCGAAATAGAATTTAAAAAAAAGAAAGGCAGCTCTGCAGAGATTTTGCTCGACTTAATTTCAATCAGCAAACACATGCATGCGATTTGTGACACGCTACCACGATTTTATTGGCCTACCAACACCTCTTCAGGGACATAAATCAAGCGAGGGACTGTCAAGGAACCATTACATAACTACGAGTGTTGGGTGACGCAGTCTCTCAAAAGCACTTGTTTTGATCTGGCGACTCTCTCCACAGCTGGGAGAGCAGACTGGACATCATTACTAGGGTTCCGGTGCAGGAATTTGCCCAATTTCGGCGTGTCCCTCCTGGGAATGACCCCGCACAAACACAAAAACAAACGATGCTGTAATTCCAAAAGGAAAAACTCCAGATGTTGTATTGTGCCTTGGAGGCCCATCTGTCGTCTCAGAGAAGTTGCCTCAGTTTGAAGCCGTGTTCTTTACCTGCACTTGAGTGAAACCGTCTGGTCAGCTGTGCTCACTCTGCTCACCTCTCACCTTGTGATTCTCAAACACGCTTTTGTTCTAGCAATACAAAAATGTCCATAAAGGCAGGATGGGAGGCTGGGTTGTGCAATACTGTGGAAATATTGATCAAAGAACATTAGTGAAGGCATAATGGTTTCAGTGTGTGGGCTTGGTAGTCAGAACTGTATTTCTACCAAGAATGTAAAAGGACAACGTAAAATACAAGTAGTTTAAATCTGTGTTAGGAGGGGGGTGGGGGAATCTAAGGGAATCTACAGAATGGGTCGTTTTAGATCTGGAGATTGACAGTTTGAATTAATTCTGCCAGTGCGGTTTTCCAAATCTAAAACTTAGCATTTAAGTTTTCACTGAATGACTCAGAACGCTGACAGTGGTCTTGGATAGATTCCCATTAATTATATATAAAAAAACAAGTCTTGACTCACAGAATGTTTAGCTTATGAGATAAAGCTGTGTTCTAACTGTCAAAGTTGTTTATCCATGCAAGAAAATACGCAAACCACTTTTTTTTTTCCTCTCTCGCTCTCTGACAAATACTCGTAAGACCCATTTTTTATACACGCTGAAGTTGGCAATGGTTATTGTACTTCAGCTGTTGGACCCAGAATGAGAATAGACACACATTGGCATTGCAAGCTTGGCTTACAATGTCATTTTCAAAAGCACCTGTCCGGCAAAGGGTGCGAAAGCTTTCTGGACACGGCCTTTCATCTGAAGCAGCGCAAGTGGAGTCCTGTCAACGCGTGCAAAGTGTCCTTAACAGCATTCCTGTGTCAAAGCCCTTTAATATGACTCACCTCAGCCAGTGATACACCGACACCAAAACTCCCTCCCCACTGTTTAAGTGTTGTTAGGCTACACTGTAATAATCACGTTGAAGTAACTGCAAAGATTGAAAAAAAAAAAAAAAATACAACAAATACCAATTCAATTTAAACTCCTGTGAGCCGTATCAAGAGTTTCCATGCGTAAGTCACGTGCACACTGGCAAAGCTGCAACTTCTTCTAATAAACAAATCTCGTCCAAGGTAATTAAAGCATACAATTTCAGAACGAGTAAAAACAGTGCAAACACCAGAGCAGGGATTTCCTTGGTGTTGCTTACATAAGAGGCACAGTGTTTTTCTAGAATCATGACAGTGGTAGTGGATCAGCCGTCACTGAATTTGTATAGGGTGCCTATACCCCCCTCCCCGCCACAGCTTTTTAACCATGATGTCATCGGGAGAACTCTTGGGTCCGTCTTTTATGGTCCCTTTCCATAGCTATGCTCCGATCAGTCATAGCAGAACTTCTACTCAATGTGAAAATGCAGCCAAACACTTAAAACCCCTACCTTAAGTTAAAAGCCTGCTTAAAATCTAGTCGGCAGTTGTTTGGGGAACATTTGACGCATTTTATAGATTTCACTTGGCACAAGGAGCAGAGAATGATCCCTTTTAATGCCTTCAAGATAGATGACAGATTTGGCATTTAGGGGTAAAGCTCCCTTTTCGCTTTGTTTTTTTTAATGCTTTGCAAGCCTTCGCAATCTCTTAAGGGACTCATTTCCGGTGAAGACACTCCAATATGCATTTCTGGGGGCCTCACCCTTTTCTGCTCCAAAAACCCCCAACTCATTTATGATTGACACGTCTCAAAGGCTTGGTGCAGGTGCTGCCAAGCTTTTAAACAATTTCGTCAGTGATTTATAACACTGGACCAATTTTCCTTCCATAGAGGAAAAGTACAATACTGAAGCACGAATCCACAATCATTAGAAAGCCACTTTTCTTTTTTCAGTTATTTTTTTAATATTTGTATCGGACCAAATAAAACCAGTTTAAGAAAGGCAACATAAAACTTAAACAGAACATAAATCAAACTCCACAGTCCAATTAAAAGAGTGTAAACGGGGCATAAATAAAAACAATAAAAGGAAATCCACACTTCCCTTCCTGCCACGTGCCTGAAGATGGATGGCCAAGAACGGGAAGCCGCTGAGCGTTTATTTTCGTATTTTTCTATGGCTGGCTACAGGTGTCACCAGTTCATAATCGGAGGCTGTGGCCTAGCCTTGAAGCACTCTGTGCACAAGTGGGAGGGGTTGGAATAAAAAATAAAATAAATAAGCACTTCTGATAACTTTTGCTCGTTATCACGAAAGCAGTCGTGACCCGTACGTCCTGCGCTCACAGGCCTTGGAAGAAAGGATGCTGCAAAGCCTTGCTCGCCGTGATCCTCGTCGCTGGATCCATATCTAACAGCCTGTCGAGAAGATCATAGGCTGTGTCTGGAACTCGGTCCCAGCCCTTCTTATCTGGCGATGCTCTGCTGTTGCTGCTGTGGGAGTCCGTGATCGGGCCCTGCTGCGGCTCCTCGTGCAGGGCGGGGTGTTCTTGGCGTCCGCGTGCTGAGATGGGCAGCTCGGTGTTTATATCTGCCTCCATAGCAACGGCATCAAGGCAGACGCGGGGATCTGCAGGGACCGCGCTGGAGTCGGTGGTGCTGCTCTCGGCGCGAGACTGCGTTCCTCTCAGCCTCTCGCACAGGGTCCTCAGGTCCTGGGCTGGAAGCTCTTTGCTGCACAGCACCGATTTGCCTGCAACCAAATGACAAGCACTCATAAGTAAATACATGTTAACTAAACCAGTGAACCACAATCTCCACCATTTCAATATTCTAGACATCAGCTTTGTGGAGACCTCCATCTATGAGTGGAATGGTAGAAACATACCGAATGTCTTTGCAGCCCGTATGGTCTCTTTGGATCCGCGGACAGTCATTATTTGTGCCAAGGCGATGAAGTCATCACTTGCTTTGAAGAAAGGATATCTGCCCGTCAGCAAGGACAGCAGAATGACTCCTGCAGACCACATGTCAATCGCTGGGAAGTAAAACACACTTAAGTTAGTATGAAAGAAATCACAAATCATGCTTTCAAATGTACTTGTCAAAGCTCTAAAAACTTAAATTTATTGACCTTTTATAATTTGATTGATATGTATAAATATAATTTAAGATGCTATTGGTACCAATTGTTTATATTATTTTATGATGCAAGAAATATCTGGGTTTATACAGAACGTGCAGACACAGCTGAAGAAAAGCAGCTGAAATAATGTACTTGCCTATGCAGATTAGCTGCAAATAATGTCCTAAATGTTTTTTATTAGCAAATTTTCTTTGTAATCATTAATACAGGAAATACAGTAATTTTAGGGATATAAATAAAAACGCTGCCCCCCACCACATGCACTGAATATTTATTGTTGCTATAGTATGTATATATAAGTGAAAGAGGTAACCTATATTATTAAATTACATGTATTTTTTAATATTAATGGCCCAGTCCAGTCCCCAGAATAAACAAAAAACAATAAAAATATGGGGCATCTGAACTTATTTATTTAAATTATTTTTTTACTGGTTAAAATCAAACCTACTGAATTCAGGCACTCAAAGACCTGAACTTGCAATTAGGGATTTATATTTAAAAACTAATAGGGGTGGGGAGGGTTTACGTACAGTACATGGAAATCAAAGCAGGGATAAGAGCTCTACTCACATGCCACACAGTTAGGGGCCCCATGCAGACTTTGTTTCTATTAACTTAACCAGTGATGCTGCCCATTAGAACTAAATGGAAACCCTACTCGCCCAGCTCCCAATTCCCCCGAGCTGAAATAATTACAGAGCTGACAACTATTATTTGAATCTGTTTTGGAATGATAGGGCAAGGTCAGTGAACAGCGATCTTTGCTTTCATTCTGGAACCCATACTGAGGTAATTAAAAAGGCACAGCAAATTACTGTGTCGCGTGTGTCAGTCCTAAAGCACTAGCGATAAGTGAAAGTCAGAACATAAGGGCAGAACCTATACACTACACTATTACTCCAAGAGCATGCAGATAGAGCCCAGTTTAGTGTATACAGTTATTTTTCCATTTGTAATTGATTTGACCTTTCTAGACTGGTTGTTGAGAGAGTTGGGATTCTAAACCAATAAACCGCTCGATTTTGGCTTCACCCCTGACACTTCTGAAGTGCAGTGTCTTTTGGAACAGCCAGAGTCGGAGAGATTAAATCCCCTTGGATAGTGTTTATTAATAGGAAGGCCCGTAACTAAGTCCATCATCTCAGAGCAACTGGGACTGCTAACATCCACATGCCTGACACTGTAAAGCACAGGCTGAGCAGACTGTCACGTCCCCCATTCAGGAACCGTCGACGGTGGTGGCAGGCACGCTATGCTGTTGGTAAAGAGGAAAGTGTCCCGAGACACTCACATATGTCATGTGTCTAGCCAGCAGTGGTGACACACCAAAACACCTGACTGCAAATACAGTGTGTTGGCTCAGAGCACACTTGCACAGGGACGCCTGGCAACACTCAATCTAGTTGTGCTGTATTATATTATAAAAAAAAAACTTTGTAATTCACAAATTAAATTAGGAAATAAATGCAAACCTAAGGTCTTAGACATTTACATGATCTAATGGTATCAATGAGGCATTGGTTGTCCAGGAAATTATAAAAGCTAGCATTTACAGCAATGGAAAGGGGAAAGGCTGGGGTGGGGGGCAGGCTCTTTCAATTTATTTGGAAAAACAGGAAACGGCCCGTCGGTGTCCATATCCACTCCTAAATGAAGACCATATGTAATTGAAACTTGCGAAACCTAAAGATATAATAAGGGTTCTTCGTTTTCACTTTCCATTTCGAATGACTGATCCTACCTTTTAACTAAATTCTGTGCTGCTCGTGTGAAAAGAGCATTCAATCAGAAAATACTTTTTATCCAGGTCTCTACATCCAACATCATGATGGGCAGTTAGTTGGATCTTACAGTTATAGAGGCCTTATCCCCCATCGTATCTGAAGCAGTGCTTTCACGCGGCGCTGGTGTGGAGGGAGTTACCTGTGCCTTGGTTGGGGTACTTCATGAGTACTTCGGGAGCTCTGAACCCAGGGGTCCCAGCCCTGGGGGCCACTTGTTGTTTCCTGTAACAGATAAAAACAGCAGTTCAGGCAAGCGAATGGGACAGAGAGAAAGCTGGTCGACGGGAATAGGTTACTTAATGCTAGAGAAATGCACAGGTCGTTAATAAAGGCAGCAGACAACATTAGGCGAGCCAGTCTGTCCGCATGACAAAACACACAGCAAAGACGTTCCCTGGAGGAAATCCTTGGCAATGCAGTGCGAACCAGCAATAATCCCAATGAAAGGGAATAATTTACACAAGTGTGTATAATTGAAACCGTTGATCCCTGGTCTCTGACTAGTTTATGGAAATTGTTCAGGTCTCCTTATGCTAAAAAGAGTAAATTTCACTGTCACAAATATTCCCTTTTCTGTTGTCTCAGACTAATAATAACAATTTAATGGCAGTACACCATATAGGTCATTTACTGTATCGTGTTAAAAAGATGCTCAGAGCACTGTGGTTCGTTGATTAAATCCGTATCGTCTCCACACCTGGTACATGTTGAGTGCAATGACAAGACTGCATATAAAAGTACAGCCACTTGTTTAGTAATTAGATGTTTGGCAGCAGCACACCTTCCAATTTTATATAGCATTATGAATTCACAATAGAAGCTTCAATCCCCAACACGTAATAAACAATACACTTTTTTTCTCCCCATTGTTACTACTCAGCTCTGCTCAGAAATGCTAACCTTCAGCCCTGCAAAGAGAAGAATAAGGTCTTCAACATCCAGGGGCAACGGGCTATGCATTATTGATACTCAAGGGGGGGGTTCAAGCATAGTTGGCCTTGTATAGCGCTTTAAAAAACAAAAACAAAACTAAATTAAGCACTGCTTTCCTCATGCTAGTTCGTGCTTAAAAATGCAATACAATAGGCATCAGAGAAAACATAATTTAATATTTTACAGTTGGGAAAGCAAACCCCATCACATACAACCAACAACTCAACGTGCCATCGAACCAGCCTACTGGAGAGGTCGAATCACTTTCCAGGTAGCATGCATAACAGACCACACGTCAATTTGTCATATTTAAGGCAAAGCCCAGCAGCTTTCAACTGTAAACTGAGGGAGAGGAGCTGCGAGAAATAGTGGATGTTGTGTTCTGGAAGTGGTTTTCAAGAGAAGAACGAAGGATATCACAAAGACAGGGTGTATACCTGGAAAGGCAAACATTGCACACCCGATCCGTCATGTAGCAGTTGCAGGTCAGGCCGGCCGGACACGGGCTGGCCAGTTTGGGACTGGGAGTGCCAAGCGTGCTCTTCACAGCGACTGGCCTGCGCTTCGGCACTGCAATTTTCCTGGACGTAAGGCTTAGTGTCTTGGTATTTTTTATAGGCTGAAGAAGCGGGAAAAAAAAGTAGTCAATATGCTGATTTGCAAATATATCCAACTCCCCCCCTATCCCCGGAGAGCCTCCCTATCCAACATGGCAACCCCAATGTAAAACAACATATTTAATCAACGGGGATTGGGGAATCAATAGGTATCCCCATATAACGTTTCAAAGTCAAATCCTTGTTTATTCCAACAAAGCCAGTGAACAATTGTTTCTGGACCAAACCCAGGGACATCGACAATCAGCCGGCAACCCTTGCCAAGCTCTGCAGGCCAACCGCTCGTTTACAGCCAGCGGAGATGATAAACCGCAGCCTCCATCTCCTCCCCAGTGCAAGTATGTGTTGAGACCCATATAACAGTCCCAATTACACGGCATTAGAAGCGTTCCAACTGCCTGACTCCAGCTCGGCACATTTTAAAATGTGCCAATTTAGCCGGGCAAGCCAGGCATGACTAAAGCACACTTATTGAGTGATCGCTTGCATCGGTCCAAGCTACGGCGAGGAGGAGAAGGGAGCCGGGCAACAGCATGCGTTTAAGATCTTCGATAATCTCACACGTGTAAAAAAAACTACTTATAGTTCTTTATTTTCTAAATCCTTCATGAATCACCATCAAAACAGTCATAATTCAGCAGGCAATATTCCTGACAACACCCCCTTCTTTACCTTGACGGTGGAGCCCTGGTGTGAGTTCAGGCTGTTTAGGTTCCTCTCCCCGAACACCGAGCGCTGTGCCGCATCCTGGAATTTCAACACAGAGTTAGACTTGCAACACATCGACCGCTTTCTCCTCCAAAATGAAGAACCTTTAGCAATGTGAAACGAGCCAGGTGCTCGTAAATCTCTCGCAGACACCTCGATCCCAAGTGTATTAACCCATAGGAAAGTCTAGACAAAGTCATAAACACCCTCACAGAGTGCAACATGCCATGCAAAAGCTGAGAACACAATAACACCGAAAGGTGCGATAAGCTGTTTATATTACCTTTAAACACACACCTAGATGCTACAGGTGGGGGAAAATCTAAATCTGAGACAAATGTATGACTTATGTAAGCATATTTTAAGTGGGACATTACTACTGAAAAAGATAAACCCCCCAGCCCTGTTCTCCCAGCAGCTGAGCACTAATCCTCTGTGAACAAACTGAATATTGCAAACAGGCAGAACCTTTATCAGCAGCTCCCCCTACTGATGACATCATATTAATACACTGAAAATATTGAGAAGAGAAAACTTAGTGGTTTTATTCTTCTTTAAACCCAATGGCAAAGGAAATCTGTGGTTTGTGTCTCTTCCTTTGTAAAATACAGATTCCTTTATATTCAATATTTCACAGTAATACAGAAAGCATGCATATTTCACCATAAACAAAGGCATAAATCCCAAAGCAAGCTGATCCAGCACCTTTCCGTGTTTAGTCTGTGCAAGTGCCCAGGACCGCTTAGCAGGTGGTTTTGTGGAGGAGTGCAGAGGGGGGTCTTTAGAGGGTGCCCTGTTGTGTGGTGTCTTACTCCCAGAAGAGACTTGAGGTTTATGTTTTGAGCAACTTCCCTGCTGGCTCTCCGCCTTCACAACCCTGAGGAGCTCGATCTGGGTATCAGGAGTGCCCTGTGCCAGACCAAAATCCACCAGAGCAAACCTGCAGTTATTGGAGAGAGAGAGAGAGAGAGAGAGAGAGAGAGAAAGAAATTGAGAGAAGCTTTAATTTCCACTTTACCTAGACCGGGAGGTGCAAACTCAGTTGCAGGAGTTTCTTGTTTTTCATTCCAACTGATCTACCGAATAGCTTTTTGTCAGTAATCAATCAGTTACAAAATACCCTATTCTGATATCCCACAGATTTCATGACTAATGGCCAAGGCATATGATGGGTCCAAACATGGGTAGCCTTCATAACAAATACAGTAAAACTTCACAGATGTTGCTGGAAGATTATTTTACGTGCTTAAGGAAAGAAATATTCCAATATTAAACATTTCCTCCAAGTTCACCACATCTTAGCTTAACTCTGTGAAGCTGCATGTCCCCCCAGTGAAATTTCCCCTGTAGGCAAAGTTCAACAGACAGTAATATGAACACGGCACAAGTTCTGGGTTACAGTCTACACAACTGGTGTGGGGGAGTGGGGGGGGGGAGACAGACTAAGTTTACACGGTTGCGCCAAAGTCTGCATTCCATTAATGCATAATACAGTTACAAAAGTGTACATACTTCTTCTGCAGCCGGTTGTACAGGAAGTTACTTGGCTTGATGTCACGGTGAATGATGCCAAAGCCGTGGATGTGCTGAAGAGCCTTGAGCAAGTGAAACATATACAGTCGCACCTCTTCAAAATGCAGCAAACCCAACATTTCCTGAAAGAGGTTTTAGACATTACAGTTTTAATTGAAGAATGAATAAATAAGTAACTATTCCTTTTCCTTTCAAGGACTTACCACAAATGATTCATGCTCTAGGTATGGCATGACAATGACCACGTGGTCGTCTTTTCTCAGGCAGTAGGTCACACCCATGACATTTTCTTGTCCACTACAAGGGAACACAAAGACATTGCTGCAATTGATTTTCCCAACAACTATAAAGATCTAGGCTTTCTCTCATCCAGCTCCTGCCACAGATACATTTCAACTTAACCTCAAAACCTAAAGTTGTTAAGGAGCAGAGACCAACAGAAGCTATCTTCAATCTTCCTGGATCTTGGTTTAGATATAACATTCATTTATTTTTTAATTGATACCTTATAGTATCAATATCCTGTAATGTTTCATTGTTTTAAATGGCATGTCAAGCAACTTCAAATATTGAAGTCCAAATGTCTGTACCACACTTCTCCAGCAAGATCTCTAATTGAAAGTGTACCAGTTCAGTCAGTTTGCAGATTTAATATTCTTGTAATTACATATTTAGTGAATAACAGCAGCAGGTCACCCATAATTCACTTCATATAGCAAAAGTGGGTTTATTGAAATAATTAGGCAGTATATTCCACATCTAGAAATGTCATCATTTGTCTTTCTTTTTTTAACAGAACAAACTTTTTTTTTTTTCCTTTCTTGAGTACTTTAATCAAAAGAAACCAATACATCCAAAGAATCTGCATTCTGCGGTGTATGAAACCTAATCAGTCTGCGTTTTTGTTGGCCCTAGGTCTTACCATTTCTGATGAATCTTGTTAAACCCCCACCAGTCAGAACCATAATAAAAAATAATGAAGGCAGCACTTTAACATATTTTGTCTTTGGAATCCACTTCAAAACAAAATGCTTTAACGTGTTTTCAGGAAGCCCAATCTAACTTTCATGGGAATTTTTTTTTTCGACTTGCAGCAAACTTAAATTTTAATTTTTGTTCAGCAATTGATTTCATAAGATGACTCCCCAAACAATTTATTAAACAGCTATACTTGTGATGTAGATTAATTGCAATTGTACAGATTTTTTTAAACCAATTTAAGTTAACCTACTTCTCTGTTTTTGTTATATAAAAAAAAAAAATAAGCATCGGGAAAAGGCACTAAAATGTCCTTATGGTGTCTGAAATGTCTGTCTGATAATTTGACAAATTCCACAAACTCTTATTTGAAGCCTTTTGACTGCTGCAAAATACTCAAAGTAGATACAAATACATTTTAGTGTTTCCACATTTGTTAGAACACGACTGAATTGTGACAAAAACCTGTGCCTGCAAGATTAACCTCCAAACAAATATAGGTCCCCCCAAAAATACTAAAAATGCATTGCAAGACAGGGCATGAAAACAAAAGGAATTTGCACTGAATCAAGGACTCACCCAGCCACTGTTAGGCATTGCAGTTCTGCAGCAATTCGCACGGGGTGGCTAGTTGGGATCAAATGTTTTAAAGCAAACTTCTCTTTCACTCCAGACTTCAGCTGAGCCTCCGCCAAGTAAACGGAGCTAAACGTACCTGTTAACAAGAAATCCTCCTGTTAGACTCTCTGCAGCAGATTCACAAAGATCACAGCAGGAATACTTTGCTATAGGCAAGAGACTCTGCTACAATGTCACATTTATCACTTAAAAAGGTATTTATGCTTAATACATACCTTCACCGATTTTATCCAAGACGTGGAAGATTTTAGAAAGCTGGGGCACAGCTTCATACAAGCCTTCGATGTCTGCTTTAACTTCACCTGCAGAAAACCAGGAAAGATTATATATCTGTTCTATATTTAAAAAAAACAACATTAGTGTACTGTATATATTAAGGAAATCAAACTCAGACTTATGGACACTATAGGGCGGCAGGAATCATCAATTTCCAAAGACTTGTATCATGTAAGTTTGGATCTTGCAAGTGGTGTGTCGAGTCAGGTCAGGGACGCACCCTTCAGATCCTGTGAAGCTGCAACGTCTATTGGCTTTTATAAATGTGGGGTGTCTTAGTTAATTTATCAAACGCATGTACCATTATTCCCATCTCCAGTCATGAATAATTAAGTGTTCGTCTGACATGAAAACCTCTTAATAGCTGGATTTCTTTAAATCTGGGCTGTCAGAGACACCAGCCTCAAGGTGACAGGTCCTGCTGCTTTTCCTCACAATAAATGCTTATTTATTTAGCTGATTTACTAATTTGAACCATATTCTGCAGTATTTTACAATTCACACAAGGTAAAGCACCATAAAAAAAGAAACTTGTACATTAATGTTGTTTTAATACATATACCAAGTAAAGAAAGGTTAGGATAAATCAAAACTTTGACCTACCTACCTGTGTCTTATTGCATTAAGAAGTGCTTGCATTATATCATAACACTTTAGGGTACAATTTGGTCATTTAAGATTAGGTAGGTCAACGTTTTGATACCGTCTGGCCCCGAGTCACATTGTAAAGACTGTTCATACTGTGTTAATATTGTATGTCCAGATGTAAGTACTGGTTTCATTGGTTAGCCACCATTGTTAATAAGGGCCTCAGTTCAACACTTACTGGAGATTTTGCGGCTTTCAGGAGCCCTGTCCGCCCCGCACAGAGACCCCACAGCGCCGCCGTCCTTGGGCAACAGTTGCGTCGGAGCGACTTCCATCTCAGCACATACAACTACATCGAAAGTCATGAAAACCCATTTTAGTCACGGTTACACTCATTTAAAAGATCGATGAATACGGGTATATAAATTGGCAGGCTTTCCTTACGAAATTCGTTAGGTTTTCTAAATACAAATATCACAAAACAAGTATAGTAAACGACACAGCCCGGCCGGAGATTGGGGCCTAGACCCTGTTTACAAAGCCGCACTTACATTGATCGCGAACAGCTGTAATATATAATGGCTACTTTTACGGTTTATTGTTTGTTTTGCATAGAATATATACATGCACATACAAGTCAAAAAGTTGTACGTAGCTCATGTACACAATTTCTATACTACTTGCTGGAAATAAAACCAATATAACCTTATTCATTTAGTCATAAACTTATTGCAAACTCGTGTTAAGCGTCATCCAAAAGTACACGACATGATCATCTGCAAACAAAGACAGCTCCGTGCATCTTCAGAGGAGACCATTAATAGGAATATCTTTAAACAAAAGTGCTGTCATAACTTACAAGTCTGCAGACCGAAGAAAGCACATGACGGCACTGAGTTTCATTATTATACTGTACAGTTGTTTCATTTCAGATAATCCACACACGGTCATTATTAAGCGCGCCTGATATAAACATTGTTGATATGGTCATAATAATCAGGCTGAAATTTAAAAGCAAAACCGAAATATAAGCTCTGTTTCGCCTTACTTCAGTGTCGGTCCTTCCGTGCTTTCTTCCCCCGCCTGCAAACTCCGCGCTAAAAGTGACGCAGGGGGCCGTCCTGGCGGGACGCGGATGTGCAGCTGCTGTCAACTGCAGCAGCATGCAGCTCTCACCGGGCTTGGCATATAGACATTGTAAATGCACTTTTTCCAGTTTAAAGAGGGAAATAATATCAGAATATTTAGGAGAAGTATGAGTATTTACAAGTGGCATTTACCTAGGGGGTCTCCTTCTATAGCAGCCCGAGATATGAGTAAAGAGGCCAAATACAGGTCAATCAATATCATAACTAAGATCTCTTCCTAATTAGGAGAACTGTCCCAGTCTCTTAAATGTCAGTATAACAGATTGAGTTTAAGTAGTGCTGGAAGGTGCTATTCTATGAAAATGTTATGTAACCAAAAAGCTTTAGTTTCCCCCTTCTTGCTACAGAATAAGAAGATTCATGATAGACACTAAGGCACGACTGCAGGCTGAGACAGCTGACTTCTGTACCTCCAGGCTGAGACAGCTGACTTCTGTACCTCTATCGCTGCTTTCATCTTTTTCATTTAAATGTAGAATGTTTTCTAACCTTTGTTTTAATGCTGTATTAAGTATTGATTTCTCAAGACCTTTGTAATAAGGGTTTACATCTGTTTTCACCGTTTATCTCTACTGTACTTTGAATTCTGTCAATATGTGATTGCCCTGAAAAAGAAGAGTCAGCTTTGATCTTGGTGGAAGACTTCAGTATTAGGGGTGAAGGGAAGAGCACATTGGTCTTCATGTTTTCAAGAGGCCCTTACAGAAGATCAGTCAGTTTCAGTTTATTCTCATCCTTCATATCAGTGTCATTAATTCAAAATGAACCCACTGCTTCTCTCTGTTACAGGCTATTGTGATGCTCTCTACAGTAAGTCCTTAACATGTTTAATATTTGTCAGAATGCCGTCCTACCATGACATGGAAAAAGTGCATTTTAAGACCAAGAAACAATAGTCATGAATAAATCATCGGTACACTTATATTTGATATTATAATAATTTAAGTTTATTAGTAAGGCTGAAATATTAAACAGTTTTTACCCTCAAGATAAATATTCAGATCCAAATATTAAAATAGTAATAATAAAAAAGCAACAAATAAAGTAACACAGAAATTGACAGGAAAATCTTAACCGAACTACTCAAACAACTGATCTTGTTTTTGAAAACCACTAAAATATTCCATCAAATATTCCAAGAAAAGCACTAACTTCAGTTGAACTCTCTTCTCCATGATACCTGAAAAATAAACTCAGTAATTATAAATACATAAAAAGGGCTTTATTTATTCATCTACCTATATCTAATCGTATATATAATATATCCATATACTGCAATAATGTATAATCTACAAATGTTTCAGAATTCCCTAGAAATTATTAATACATTTTAATGAAGAATTTGAAGACCTTGAGGCTTAAATAATGCTTTGGTTTGTTGGTGAATTCAGTGAAAACATACAGGGAAATAAGGAGGTCCAGTCATATGTTTTTCACCCATAACATTATTCTAATTTCTAATATCGCTGCATTATTATTAACACATACCTGCCCTTGATTTCCAGTGCTGTTGTTGCAGTATTTGGCTGTGTGAAGAAATCGAACTTTCCACACAACGCAGATGAGCTCACATTACTGTGTTTTGCGTATGAAGGCAACACCCTATTCCCAGTCATCTCAGCATGAGGTTTCTGAGGATGACACAAATTATAATTAGCAAATATAAGGCAGGGATTCAAAATATGTATTTTTCCTAAAAAACAAAACACACCCTTGACATTTAAAATGATGATTACAATGTATAATATTGATTTGATTTTGTGCAAGAAGGTTATCATTTTAATGTAATAATTTGCAGCTTTTCCACCCTAAGCTCTGCAAAAATATAAGACTACCATCTCTGTATGAGATCTTAAGCCTTTAAATAATATATCAACCATAATATTGCCCATGATGAAGGATACTCATGAAGAAGCCAATCTTCTAAAACAATTTTAGCAATGCAAAAAAAAAAGAAATCTGTCAATCTCAGAGTTATATTTCCATCAGGGAAATAAAGCAAAGAGACCTGGGAGATGGTTTTGACATTTGGTTAACATTTGAGAAAGATTTCTTCAGTATAATTACATACAAGTTGTATAATTTTATACTATGATACAGACATCTATGCATCCATGCTCTATTGAGCATATGGAAATTCTCTCATCTAAATTCAGGATTGCGAGCTCAAAAGGGTAGCGCTGATACTGCTGTGACTCACAGTTCCTTCATCTGAGAAGCTCCTGAAATTTGATGTCTGACTATCTGAAGTCTGAGTACGTGGTGGTGCGAATTGAGCCAGGGGAGGTCTAATGTAGGTTTTTCTAAAACAAAATAAATAAATAAATCACATATGTGTATGTATATATATCATCATCATCAGCCTATATCGATCCACTGCTAGATGAAGGCCTCCCCATTGCTTCAATCAATTGCTTCTCTTCTTTTCCATGTCACGCCTGCAAAGATTATAATTCTATCGTCCCATCTTTTATGTGGTCGTCTTCTAATTCTTTTGGAATCTCTTTGGATCTATTCCATAGCTTCCTATGTCCTTTTCTGATCTGTTCTTCTTGCAATGTGTCTGGCACTCAAAAAAATGTAGAGTGTGATCAAGAAAAGTAATATAATTAAACCATGAAAATAACATGTATTACTAATCATTTTAAGATTGTCATTTAAGATTTGTTTTTAGAAAGTGCTACATTACACTTAACTAACCCATGAAATCCACTTCTGTTATATTCTGTGAAAGGGGATTCAAGCTGCGCATCCTTGACGTGTGATGCTGAGGAGCCTGCATGACAAATAGAGGCACTGCATTTGAAAGATATACTTGATTAAGTTGTTGTCTGTTCTTAAAAGTATTCATTTTAATGTGTTAGCATAATAAAGGTAACTACGGTATCTTCTAACACTCTTTAATATAAAAAATACCTGCTGGCCTCTCCTGAACTGAAAGTTCACTTGCATGCACCAAATTATCATCATCAAAATCATCCCAGTCATCCACCCCAAGATCAAATGTCACATTCAGAGCATCTGAGGAGAAGCAGCCGCTGTCATCTGCATCAAAGCTGTGTTCATCAGAGTAACGTGCAGATTTGTTTGGGATGACAGTGGTAATGTTCTTCGGAGGGATATGGGGTTGTTTCCAGACCGAAAAACCTGAAATACAAAATGCTATATATGTCATACTGAAATACATATATATATGGAGAGAGTCACAGTAACAGCAGTACTGGATACAGAGCTTGATATGCCTGCAATATAAATAACAGATTGAAATGCGACACGTTGTCAAGGCACTGGTATTACTTGTTGGACACACAATGGTTTGAAGTGGTACACACATTCTAATACAATATTAAGGACTACTTTATACTTACCCTGACCACCGTACTGCAGCTCTGCTTTCTGTTGCAGTGTTTCATAAACGTCTGGAGGATCGAAGGTTCCCACCCTCATTGCTCGACCATGTTGGTCTCTTTCATGCCTTTAAAATAAGTATGAGTGAATGTCTAATTCTCCCTATGGGAAGTGTGAACACGATTAACTAATATAAAAAGTGATTTTAAGCCTACTTAGAGATACATTTAAATAAATCGATTGCAGGAATGTTTTGTAGTGAGTGAACATTAATAAGGAATTAACATTTTCGATATGTTGTTCCACTCTTTCAACTATCGGTAAAACAAATCTGCCATTTTCATATTTATAGGATCAATGTGTTGGCTGACTGAACACTTTAAAGTATGCAAACTTTATGAATTTTACTGTGTACTGAAGAAACCATATGTATTCAACAAATATGATATGACGCAGGGATAATTAAAATTGATGTTTACGGCACCTTGCCAAATCAGGCATGACGTCTTTTTGTTTGTACGAGAACTGGTGATGGTCTGCAGCTCCAAAGTCATTACACATTTTGATCTAAGGGAAATAACATTTTGAAACAGAGTATTAGAAACCAAGCAGGGGAGGGTCAGACTGGCCACAGGGAGCAGAGTTTACTCAGAGTAACAAGATCCTGTGAAAACAAACCAACAAGCACAGAAATTAACGACATTTTACTTGGCTTTGCACTTTACTTGGCAAAATACATATTAAGTTTTTCAAAATTGCAAAATGGAGTTTCCAACAAGGCAACCAGGTCTGTAAATGAGCCAGTGACAACATTTGTTGCAGGATTAGCATACCAAAACCCAGGTTGATGATGCTCAGGTAGTTTAATTCTGGAGCTTAATATTTACCTTAAGACGTTTCACAGGCGTCTCTGCAAGAGCTTCATTCCGGCACTTAAGGTCTCTGAGGTATGAAGAGAAACTGGACTCTGGATGTTTAGCACTTTTCAGTGCCACTGAGACACCCACTTTGCCTAAGGAAACATTCAGGCAGGATCATCATACTTCTGTTTATTATTAAGATTTAAGGTCAAAACATGGTTCTCTGAGTTCTGTAGTTTTGTATTATAAGCTGAATTCACAAGGTTGACATATTTACAGTTATTTTTAAAAATGTTGTCACAAACAAAACAAAATAAGTTTTTAAGATATGTTCCATGTTCAGTTTGTTAGACAACTATATAAAACATTCAATGAAATACACATTTGATTTCCATTCTTTCAATAATCTTTCAATTATTACTGAAGTATCTTTTTACATCATGTACAAATGAATACATGAATAATACTCACAGCAGTCATGTCCACACAGTTCCTTGTTTTTGCAGTAATGGTTGCATTGCCTTTTTTGATCAGGATTGGAGGAGTAGATCTCTTTGGAAGGACCTTAGCAATTTAAACCATTTTGTATCAGAAAAATCAGTATCAGTATTTGACATTTCCTATAACATATAATCATTTCAACAAATTACAATAGAGAGACTACTCTCAGAGCACTAAAGGTATTTTGAATTTACTTTGTTTTTTATATTGCTTTACTTGGAGTAAATCTTTTCAAGATGATCACACACACATAATTTGTTTTCAGTACCCGCGTCTAGGTGTTTCACTATATAATAATTATTTCATGTGGAGTGCTTTATAATAAAAACATTACATAAGTTACAGCCCAGTTATAGGTCATCTGCAACAGCAACACACCTTGGTGAGAAGTGGGTACTGTGGAGGGTGCGGGCGCTCCCTGCTGTGAGGCGGGAACACTGTCAGTCTGCAGATTCTCCCTGCTGCTCATATGTGTGCCAAACCGCTTCGGACCAGAGTACCATGCACTGTATTTATGCACAATGTCAAGTCCCACTTCATCAGAGAAAAGAGGAATTCATTTAATCAGTACATAAAAGTTGTAGCGTTGTAGCAAGTGGTTAACGAGTGACATGTTATATATTTTACTTTTGTAAAACTCCATGTTGCTATAGGACACAAGCTTTCTAATTAACAAATACAATGTGCAGTCTCATAAAACAAGAATCTTGACAGCTTGTATACAAATAACTATATGATTCTTGTTTTTATTTCTTTGGGGTTAAGATAAGGTTAATTGCAGTGAACAGATCCAAAAATCTGATGTATTCCTTAGTTCATATTTCAGGTATTTTGGCTCAAAAGATGAGAAGCATTCTGTTCAAACTAAGGCTAGAACATAGCCGCTGTTTCTGAAGGCCAAAGTCCACATTTCCTCCCCAAAACTTTATAATCATTCCTCTTTCTTTAATGCTGGGCGTATATCACTGATTCTCTAATTCAATCAAATCCCTGTTCTTAAGTTTAAGTGCATGATGTTTTAAGTTTATGCTGTAATATTCTGTATTACATTACACCAGTTTCTTACATTAGAAACTGTTTATCACAAGTGCAGATATTTGAAATTCCCAGAGAGATCACAATAACTGAGGGATCTAAGCTTCTCAGTCAGGATAAACGAAGGATCAAATGAACTTCATACCTTATCATCCTTCAGCAGCATATTAAAAACCATCCAGATCAGCATTAGTACTTTAGTCAACAGTTTTAACTTTCAGAAACTACAGCGTGACCCCTATCCATCAACAGTTTCTACTACAGAGTAATTCACAGCAGCCTCGGGTTTTAAAATCCTATGCAAAGGACAGTACACAAGGACATCATTCAACATGGAGTAGTTACTAGGGGATTGGACTCCTAAGCAGAGGGTTGTGGGTTGAATCACAGGTAGAGGACACAGCTGTTGTACCCTTGAGCAAGGTACTGTACCTAGATTGCTGCAGTATAAACCCAGCTTTATAAATGGGTAATTGTATATAAAAAATGTGATATATTGTAACAACTGCCATGGATAAGGGTGTCTTCTTACAAATATAATAATTATAATTTGTGCTGGTGGTTGACCATAGCAATGTAGTACCAGAGCCAGGCTTAAAACTCTAGACTTCTAAGCTGCTGCTAACAAGCTCTCTTCTGCTGTAGTACTGTTCTACAAAATCACTAGTTCACAGAGCAACAAACAACAACAAACGTTGCACTTACCATATTCAGAACTAATCAAGTTCACACTGAGTTCTTCGCCTTTTAATGCCCTTGTAACTTCAATTTTCTTTGACCAGCTTCCAGATCTCAATAACAGAGAGTCACTGATACAAAATACAGGAGAATTATTTACATGCAACATACATTCATGTATCACGTATGTAAAACTATATAGTATGTACAGTGTAGTATAGTACTTACATAATTGATTATATCTAAGAATGCCAGAACACTTACGTGAGTTTTTGCTGGAAAACTACATGATTATCAGAATTCCCTATGAGCAAGGTCACATAATGGTTGTCTGGAGCCGTTCTCCTCAGCATCAGCAGCTCATAGTTTGTAAGGTTTACTGTAACAATGACCTCTGCAGTCGTAACACTATATCTTGGGATCTACAAATTAAAGAGAGAACATGTAATTTTATCACTGGCTATACAAAGGCCATGATTAAATTATCTGTTTCGTAATCGGCAGAAGACTAACAAGACGTAAGGATAACGTTCGAATCCAAAACCAAAATTTAAAACAAATGGTAGGTTATTCATAGTATTTTGATGCAATAAAAAATGAAGGTCTCATAAGTTATTTAGACTTGAAGTATTAATTTTTCAAGTGTTACCCAATTCCTATCATTATGAGAAAAGCACTGATTACCTGTTCCAGGCTTACTTCATACTTTGGAAGGTGAATGACAGCTTCTTTTATCTGGTTTCCAAAAGGAGGGTGTCTGTTCACAATCTGTAAAACATTATTTTACACTTATTTGTGAAAAATGTCTACAGATAAAATGGTCACAGAGTATCTTTTAGAAAAATGAAAAGCACATGTGGAGGTGGTTCACTATAACAACACTATAACAGCGGACCTTGGCGATTGTTAAATTAACTCACTATACACTTTTTCATTCATGTTTAAAAGGATACAAAACTGTTTTTTTATTAATGCTTACATACCAGTTCCAGCTCCCTTGCATTACTTTGTTCAATCCTGTGGAATGAAGTGAGACCAGCATTCACCATTGCTGTTGACAGTGTCAATCCTGAGATTGAAAGAAAGGTTGAAGATATTGTATGAGAGTAAAATGTTTAATCTCTAAGATACTGTGTATATGGACTTGGACTGAGCAGTATAGTAGAAAAATAAGACTGTCCACAACAACAATACTGTTATTCATCAAATACTATTTGCATTTCTCACTAAATAACAATCTACATATTCTGACTGTAGTGGTTGTCATTTCTGTCCCCTCTCTTGCCACAGAAATGTATTCATGACATATCCTTTTCTAGTTGACTAGATGTTTGATTTCTTTCTGGTTTTGTTGTTTGTTTATTTGTTTGTTTGGCATTATTTATATATATAACACATTTACTAAATTGCAATCTTGAAACAGAAATGTATACAAACCTAGTGATAGCCCTGAATTAAAACCTGTCTGTCGGTATGTATAATGGGTAGTAGTAACAATACAATTAGTCCTAATCATTATTTTATCATTATACAGTGCAGAGTAGAGAAATCCTTCAAACTGTAATGAAACAGAATACAGAATGCACTTAATTTAGATTATAATAAATGCTGAAAAGCAACAGGTAGGCCTATATTAAGATTTTGCTTTGTGGAAATCAAATCCTATTAAAAAAAAAATCAGCACACTGCATTCAGCCAGTCAACAATGTCTTCAGAGACAAAGGAGTCTGGTTTTCTTCAACTTTTCTGTGTATGTTATAAAACTTCAACCTGTTCAGAACCAACTTCTAAAAATGGTGCTGAAATTAATCAGTTGTGAAGGTCTTCTTGAATGTTCCACAAAGGTATGCTTTAGCTCTCTGAACTGATTAAACAGAAAAAGCTATTTGGCCAACTCTTAACAGCACTGATTGTGTTTCTTATCTTTAGCAAGTAATAAAATGTCTAATTGACAGTACCACTGTGATGGAAAATGGGCACCGAGGGTGATTGATTGAATATCATATTCTTTCTGATGCTTTGTGTTAGCAGCTTTCTTCAGAAACAGATGTATGTCAGCGCTCACTATGAAAGGAAGTTTTACAGCAATACTGAAACAAATAGACTATTTTCTTTATTAAAGTTTGAACCCTGCTGAGGTCAAGCAGGAAAGGGCTATGAACATAAATCAGCTCAATAATTAAACTACAGCAAAAGAAAACAATTCAGTACTTAGTGTTTCTGTAAATGACTGCGTTGTGTTTATTTCAGTTAAATGGAAAGCCAAAGTATAGGAAAGAGAATCCAAACCCGGACATTAATTGAGTCCTGTTACTGCGCTGCTTACACTACCAGATGGTCATCATATACAGTGGCTCTGAAAAGTATTCATGTCCCTTGGACTGTTCCACATTTCATTGTGTTCCAACATGATCCAACTGATCAACACAGAAAATGTCCATAATGTCAAAGTGAAAAATATAATCTGCAAATTATTCTAAATTAATTACAAATACAAACAGAAAATACTTGAATGGGGGGGCGCTGTTGAGCTATGAGCGAGTAGCATCAACACTTTCTGTTAGCTCCCGCAAATATCTATTTTTTTTCTCTTTTTATAAGGCTCTGTGTTTTAATTGCTGTATTTTTCTGCATCGGTAACATCTGTTTGTAGCTAAAGTGGTTTCAGAACACCAACTATTGAGGTAAACGACTACAATGCCTATTACGAGGGGAAAGAAGGAGGTGGCAGATGAAGGCCCCACTAGTCCTGCGCCCTCGCTTGAAGAGGAGACCGCTGCTGTGCACCCGTCTGAAAGTGCTGACTCCGCTGTGTTGGTAGCTATATCCGGTCTTCGGAGTGAAGTCGTTTCTCTAAAATTAGAGATATGTTCCACATTGGATGCTAAAATTGACGCAGATGCGACAATTGGTTAGTACAATTCCTAACAAAAACTACATCATGAAGATGAAGGAACATTCAAATCAAATCTGGAATAAGGTTATTCAAAAGTACAAATCAGGGGTAGGATATAAGATATAAGAATATCCCCTGGAGAAATGGAGAGTATCTGGGTGAGAAGGGCACTAGTCAGGGAGGCCACCAAGAGGCCTATGGCAACTCTAAAGGAGTTACAGTCTTCCACGGTTGAGCTGGGAGACACTAGCCCGGGTGCTTCACAAAAGTGGCCTGTATGGGAAAGAAAAAAACTCTCGGCTACAGTTTGCCAGAAGGCATGTGGGAGACTCTGAGACCAAGTGGAGGAAGATTCTATGGTCTGATGAGATCAAAATAAGCCTCAACGCTAAGCGCTACCTTTGGTGAAATCCTAACACCGCACATCATCCTGAGAACACCATTCCTACCGTGAAGCATGGTGGTGGCAGCATCATGCTATCGGGATGCTTTTCTGCATCAGGGCCTGGAAACCTTGTAAAGATAGAGGGCAAAATGGATGCGGCAAAGTACAAAGAAATCCTGGAAGAAAACCTGCTGCTGTCTGCAAGAGACCTGGGACTTGGGAGAAGATTAATCTTCCAGCAGGACAATGACCCCAAAGCCACACTGGAGTGGCTTAAAAACAAAAATGTCAATGTCCTGGACCTCAATCCAATTGAGAAAATGTGGAACGAGTTTAAAATTGCTGTTCACCATAGGTCCCCTTCCAACTTTTGCAAAGACGAATGGGCACAAATTGCTGTGTCCAGATGTGCAAAGCTGGTAGAGACTTATCCACATGGCTGTAATTGTTGCCAAAGGTGCCTGAAGTATTGACTGAGGGGGTGATTACTTATGAATTCAAGTATTTTCTGTGTTGTATTTGCAGATTATATTTTTTACTTTGACATTATGGAGATTTTCTGTGATGATCAGTGGCAAAAACTCCTGATTAAATCCATTCTGATTTCATGCTGTAACACAGTGAAATGTGGAAAAGTCCAAGGGAGATGAATACTTTTGAGAGCTACGATATGTACAAATTTTCAAGGCTTTTATAATGGTTTATGTGTGTAGGAGGTGTAATGTCCCTGGAATTGAATTACCAATTGCTTAGGGTTAAAACTGAGACCCAAATGAACCAGGGGATTTCATATTAATTTACATAAGTGTTAGCTTAACTGACAATATATTGCTTTTGTCAGCCAGTGACCAAATGTATATAATTGAAGTGTTGAGTTATCCCTTTCCTCTATGGATGAATTATAACACCTACGTTTTTCTTCTAATATTGTTCACTTACCTATTTTCTCAAGCTGCTTGGAAACAAACTGTGAGTTTTCCCACAGTTTGGCACGAAAGCACTTGGCCAGAATCAATGAGTTGAGCAGTGCAGTAAAGTTCGTCTTGGCATGCTGGATAAGAAACTCAGACAAGCCTGGATGTAAATCAAAATGCAGGAATTTCAGGCACGTTCCTTATTCATCAGCCATAAAACCAATTATTTACCTTTAGAGTATTTGGTTTGAAAAATAGAAAACCTATTGAACAAAAAGTAGAATTGCATTAATTACATTTGGTAACTCTGGTTCCATTTCTGAATATCTTTCCTGTATCCTGTGTCAAACCAAATTCTTGAACTGGGATGCAGCCAAACTGAGCCTGAATTAAGCTGCAAAAAAAATACAAATTAAAACGTTATACAGTAACAATAACAATACAAATAATCAACAGTATCTTATTAAAAAGGGAAACCAAATGTTTTAGGTCTGATTATAACAAGATGTCAGATTCAGCACATTTATACACAACTATTGTATAGTCTAGAGTAATGGAACTTTATATATACATTTAAAAAGCACTTTTTTATGCTTTAGTTTTTTTAACTTACCAGTTAACCTTCATTTCATTGTTTTTTATTTTTCCATCAATAGGGTACCTACCCACAGTGAAAAACAAAACAGAAATATAGTGTTATTCAGCGATGAGGGAGGATTTCTTATTTACCTGACTCCACATCGTTTTTTCTTACCTGATCGTTTGCCTGTTTTTATCTCTGTTCAATGTGTTCAAAGTTCTCTTTTCATTCACTCTTAACTGCACGTCAGAAAACTCTTTCCCTTTGGATATCAGTATGATCTGTGACAAATAATTTCTATCAGTATTATCTTGTTGTTTTCAACCCTTATAATGTAGACATGTAATAGGCAAAATATGTATACTGAATTATAAACAGCATTTAAAATTAATAAAACAACAATAACAATGTCAATGATGTACATTTACCAGTTCAGATAAAGTTTCTGTTCCAGAAACGGTGCTGAACTGTGTCATGGTGTCGTAAGCAATGCAGTATCGTGCCATGAGCTTTCCCGTCTCTGTCAATAGTAAGGAAAAAACATATTTAGCTTTTGCTTACAAACATGTTAAACTTCAGTGTTGCGAGTGAAGACGCTCTTCACTGTTTTCTTGTAAACTATTTCATTTTGTATGTACTGTTGCTGCCCACCAGTGAGCTTCTATAGAAAACAGAAAGTTGCATATGAGCTGTAATTTAATCTGGAACTGCAATGACCCATCTAAACCAATTTCACACTGGATTCTATATACTATTATTGTCATCATCCTTAAAATGGTACTTAACTAAAGAGAATAAGGATGATTAATGAGATATAAACTAGCTTGTGGGCCATTACCAGTTGGCTTGAAATTGATGTCTTCATCCATGGCAATCAAACCGATTGAAGCCAGAGCGTTCAGGTTCTTCAGACAAAGCTCTGAAATTACAAAGGAAGAACAAAGCTTCATTCCAGTTCACACATCTTCCTCTAAAGGTTTCAGCTGAGAGGACAAAGAGAATCAACAAGGAAACAGCTGAAGAGCAACAGAAATTCATAAACAGAAACTGTGCACACTCCTAAAAATACATAAATAAATGCTTTGACAAAATTTTACTATAAAACACTTGGAATCTAAAATCCAAACTTCATGTACCTTGCAATTTTGCTTCAATTCCAGCTCTGTCTAATCCAGGTGGAAAACCTATGAAGACACAATATGTCATATTATATACAGAGAGAAACTATGTACAAAAATAGTTTTTCTGCCAGATTAAGGTACTCAAATTAAATGTATCTATCTGCAATCCAGCTGCTCAAGTGAAATGAGGAATATCCGCATAGCTTTGTCCAGTGCATTAAACTCACCATAATGACTGGGATTCTTCAGAGCCCTGATGTACAGAAAGGTTGAGCGTATCCAGTCCAGTGCGACATTTACATCTGAGATGGTGTGAAGAACTATCTCTGCATTTAGATGTTCAATCAGGTGTTTGTGCAAACTGAAACAGAATGCAAAATGCACAATGCAAAGGTTTTAGGATAAACCATCTATTTAAAATAAATTACATAATTATACATATGAATGAATACTATGATATCACAGCGGTTTTATTTGCAACTTACAAAAAATAAATACAATATTTGCATGTTCTTTTAAATTGGATTAGTAAATAAAATATACTAATTATAAAAATAATATAAATGTATGAAAACATACCTGCTTTCTATGGTTTCAGCCCCACTTACAAGCTGAGTATATCTGTCTTTTGTCTGGAACCTGGTCATAATCACTGCTGTTGCTGTGGTGTCAAACTAGAAACAACATGGCATTTTGTTTTAAAAAGTACTTTTGCCATTAATTACAAAATTACCCTAAACTGAATGTTACCTGTTCTGGTGTGAAACAGATAGACACTCCTTGTACACTAACAATACTGTCAGGACTCTGATGCATTTTATTTTCATAACAACAACTTTATCCTTCACCTTTGATGTTGTCAGGTCTAGTCTAAAATGTGCCTAATTAGAAAACACTGCACCTTACCTGGGGCCTCCCAGCCCTTCCAATCATTTGCAGGATGTCGGTGTCGCTGTACTCTTGAAACATTCCTCCTATGTAATGCATGGTAGATTTTATCACTACCAAGTGAGCAGGTAAATTCACTCCCATGGCCAAGGTGCTTGTTGTAACTGTATAAAATAACAAAACAGGGCCAATCAAATGCTGTTTTTACTAGTCTTGCATTATACAACTACATCACTTGGCCCAAACCAAACGTGTAATGATGCTGTGCAGGAATGACCATTTTACAGTTGTGTTTTTCCAAATATATCCAGGCATAAATCCAATTCCTAGAATATCTGAACTAAAAAGCATAAATCACATTACTTAATCTGAAGAACCTTCACTTATTGACTGCAACATGTAGGTTAAAGCTTTAGCAAACTCTTTTGTTTTAATATTCTTGCTTCTCAGTCCCTTCCACTAGTTCTTGTATTTTCAACGCTATATGTTTGCTAACAGGAACAATTTCATGTCCTCTTTTAAATCTAATGAGACTTTACAATTAGAGTATTAACAAGATAATCTGCATTTAAAAGTCATTACATCCCTATCTTTAACTATATGTGTCTGTCTGTCTGGAAAGGTTACAAGCAGCATGTATTCAGAATTAATCAACAAAATACAGCAGCTTTTCATGTATTCTCATAGGAATAACTTACAAAGCACTGGTAGGTCTCCAAGGGTAAATGCATTTTCAATAATTTTCCTGTCAGATGTGTCAATACCAGCATGATGGAATCCTATTCCATACATCACCAGGTCTGAAAGATTCATACGATAAAACACATTGTTTAAGCTCTTAAATGTAAAAAAAAACATAACAAAAAAAGCAGTTGTCAAAATTCGACTAACCTCTCAGTTTTGAGTCGAGGATAGAGTTTGCATACTTCAGCAACCTGTAAATCATACAAATATTTTATTTGTAATGTTAATAATAAGGAGTAATTAACAGAATCACAGTACACACTGTATGTAACGTAAATGTGACATTTTTCTTTGGAGTACAAAAACACAACTCATGCCAAGACCTGGAGCCAGCACCAACTTCAAAGTGAACAATTTTTAAATGATCACCTCTGTTTGTGTTCAATGCTCACAATAAATCTGGCATCCTTGGCAAGAACAGATGCGGACTGCTGCACTCCCTTTCTTGTAGCACAAAACTAAAAACAGCAAACAAACCAACATTCATCTCTCTGTTGCAAATGCTTCATAATTAAATTATTCTACACAACACAAAATAATTATACTTACCACAAGCGTTGGCTTCTGATCAGAATAGGTCTGAATGACATTTGCCATTTTGTAATTCAGAGACAAGTCAAATTTAAACTCTGTCTGATTGCTGGAGCACGGAAATCCAAGGACTACTTTCCTTAGCTTTACGGGCCGGTGGCTTTCGTCCATTTCCAGACAAGTGGCTGAGTCGGTACCATCTGACAGCCAGTCTGCAATCTGAAAATGAAAACAAAACAAAGCTATTATTGTATTTCATTTTTAAGTAAGATCTGTGTCATTTGAATTATATGAAAGTAAAACTTAAAATATATATAAAAAAATTCAAACATAAAAAGGAAGATTTTTCCAATATCAATTTAATTCAGATTTATTTTATTGTAAGGAGAGTTTTAATTAGGGAAATAATGCATATGAACAGGTACTAGAAACATTTTATAAAAGATCATTCAAATTAACTTACATCTGCAATATTTGGAATTGTTGCAGAAACAGCCACAAATCTCATCGCATTGTGTGACTCTGGGTTTTGTTTACCGCGAGAGTGAGAGGAATGATTTGTTTTCATTCTGCTCACTACAACCTCAAGGGTCGCTCCACGGCACGCGTCTTTTACAACATGGACCTGAAATACATTAAAAATAACTATTTATGTTTATGTCTGTGTGTATTAATACATGTGCTCCAACACACTCACTCATAATGTGTATAATCTAAATTCAAGAACAAGAAACAAATGTGACTGTCTAATTAGACTATTGCTGAATATATAAATCATAATAATAAATGCATTTCAATACAGAAAGAGCAAAGACAGGATATGACATAAACCATGAGCAATTAAATTTCACCTTCGTAGACTCAGAAAACTGACCTCATCAATAAGGAAGAGTCGAACCAACTGGACCAAACAATTATCACTCCACTTCCTTGTCATGCTGTCCCATTTTTCCTTGTAAGAAACAAGAAAGGCATAGCATTGGTTCACAGTCTATGAAGCAAGTGAACCTTAAAGTATTTATTGTGGATACGACAGCTGTGTTTGCATTATTATGCCGGAGTATGCCTTAAGACATGAAAAAATGATGTATTTCCTGAGTCGGATTAAAAGTGTCACTTACTGGTGTAGTCATGATGAGATGAGCATCTTGAATCTCAAAGAAGTCATCCATTTCTGTATCTCCTGTCAGCTCCTTGCAAATCAACCCTAAAGGCCCAAATTTTTGTTTCCAGTTTTCATAACGTTGACTGCATAGGGCTTTAATTGGTGCCACTAAAAGAATATAACAGAAAGCATAAGCTTTTATGTCAAGATATTTCTTGTAAAAAGAATCTATAAAGGAAGTCTCATTTTCGTATGTTTTTTTGTCATAAAGGCATGAGACAATGAACAATAGATTCACATTTCTTGTAGCTGGAAATATTTATCTTTTCTATTTTTATTCTTACATTGTCTTGTTTATTGACTCTGCATTCTAAGAAGTTTATTTTTTGCCAGACAAAAAATAAATGGGGGGCCCTAGGTTCAGAAATAATGTAATTTTTTCCAAAATGCAAATGAATGCAAAATACTAGTGATTGTATAAGTCACTCATAAATGAATACCTACTGTACACAACCTTAATGTTGGACCATGGTGCTGGAACTTGCATCAGCAATCGAATAATTGCCAGTTCAAAAAGGACCGTTTTCCCAGAGCCGGTTGGGGCACCAGCCACAACATTTTTTGAAGTGTAAAGAAGCTGCAAGGAAGGTATAATTACACACAATTCACAATTGTATATAAACACGTTAGAAAAATAAATATATAATACACTTACATCCTCAAGTGCTTTAGACTGAATATAGTTGAAGTAGGGGAATTCTTTAAAGACAGATCTGAATTGTGCTGCTATAAAGATAAAATCAAGGCTTAAATATTTTTCACAAACCTGACATTTATACTTACACTTTTCAAAAGAATGAATTGGACAGTCCTAGAACAGGCTTTAAACATTATTATACAGAATGAGTAAAAATAATCTCTTGAGCATATAACTGCACTGTACTACAAAAAGAGAGCTGAATAAGAAAAACTAACAAAAGAAGCAACACCAGGGAAAGATTTATTTTTTCACCTCTAAATGATAAAAGCAGAATACGTTGAAGAGTTCCTTTACTTTAAATACAGATTGCAATATACTCAACTTTACCAACACAGCAGTATTTGGTAGATGCTTCTGGGATCTTTAGATTTAATTTTCATTTGCTTTTTGTTGATCTGAAAGCCCCCATGGCACACTCTAGGGGGAAGAAGAGGTATAACCCAAAGCAAAATTGACAATTCAGATCATGTAAAATTCCCTTTATGCCATAAAAATGTAGAAGAAATGTACGTACAGGACAAGGTGAGAAAGGACATTTAAGAAAACGTTAAGAATATCAACACCCTTTATTGGTAAACCATGTTCATTTCTCTTCGAAATGTTAAAGGATACGAATTTCTGTAACTGGCCGGAGGGTTCCAGACTCCACGCCCAAGCCACCTAGAAAATATTTAAATTAAATACCCATTAATAAATTATATATTACCATCTGGATACAGCAGTTAAAGCTGGCCAGGACTTCCTGTTTCTGCAGCACCAAAAGTGTCTTAACATCAAAGAAAATGTTCTTAAAAGAGCAAGTTTAGAAAATTTAATATTTGATGATGCTAGATCTCTGCATATGCATACAGAAAAGTAGTAGTCAATAATCTCTTAAGAATATTAATACATTTAGTATGCTGTGTTTATTAAGATTAAAAATTAAAGCAGTGGTGAATATACATTTTAAAAATCACTTTACATATTCAAGTGCCATTTAATGTAATATGAAGGTGGTTAATGAACTTCGCTGCAGTGTAAATTAGATCACAGCGATATATTAACAGCTGGTGTGTGCCACCTGCTGGCACTAGTATCTACTGCAACCTACAATACAAAGGCTATTTTTATTACCACAATAATACATATTGTCTGTCTTTCACCACAACTCAAACATGTACAGTCAGGCTTACAGTCGTTTCACTTATTGTGTGTTGAATTGCTTATCTGGCCTCAAAAGGATCTATTCATATTCTATTCTATTCACTTCACATTCTAGACACGCTCTGAAATGCCTCCTTTAATGGAAAACATCCTTTTGTTGTTGTTCTTTCGGTCGACACCTTGCTCAGAGCACTGCAAACTGAGGTGCAAGCTGTAAAACCCTTTATTAATTAAACCTATTTCTTAAGTGTTTCTCTGTTGTCAGCTCATAGACAGTGCTAATAAACAGGTGTTTAAACTAAGATGCTCCTTCGGGTGAAGATGAGAATAGGCCTTGTTTGGGGTGAAAGTGTTCTGGTGTGAAAGTGTTTAAGTTTTGCAGTTAAAACAGGAAACAAGTGCTGTAAACATCAGGAAGAGGCACAAAGCTGATAAAGGACTCAGGAAGGAGATAGCAGATTCACCGCAAACACCTGGTGTAAGAAATGCCTCCGTTTTATTTATTTCCTAGCATTCTTTAAATTCCATGTTATTTAGTGATTTATTTATTAATTAATTGTGAATTAAAAGCTCATGTCTTTAAATATATTTATGTTTTACTTTAGAACTGACCCTTAATGCTAGAAAACCAACTCAATCATTACATTACTTTGCTATATCTGGAAAATTGTAAATTTTTATCTTTTTAGGGAAAAAAACAAAAGCTGTGAAGAAAAAAACAGAGCTGCATGTTTTAAATAAAGTTATATTTTACATTTAATGAAAATATGGGGGCATAGATTTTCAATATTTCATATACAGGATGCCGATGCTGTATTAGCATAATGTAGAAATTCATCTTCATCCTTATTACTAAACTTATCTGTTGCAAAATCAAGATCAAACGTCATGTTACAAAGAAACTACATACCATAAAAGAACATCAGCCCCCAGTAATATGTTATGTGAAGGACTTCAGAGTGTCAAAACTGTTAATTACGCGGCCAGTGACACACTGCTCAAACGCATAACCTTGGATGTATTTTTAAAAATAAATCTTCAATAATATCTTATTGGTACAAAATTACATGTGAAAGAGTAGGAATGGAAAAATTAACGTTACTCTTGTATCTTTTTAAAGGCAAATCTCCTCAGGTAAAATCATGAACTCTGTAGGCCTAATCTTTAATATTTTTCCTGTGCCCCATGATTTAAACTTCTGGTTTTCAGTATCTTGCTTTGTTAACTGGCTGCACTATAATGATGTAGTTTTCTGTGAAGTTCCAACACTGTGGCTCCAGGCAGCAGCTTAGCCTTCAGTATACAGGATCAGACGAGAAAGTGAGCAGCTGAAAATTGAGAAAAATGGCCTGCAGTACCCCAAGGTATGAAATAAATTGCAGATGATAACTGGAAACATAAGACACTAACGGCATAATAAATTCTTAGAGCTCTTATACTCTTTCAGGAGACCAAAATCAAACTTTGGTACACATGCTTGGCAGGCCATTAAACAAATTATTTCATGCTCTGAAAACAGAGACCTAACATCACATCTGATTTTTCACTAAGAATGAAGTACAATAACTACGGCTACGTGCGGTTCTGTGGAATACACACAAGAGGTGGTCGAGCCCTACCTCGGACGGTAAGTGGCAGTGGAGTCAAGGGCAGGACATGGGCGGTTCTTGTGTTCTGGTCATGCTTTGAAGTTGAGGAATCGCACGCACCGAACAGTGCTGGCCCTCTCGTCGGGCCCTGAGCATTATCGCCGCTTGTCATGAATGGATCTGCTGTCACTTCCGAGAATCTGGCATGGAAACGGTCACCCTGTGCTCCTTCCTTTAAACCTTGCATGCTGGTGTAGTGGTTGTGACTTTTTGATACCAACGTAGTCTGGGGAGATTTAAATAAACTGGAAAACACACACACATACATATATAAAACAATATTAATAAATGTAATTAAGAGCCAACTTGACAGTAGAATAAATCTATTTATATGATGGGCTTTATCCTAACAAATACAAAAATGAAATCAATTGAAGAAGTAAATAAAGTTAACATGAAAACAAAAAAATTATATCTGTTAGTATGTTAGTAGTGTTACCCTTATATCTAATGTTTACCACAAAATAAATCATCCTGATGTCACACCTCTGCGACACTGTAATCCCTTCCTTGCTCAGCTATACAATTAAATGTTTATGGTGCCAAACTGAACCATTCAATTGGTGTAAGGGCCAGGTTTATTGAGGCAGATGCATTTGGAATCATGCTGAGATAATTTAATATATTTACAATTATATGTATTATGCCTATCAGTCAGAGATGTTTGCCAGCTACAGTATGTTATGCTATGAAAATAAAACGAGTACCTTTTTCTAAACTGTGAGCTTCCTCCATTGTTGTTGTTATAGCCAGTGTGTAAAGTCCTCTCATCAAGCAGCTGTTGTGCGTCGTGCAGTTGAAGTGCATTCATTTGTGCAATTCTATCACCATTGAAAAGGCTTTGGGATTTGAATTTGCCCTCTGATGGATAGAGACCTGACTCCTCCTTCCCCAGTGATCTGTCTGGGTCTGTGGCATGCTGAAGATCACACGCTTCAGCAAAGCCATAGTTATTTACACCTGTTTTTTTCACTGGGAGGATAAACCGATTTGCTCTCTGTGTGGAACCTGTAAAGGAGTTGTGGTAAATTGTGAAATGAAACCTGCACCCATATTGTTACACTTTACATTTGGTAAATCCTGAACAAACATATCATAAGTCCACCACTTGGTAATGACCTTCAACCTCTGTATCACAATTATTTGCATTATTTTCATGCATGGAAATAGAAAATATATTATTGTGATATCATTAGGAATTAGGAATCATTAGGCACATAGTATTGTTTGTAGTACATTTATTTTAAAAGCTTGGGTGCAGAGATCATGTTGTAATTCAGAGACAAAACAGAATTATCAATAATGTATGCATAGAAAAGGAGTGTGTTTACAAAAGAGAGAGGTTTCAGTTTTGTAATTCTGTCAGTGAGAAGAAAGGTTAATACCAAGCTCAAAACCACTATTCTAAAGGGAATCCAGATAAAAAACATGACTGTTGGGGTTGTGCTAATTAAATTGAGGATTAACACACTTTGATTTGGTGTTCTTATATGAATCACTGATTTGTATGGCGTTATTAATTCAGCAAACCATTTTTTGTTGTTGTTCTGTTTGTACTTTATTCATTCTTATAAAGGAAATTAGCAGAGCCGCAAAATGCAGCTGAAAGCATAATGTCCTGTAAATGTACATCATAAGCAAAAATATCAAGATTAGTGTTTCCTAGTATACTATAAAAAGGGAAACTTATGTACAAACCCTTTATAAAGGGGCAAACTGAATATGTCTGAAAAGCAAGATACGTTTCAGCCGGTTAGTGCAATGATGCCAAAACTAGAATCCTGTAAATTAATGATTTGTACAATACAGCAGCTTATTTCAATACAGATAGGTTATATAGTTAAACACAGGTATGCAAAATATATTAAAAACAGATATCTCGTCAAAAGAGCATTTGGTAAAGACATCCTTACATGTAATTTAAAATGACTAAAGCATTAACTAGATTATAAATTTGGGCTGTGATTTCTAAACCAATTTTGACCTACAGGAATAGAGAAGAAAGGGGATAAAACAGCAATTTTCTAGGTATTAGAACTATAATTGTTCATGGTAGAAACTATAATGGGCATTATTTGACTGTAATGGAAGCTCTGTCAGCAATATAAACTTATAAAAACTCAGCATAAAGTGCTGAACTGCCACTAAACCACGAAGAAAATGAGAGAGCTATGTAAAACTGCACTCTTAATGTAATGGCTTATTAACTTGTGTTTTTGCAGTTTAAAATGATAAACATACCCAAGAGAACACTTGTCTTATATCTCCCAATTAAAGAATTTTAAAACATATTGTGAATAGCATTCTCAATCAAAGACAAGTGATTGCACGTCCTTGAAAAATTGATTCTGCAAGCAAAAATATGTAAAAACAAATAAGGTAACCTAGACATACTGGTGCTTCTGACATCCTAAAATAGATTTATTAGGGTATACTCATCTATTTTTATAAACTGCAACTGTTTTTTTAAGATGCTACATTCAACATTTAGGAAAAATATTTTTTTATTGGAAACAAGGTCATGTTAAAAAGCATTAATGTGCAAAGAAATTCACCAGGGTACAATAGATTTATACAGCCTCACTTTATGAATTCACTGTTCATTGCTTAGGAACTGAACATCTAAAGATGCTGTGCATGTCAGAGATAATAATAATAATAATAATAAAAAAGAAACTTACTAAAAGAGCAAAGAGTTTGTAATTCCTTCTGCAATTCCTGTGTAGCTGGTATTTGTGAAACTGATGGGGGGGGTTCGAGTTCCCAGATTCCTTGCTCTTGGCATAGTGGTTTTCTATATAAATTGAACAATTTAACACAATTTTTGAGTGAATATTTTTGCACACATTTACCCCACGTATGTGTTAATTGTTATTTACTCTATATCTCTATATCCCTAGTATTAAGCAATTGGGCTATCTGGTAACAATAAACAACATATTTAAACTCTAATACTTTTGAGAGAAAATACAAAACAGTTAATGTGTATTCAGCACAGCACATCTTGATTTTGTCATACTTCATACAGGTGCTTTAGGTTTGACTTTATGTTCCTTTACACTAAAAGTCACCCGATTTCATGAATTAGCAGGGTATATTTAATACCATATTTAATTTAAAATAGTGTAATACCCTTGGAAGCATGCAACTGATCATTATTAAATGTGATTAGTTCCATTATGTTTGAGATAAGGAGTTATAGGAAATCAAATGGAAAATAAAACATATGTAAAAATATTATCCAGCCTCAAGAATGCACCGTGATTTAGGGCAATACTTTAATTTAAACCAAACTGTAAGACAACCGTAGAGTGTTCTATCTACAGACCGATAGGATGAAGGGTGCGTAATGCTGGCATTCTTGACATGCAGTTGTCATTCATTATCTATTCATGCCATTAGAGAAGTTGTTAATGGGCAGGTCCTCTCACTGATATTTTTAACAGGATTGGGGAAGGATTTCAGATGTCATCAAGTCCTATAACAGTACCTGTTGTGTAAGAATATCCTTCCCCCACCCTGGCCAGTATTATCACCCAACACAGAACAGACTGGACAGTGCTGGGATGAAGCTGGGCATTACAAAAGCACCAGACATTGCCACAGATCACACTAATCTTGGCAGCATTGGTGCAGAATGTGATATATGGCAAGGGCTTTACTTGCGGTAATAGGTGACACATAAGGATATGTTTTCTGGTAACTACCCCCTGTACTTTTTAAAAGATCCCCAGACAGTATTATTAATTTCTGACTTTTGTTATGTGTCATTCATTACACTGTGTAACAATGGTTTTTTTTTTTTGTTCCTGTGTAGTAAGTGTTATTTCCTAATTGCTTATGCCTCAAAAGTATAGAAAATGGCTATTATTCCCCACAAACTTTGCTTTTGTGACCAGGACAGTGATATTTTGAAATGTACCTATTTCCGATGAGAAAACGGACGAATTTTTGTCTTTTCGTTCAAATTTCGTTCACATTTCATTCACATACAGTATATCGTAAATCTAAAAAAATGACTCACTTCGAAATCTTTTGTAGTCATTTTTGAATTGCTTTAGTATAAATACATGTTAATTTGGATTCATATGTTGTTTTCTTCTGACTTTATTCATCCGTTTTCTCATTCGAAATAGGTAAATTTCAAAATATCACTGTCCTGGTCACAAAAGCAAAGTTTGTGGGGAATAATAGACATTTTCTAAACACTTGAGGCATAAGCAATTAGGAAATATCACTTACTACCCAGGAACAAAAATTGTGTTACATAGTGTTATCCAAATGGGCTTAAGTTAACTAAGATTAATTACTACCACGTAGGACACAGTAGTAAAAATTCAGCCCATTTCTACCACATTATTAATCCTGATCACAGCATATAATGGGAGTTCCCTTGCTTATAAGTACTCACACTTTCTGAATAACTGGTCTTTCAAAAAATAAGTTGTCCAAAGGCAAAATGTAGTCTTCAGGTTCCAACATGTTTCACTTCAGAACAGAATTTCTGTGGAGGTCAATAAATACTGTCACGGCACAATTTGTATAATGAGTATTTCATTATATTTGATTAATGAAGGTAAATATGTATTTTTGTTGAAATGGTCATAATTGAGACAGGTGCTGTTTCTCACTGTTGGCACCAGAAAAGCACCAATTAGGTGTTACTCTCCCAGTGAGATGAACACACAATTTGTATAAGCATAATTCCTTTTGATATTTACTAAGCCGATTATGAGGTTTCAGAGATATGAATATACAGAAACTTGTTTAAACTCTTAGGATTATGCAGTTATCTATAAATAATACATAATTGTTAGTTTGTTTATTAAGGTAATAAAATATGAATGAGGGTTAACTGTGGTTGTGTTCCTTAAAGCAATAGGAGAATTACCACATTAAAAGTAGAAAATGTTGGAATCTCAATGCATAAAATTTTATCTTTAAAAGTCACTTGACAAACAGAATTCATCAGTTCCTACAACCATATTAGTCATGTGTTCGTACTCATGCATAATTTAACTTCAAGGCTTAAAGCATAATTTGATGCTATGCTTCAATGAAACAAATAAAATAAAACATTGGTACATAAATAAGGAAAATATTGATTCCTGCTAAGGGGGCAAAATAAGCTGCTCCAACATAATCTCCGTTTCATAAATCCATTCTCATTACTTGAATTATACATCCAAAACCCTTTTCAGATAGTATACATAAAACATCTAATCAGTGAAAACTGATTAATTTATGTAATGGTTCCCCTCCCATGATTTCCATATTTAAACATTACAAGGCACTCTAGCATACTGTAATATTGTTATGCTATGCTATTTTCTGCTTGAAAGTGTAGTAATAATCCCAATTCAACCCCATGGTTTGCTTATATACCTGAACTGTTTGTAATAATCCCAATTCAACCCCAAGGTTTCCATACATATTTTCTGCTTTGGAAAAGTAAGGATTCATTTATTTTCATTGTTAGATTGGAAAACACAATTCAATTACAAATGTATTTCTTGAGGACTGGGTTTCCAGTACATTTTCATTCAAATGTTGGCTACTGTGTGACAGATAAACAATAGCCCAAATATTCTTTAATTTTCCAGCCTAAACATGATTATAATTCAATTACATATATGCTAAAGAACTGCATTTCTGCACCTATGTATATATATATATATATATATATATATATATATATATATATATATATATATATATATATATATATATATATATATTTATCGTAGATCGAAGCAATTGAAAACATCTTGGGGAGGCCTTGTATTATAATTTAAAAAAATAGATATTGAATCTGACAAAGCCATTTGTAATGGAAAAAATGCACAATCCAGGCTATTCTGTCTAGGTCCCAAACGAATGCATTGCGGAATTGGTTTAAGTAATCTCGAAAGATATTATATATTATGGTATAACATTTGATCACTATGATTGCCGAGTAGTAGCATGTGTTAAAATAAGCGATACCCACTGACCCTCCGAGGAACAGAAAGCCACGCAGCCGCAGTCGACTCGAGTTGGGCAGATTCGAGTCGACTGCAGCTGCTGGGCCGCACCAGGACGATCGATAGGTATGACTTTTAATATAATTGAAGACCAAGCGCAAAGTTAATAAATATAATCTGTAAGTCATCTGTCAAAAACGTCTATTTTTGAATCTGTAATGTCACTGACAAGCACCCGTAAGATTTTGTTGCTCGGTAATGTAATATTTGGTTTCATTTAACCGGCGTCTCTACACCATAGCCTAGACAGTATTGTAGTATTTTTGGTCTTTCTCACGGTTTAGCTGAGATTATATACGTTCATTGTCGTACATAACAACACAGTAATTAGATTAAACTCATTGTTATTACATGACCTGGTAGGGGTGACGACATTTTCCTTACGTCTAAAGATATTGTTTTAAATTATATATTCATTTCTACCGATTTTTTTTTTAATTCATCAGTTTATTGCCTATATAATTATATATCTACACATGTATATTTTGTTCAAACTTACATTTCCTATTTGTATGACCATTTGTATAACATGTTTTCTCGTCGACGTCTTCAAAAGAAAGTCAAACGTGCACCTGGAACACGTCAGTGCGCATGCGCTTCCCGCCGACCACGACAACAACAATAATATAAGTTAAAAGGTTGTGTGAAGTGTTTATTGTTATAAAGTTTCAGTTTGGACGAGTACATCACAATAATAATATATGAGACAATGAGCAAAATGAATTAGGTTTTACAGTGCATCTTTGTAAAATAACCATTTTAAATTACACAAAGTTACAAAGCACACATTAGTATTACCTTGGTTGGTGTCTAAGAAAAATGCAAATTATTGTATGAAATAACTGTACTTTAGTATTTTGAAATGAAATGAATGTGTTCCTTATTGAGCGCATCAAAACATTTTAGCTGATATACATTTGATGAAATAGTATCATGTATTGTGTGGCTTTATAGCAATACTTGATTATGTTTGGTTAACTAAAAGCAGTTTTTGCTGCCTAAAATTCAGAAACCCAGGCAGCTGTGTGTGCATCTCTTGTTAGACTGTCTCCATGGTGTGGGAATGGCAGTGTAGAGGCTGGTACTGAATGGTTGCCATGTTCCCCCCAAGAGGAGCCATCACCTCAGTGCCTGAGCATGATTGTTTCAGGTGGGGATTTATTGTGAAGCCCTTTGGGATCCTTAGTTTTCATAACAAGAACTGGAAGGCTGTGATATCACGGGAAATATCAGTTAGACCCCACAGATCTATCTTATAGAACCCAAAAATATATAATTAAAACAGTAATGGTGTTAAATTGAGATCAGCTTTTATTACCGCGTGAATACTGCGGCTGTAGTTTCACGGCCTGACCTGTGTAGCTGCATTGCTCTGCATGTAAACAATGAGAACAGGAAATCAGTGCTGAGAACAATAGGCCAAAATGGAGAGTTCTCCATTCAGGTCTGAGTTGAGGCAATGGATAGAAACCTTTCCTGCGCCGATTCAGCCTCAGGCAGCTGTGAATTTTCTACCTACTGCACTGAAGCTACGGTTTCCATGACACCGTAACTTGAAATAACGTGACACCGTTCTTCTCGAACTGTTTCTATTAAGCTGGAAGAGTGTTCTTGTGATGCTGCGCATGGTAAAAGCCTTCACGGTTTTGCATATTCAAGTCTAAAATAATAATGACATGTTTTATACTGTTATACAGTCTGTTTCTAATATTTCAGTGCATTACTCTGCCCATGCCTGACAGTGCAAATATGAAAAGGGCACATTGCTTTGTGGAAGTGTTTTCTGTACTGACAGAAACATACAGATCTTTATTTCATGAAGCTTTTATGCTGTTGTTATAGTTGCTGATGTTGTTCAGTTTCACCTTACAGAAGAAGATTAGGCTGCATCTGTTTCTAGATATTGACATACATTTCACTGCAGGGAACATAGAACAAAAAGGGCAGATATTAAACATACAATTTATTTCATATATATAATATGTATATGTGTGTGCTTATATAACACACAATGATGTATGTATAGTTGTATTACAGTTGTACATCTCTAATTAAGTTTGGATATATATATATATATATATATATATATATATATATATATATAGATAGAGAGAGAGAGAGAGAGAGAGAGAGAGAGAGAGAGAGAGAGAGAGAGAAAGAGAGAGAGAGAGAGATTTAATTGTCTCCATAGAAAGGATGATTTAAACCAGATAATTTGCTTATGGGTCACTGAAAAGCAATATAAATGTCATTTCTAAAATTCTCCTGCAGGTTTGGGGTTTTGCTTTAAAGGATATGTTCCTTGGCATTATCTTACACATTATTTGTACCCCCTCCCCCCTCCCCAAAGAGAGTTGCCTTGAAGAAATTTGACCTCTAATCACCGAGGAGTCCTAGTTTAATGGGGATACGTGGGTATTATAAGTACATAAAATGTATATTAGTTAAAAGTCGGTGTCTCCTTCCACTCCCACCATTTTTCCAATCTTCCAAGCTGCCACTTTTAACCAAGAATTTTCCTGCTGTCTGTCTGGAATCACCCACTCCTCGAATGGGGACGTCGCTGTCTTTGTCGTTTCGGTACAACTAACTAAATAAACATAGATCAAAGTAAAGCACAAAACAGGGGTGAGAAACTGTATTAAAACGTTGTTCTAATTAGCCACACACACAGTAATTCACTCTTAACGTTAAACTGCTATTTTTGTTAGTCGAGGTAGTGCAGTGAACACCCCTTCGAGACTAATGGTTTAGCCTGCAGAATAGCAGGCAAAATGGCGGCTGTGAAATGGATGGAGGACGAAAGCGAACAATAATCAAGTGTAACGATTAAAGCGTTTACTGTTTACATTTCCTGCAGTGGAAAGGTAGGTTCATTATTCTGATACAACAATATAGGTTTTTCTATTTATTTTTCAAGCGCATTTCTTGGTTTTACGCATGCGGCGTCCTGTTGGTTGGGTCCTTGCTTTGGTATGGAGCTTTAATGGACACGGCAGCAATACAACAGCAGCATGAGATAACGAGCAAAGGAGCCAGACATGTCTGATGCAGTTGGGTGGATGGACACTACTTCGATTCCTTTCTGTACTGTGCATGCTTTCAAAGCGGGGAAATGAATGGTGCATCCCATGTTAACAGTCCGGGATTTGGTAAATTTGCATACTTCCAGCAAAACTTTGAAAGCTTAAAAAAAAAAAAAAAAAAAAACCCTCTGCAGCTGCAACGACTGTCTTAAAACTTGACGTTTTTTTCACCCTTGTCTTACGTGGCTGTTGTCAGAGTTGATCCAAGACGGTGCCAATCACCAGCAATAGTAAAACCGTTTTCCATGTCAAAACGTAGATTTGTACTTTTCATTGCCGCAGCCTATGGTTTTGATTTGACACTTCAAACCTATAAATGAGCAAACTGCATTGGCATCTTTCAGACCCTCAAAGGTGGGCTTTGGCGTATCCATGCACCTTATGCATTTGTGTTTTGCATGTTGCATCTTCTCGTTTTCACACCTTAAGACAAGCAGTTGTGTAGCCTACTTATTGTACATGCCAATGTTGTCCATTACAAGCTCTTCTAAAATGCTCTCAGGCATTGTTAAATATTATTTGGTATTGATTCCTCTTTAACTGAGCCTTTTACCCTTATTTCACACTTTTTTTTTACCATTATTGTCCGTCAGATAACCCTTTTTAATGCCAAGAACATGCACTGTGTCTACAGTGGGCTGCCATGTTTTGCTGTCTGTGGTCTTCAGATATTTGTATTTTCATGTTTACTGTATTTTCATACAGCGTGCCTATCATCTATGTTTTTATAACCTGATTTTGAAGCTCTAAGTTACAGTTAAAATTAAATCACACATCAGGGCTTTGTGTTATGTAGTTTTGAAATTGGACATTATTTGCACATGGCTTTTCAGAGAAGTGACATAAAAATACAAATAATTTAGCTTGTATAAACACCTGACGTGGTTGAAAAGTCCCAAGCTGAATAGCAATACACAGGGCATTCTATTTAAAATGGTAAGTTTTATATTGAAAACTATAAAGCAAGCAGTCCTTTCCAATTAGGTTTTTACATAAACAGTCTTCAGCCTATATAATTATATTATTTAACTGTGGGAACATTAAGAAGTTTGGATGAGATCCTCACATATTGATTCCCTATATAGTTTTCAGAGCCATATTGCAATTTTCAAATGTTACATCCAACAGCTTTAGATCCCAACCATAGGACTGTTACAGAATGCACAGCATTGTTATGGAGTTTAATGAAGTCATCAGCTTTACCTTATATATTATGTGTTTTAAAGGAGAAAGAAAATCTCTTCCAGGAAAACTGAATGTGTGTATTTTCTCTTCACTTCTTGCAACATATTTTGTAAATGCTGCAACTTGCATCTACAGGTAATGATTTCCTTTTAAATAAAATATACTTTAAAGTTAACAGACCTCTTGAATTAATCTGTGAGATATTCTATGTGTGTGCAGTAAACATCATAAATTGGTCATCTTGTTGAAATGAAAAATCACCTCACATAAAATGTAGGTTTTTTTAATGAAACCAAGGCCTGAAGAGTGCATTTTCTCCCGGAGAATCTGGATTCCTGCCACTTGTCAGAAACAGCAGATTGGGTAGAACTGTGTCACTGCGGAGGTGTCACTGTTAACTCTAAACAGTAACAGCCTTAATAGGAGACCAAATGCAGATTTTGCCAACACCCTTGTAAGGTTTTTTTTTTTTCTTCTTACTAAAAAATGATACTCAAGGAAAAACATCAATTGAAAGTAAGCCATCAGAATTTAACTATCTTTATAATAATTAAATTGATGAGGTATAGGCTAGTTGTTGTGTCTTCATATTTTGCATTTAGGCCTAATTAATTTGAGTCAGAGACCGTGTACTTCTCATACTTCACTAATATTGGATTCTTTTTCATTTGATAGCCAATTCTTTTCTTGCCATGACTTGCATCAATTGCCATTAAATCCGAGGTGAAATCTTTACCCTTGTGAGGGGTTAAATCGGTTTAACGGAAGTCTGCTGCCTTCCCTGGCTCGAAATGTACTGTAGTTTCGTTTGTGTCCTGGATGCCTTAAATGGTCTTTCTTGCATCATGTGACAATAAAGGCACAGTGTGTGCCACCTACATTTATATTCAAAAGAATAACCCATTAAATGGGGCATTTTAGAAACCATGAAGCAGTAGATTACACCTCATATTCCATACTTTTTATTGAATTTAGTTTATCCCAATAGGAAAATAATTCCCACTGCACAACTGTATTTCCCTCCTCTGTTTGTGTGTATAGGATTTTTAGTTGTATTTTTTCCTGAGCAGTTTGTCCTGACATTTAAACTAACTGTTCTGTTTTAATATTTATAATTTTAATTAAAATAATTACACATTGTGTAAGTCAACCCCCCCACCCCAGGGGTCTTGTTTTAAAGGGTATTGAAATAATATATTTTCAAGAAACAGGTTGTGACCATTTGTGATGGTGTACTTCTATTTTCTCACTGAAGGTTAACACGGAAAATATTTTTCTAATGAAGTTGTAATGAACCCCTAAACCTCTGAAGAGTATTGCATAAATTATGGAAAACACTTCAAGAGCTTGAAACGAAAACGAAAAGAAGGTAACAGAGAACTCAAGAAGTGTAATGCATAGTTTGAACTTGAAGAGTGGTTTTCTAACCAATTGCCTGTAATTTGAACAAGAAATATGTAGTATGTGACAATCAACCAGTTGTTATATTGGCATCTTTTATGTTTGACTTCCTTATATGTAAAAAATTATGGATGTGATTAACACACTCCAATCCTCTTTGTTGACCAAGTGTGTCACAGAGAATCATAAAACGCCAAACACTAAATACAATAAAAGACAGATGTACATTAATAAGGAGTTTTTTTTATTATGGAAGGAAGTTGTGGTCAAAGCTAAGCATTGCTCCTATGGGTCTGTGCAGTCTCTGATGACATAGTGGGCAACATAAAAATATATTTATGGGTGTTGTGGCTTCTGCCTGTTTGTAAATAAAATTTTAAATATTACGAATTATTATTTCTTTGACCTTCTGTTCATTTACTGACGTCAGACATACCACATTATTGACAGTGAATGAAATATCTGAATTTGGGACTAAAGGATTATATATTCTATTACAGATATGATTATTTATTAGTAGTTCTCTCACGTTTTGACCCTAACAGGCCAACAATAAAGGTGGTTATTGTGAATGTAGACACTTGTTCTTCAAACACATTACACAGTTATATATATTTCTGTATGCATTCCTTTTCAGAAACTCATTAAATTATGCTCAGAATGTACAGATCAGTACAACAGCCATCTAACTGCACAACATCAATACATCCACAGACTAATTTGGTCAAACAAACTGTTTATAATGGGAAATGCAACATGTACAATTAGAGACAAACATAGGCCTTTGGACAATGCAAATAAGTCCAGAAAAATCTATTCTTATCATTAACAAAATGCTTGTAAATGGAACAGAATCAAATATTTGTACTATGTTCACTTTCTTCAATCAGTAGAAGACATGAGAAGGGAAGATTTCATTGAAGACTTTAGTTCTTCTCACAGATTAAACATACTCAAGGAGATTGTAGAATGGGCCTTGTAAATCTCTCTTGATATAACTTGTAAAATGCAGTATTCTTTCAAAAATGGATTGGGAATCGATTGCTTGAATTAGTAATTAGTCTGAAGAACAGAGACTTGAATTATTTTAATAATTTTGAAGAATCTGCATTGAAAATCAGTGTAAATGCATCAGTATAAAATGCATGATTTAGGTATTTTAGATTGGTACACAAATTATGGCCCATCTATCAGGAAATGAAACATAGATTTAAAAGTCTTTACTGCTTTAAATAAAAATAAAAATATTTTAGTAAAGCACTTGTCATCCCCTGACACATCACCTGTGGGAATTAGGCCAATGCATAGCCCATCAGCAAAAACCTTGGCTATTGGCATGACCCCATCGTTTAAGGGGTATTTCTTTTGTTTAGTTTTTCACTTTAAAGATCTAATGGCTCAACAATTAGTGGGGCAATCCATTTGGGCTTCTTAGAATTGGATTAGCATCTTCAATTATTCTTGACCATCTACTTGTAAGCTTGGGGCATGAATGCAGTTCACAAGGCTTTCAGCACTATGTTTATTCACAGTCCTTACAGAGCAGTGTTTTCCAAACTGCTGAAGTACAGTGTGAATCAGATTAAAATTATTAGGTAGAATATTAGACTGCAGATTTGATTATATTTTAATCTGCATTATGTTTATTCAAGCCTCTACATTTCCTAAAAAAAATTCAAAAAACAGTTTCCCTTTGCCCAGTCAAGTCGGTTTATGATGATATGTTTACACATTTGTTTTCCGCTTCACTGAAGATGATTAGAAAGCTTTTAATTTCGTTTTGTTTTGTTTTTATTGCATGTTAATAGCATGCAAGTTTGTCAGTGCATCTCTTTGTGTTTACTATTGCAGATATAGATTCAGAAGAGTTTAAAGGAACACGTGCTGGAGTGAACTGGTAAGATCATTTTTTTGACTTTCCTCATTTTCAGAATCCAGTTATTTAATCAGTTATAGTCTCTGTGGAGAATTCATAAAATAGACATTACAGGTATATGTATTTGACTATAGGAGTTTTAGTCCAAGATTTTCCTTTTTTATCATAAAATAATATATATTATTGGAAGAGTTTATTTTGTCTTCCATACCTACCATCACTAATTGTTAATCTACTGGGCTCACCACTACAACTCCTACACCAGCAAGCAAGAACTTAAGACCATATACACCTGTCATTCACCATATGCATTGTCAGGCCTATACGACCAACAGGAGAAACCTTGAATGACTGTAGAAGTCACCTAGTCCCTATGGGGTTCGGCCATTCGTGTTCGGCCCCTTGCAGAATGCCTGACCCTCTGTTAATGACATGGTCCAAACTATAGAGCCATCTCTGCACTATAGCGCCACCCTCCTTCCAATGGTGGCCTTTAAAGCTCAATATTAAAAAAAGCATGATTGGAAAAACTGTAAAAATTGATCAGACAAGTATACAAGTAGTTTTAGATCTTTCTTAGTTTATGTTAAATAAATTCATAGGTGACCAGAATTGTTTCAGAACTACTCTGTCAGGTGCCTAAATACTTTTAGTGACAGAAAGCTGAACCATTGATCTGTCTGAAATGCAATTCCTACATATTGCTTCTCTAAACTTTTCTGGGGGTACTTCATTTTAATATATGAAAACACTCTATATTATTGAAACATCCACTAAAGTTATATGTTGTCTGCTTTATGTTTTATATATTTAATCTGGACAATAAATAAAAGATACCTTTGTCTTAATTTTTCTACCTGCATATCTGGGTTCTTGTTTATTTTCAAGAACAGAATTTACCCTTTTCACATTTTGACACATTGAAATAGTGATGGAAGAACACTAACTATTTTAAACATTAACTGGGTTTAAAATAAAATCTAAATTCATGTGGATTTTGTCAGGTTTGAATTCTTGTTTTTTCTTCAAGAGTCTTCAACACCACCCTCAAACACCTGTAAATACTTTGGTTTTATGTGTGGATTCTGTGGGGAAATAACATAACCGCAAAATTGTGCATAAATTACTAGTTAATTATGTGAAGACATTCACATTAATAATATAATGAAGAAAGAAATGCTGTTAATGGGGGAGAAAGGTGACTGACAAGATGCTGTTTTACACTGAAATGTGGCATGATGCTGATGTGTAGTAGTTATCATGTTTGTCTATTGCAATGTTTGCACCTCGAACTGTAATTCTGATATGTAAAGTGCTTTGAGACTGTGCCTGGGTGTGATTGCCGGTCCTTACAAATTTAAAGCACAGCTGTCAGTAACTTCTAGCAGTGCATCCCAAGTTTTCCTTTTTTTAAGCTTCCTAGCTGTGGCAGTTCTTCAGACACATTTTTCCAAAAACCTTACCTGGAATCACATCTCAGAACAAAAGGAGAAAAACACCCCTTAAAAATGATCTTTCTTTTTCAAGAACTGAAAAAACACGTAAAATATTTTATCCTACAGAATTTGTAGCTGGTTTTAAGTAGTAAAATAATACTTTTCCAGTATCTGATATTAAAATATTTCTATCCACTTTTATATATTTGTTTTCTGAGGGAATATTTTTAAGTATCACAGGAATTCTCTTTGTCAAAGATCACCATTACAGGAATGTCAAATGTAAAGGGCCCACTAGGTAAGAAGAACCATAAAGCCAGTTCCAAACACAGATCATAATCTGGTGCAGGAGAATGAAAATCTGCCCTTGAAACCCTTTTTTATGGTGTTTCTGTACAGTTTTGAATTTGAGTGTAATTAAATAGATCTTTTGCCCCCCTGAGGAGTATTTATTTTTTTCTCATGTGAAAAAAAAGGAAAAAATGTAATTTGCTATATAGGTTAAGCGCATACATTATGAGCTCGATTTCTTTTGAATTCGTCCATTACAGAACAACTACAAAAAGGCTTAATGGCCTTAGGAACCTAAGTGACAAAATAAAATTTAAAAAAGTACAATGTAACGAGTATATTTGGAAGGAAATGGCCAACTATTGAAAGAAAATTACCCATTTACCTGAATAGAAGTATTTGATCAATGTATGCTACAGTACTCATTTATGGCTTCGAAACCTGGTCACTAAACACAAGAATGTCACAGAAAATGTGGACGACACATAGAAGCATGGAGAGATGTATATTTGGAATAACAAGAAGATATAGAAAATAAAGGAATGGATCAGAGAAAAACAAGGGTGAAAATGTTAAAAAGGTAATGGGCCAGACACATTGCAAGAAGAACAGATCAAATATGGACTAAGGACCTAGAAGATGATCCCAAGATGGGAAGATGAAATCATATATTTTGCAGGCGTGACATGGAAAAGAGAAGCGGTAGTTCTAAGCAAGTGGAAACATCTTTAGGAGGCCTTCATCCAGCAGTGGATTGATGTGGGTTGATGGTGATGATGTACACTCACCTAAAGGATTATTAGGAACACCTGTTCAACTTCTCATTAATGCAATTATCTAACCAAACAATCACATGGCAGTTGCTTCAATGCATTTAGGGGTGTGGTCCTGGTCAAGACAATCTCCTGAACTCCAAACTCAATGTCTGAATGGGAAAGAAAGGTGATTTAAGCAATTTTGAGCGTGGCATGGTTGTTGGTGCCAGACGGGCCGGTCTGAGTATTTCACAATCTGCTCAGTTACTGGGATTTTCACGCACAACCATTTCTAGGGTTTACAAAGAATGGTGTGAAAAGGGAAAAACATCCAGTATGCGGCAGTCCTGTGGGCGAAAATGCCTTGTTGATGCTAGAGGTCAGAGGAGAATGGGCCGACTGATTCAAGCTGATAGAAGAGCAACTTTGACTGAAATAACCACTCGTTACAACCGAGGTATGCAGCAAAGCATTTGTGAAGCCACAACACGTACAACCTTGAGGCGGATGGGCTACAACAGCAGAAGACCCCACCAGGTACCACTCATCTCCACTACAAATAGGAAAAAGAGGCTACAATTTGCACAAGCTCACCAAAATTGGACAGTTGAAGACTGGAAAAATGTTGCCTGGTCTGATGAGTCTCGATTTCTGTTGAGACATTCAGATGGTAGAGTCAGAATTTGGCGTAAACAGAATGAGAACATGGATCCATCATGCCTTGTTTCCACTGTGCAGGCTGGTGGTGGTGGTGTAATGGTGTGGGGGATGTTTTCTTGGCACACTTTAGGCCCCTTAGTGCCAATTGGGCATCGTTTAAATGCCACGGCCTACCTGAGCATTGTTTCTGACCATGTCCATCCCTTTATGACCACCATGTACCCATCCTCTGATGGCTACTTCCAGCAGGATAATGCACCATGTCACAAAGGTCGAATCATTTCAAATTGGTTTCTTGAATGTGACAATGAGTTCACTGTACTAAACTGGCCCCCACAGTCACCAGATCTCAACCCAATAGAGCATCTTTGGGATGTGGTGGAACGGGAGCTTCGTGCCCTGGATGTGCATCCCACAAATCTCCATCAACTGCAAGATGCTATCCTATCAATATGGGCCAACATTTCTAAAGAATGCTTTCAGTACCTTGTTGAATCAATGCCACGTAGAATTAAGGCAGTTCTGAAGGCGAAAGGGGGTCAAACACAGTATTAGTATGGTGTTCCTAATAATCCTTTAGGTGAGGGTATATTTATAATATTGGATAGTTTTTGGAAGACTGTTTTAGTTTAAAACACTTAGAAACTCAGATTCACAGGTTGCTTCATGCATTGTTAACTCACCCTCCTGCGCTTCTGTCCAGACATTGTTGGTAGTCATCGATAGATTCTTAAGTTATATATTTTCCTTAACTAGTATAATGTAGTATAAAGTGGAATTACTTGAGATGTATTTAACATGTTCTGTAAAGAAAACCAACCAGACCTTTGTTAAAAGTTTCTTCTGGCTGAATCCTTTACATTGTGGCAGAAGCTTTTTCTTTTCTCCTCTCGTTAAATAGTTACTTATTATGTGTTGGTGAATAGGCTCAAGCTCAGCCTTTCACTATTGGTTCCTGATTTCATTGAAACCTCTGCCGTGCTACAGTCTCTTGCAACCACTTGGTGGCAGAATGTGGCCAGTTATGTTATGGCTTCTTTGTAACAATAGGCATCTCAGTGAAGGGTTTGCACAGTACTAGACTGCACGTTTTCTTGTATCAAGTAGGCCTAGATATATACATCTTCAATGAGCAGAAAATAATTTGGAATACTATCTTGTTTATATTTTTTGATACAGACATCATTAATTATTGATTGGAACAATTGCTTGATGAATGTGTCCCCTGCTGTTTTGGATACAATTAAGAAAGTGTCCTAGAAGAGCAAAGTTTTTGATGTTCCTGTAATATTTTAGATAAAATATTGCGTAGATTCTACTTTTTGGTTGTATGAAAAAAAATGAAAATACTGCAATTGCTTTGTTCTGGATTTACATCTCTTTTTATCCATTTTTAACATGTGTAACAATGGCTTCTGGTGCGGTCACTTGGGTTATAATCACATTTGATTTTATTTAATGAATTAATTTTCTCAGTGTATGTAGCTTCATCACAGAGTATAGGAAGACTGTCATAACCACTCCGTAGAGAAAATGGGCCTTTTCAGAAAACTGTATTTGGTTTTAGTTAAGTGGTTAGAAAAGATGTTTTGACTTGTGAAATACTGTGAATTGTTAGATAATTTCACTAATTACTTGCCTTTTTAAAAACGTGCCTTTTCAAATTGCTGTTGAAATTTAATTTTATTATTCAGATATAATAAAGAACACCACACCAAACTATATATACAGTTAAGTCCAGAAATATTTGGACAGTGACACAATTGTCATCATTTTGGCTCTGTACACCACCACAGTGGATTTGAAAGGAAACAATCAAGATCTGCTTTAAGTGTAGACTTTCATCTTTAATTTGAGGGTAGTTACATCGAAATTGGGTGAACGGTGTAAGAATTACACCCATTTGTATATGTGGTCCCCCCAGTTTTAGGGACTCAAAAGTAATTGGACAAACTAACATAATCATTAATTAAATTGTGAGTTTCAATACTTGTTTGCAAATGCCTGAAGTCTGGGTCCCATAGAGATCACCAGATGCTGGGTTTCTTCCCTGGTGATGCTCTGCCAGGCCTGGACTGCAGCTGTCTTTAGTTCCTGCTTGTTCTTGGGGCGTTTTGCCTTCAGCAAGTGAAATGCTGCTCAATTGGATCCAGGTCAGGTGATTGACTTGGCCATTGCAGGACATTCCACTTCTTCACCTTAAAAAAGTCTTGGGTTGCTTTGGGAGTATGCTTCGGGTCATTGTCCATCTGTGAAGAGCCGTCCAATGAGTTTTGAAGCATTTGTCTGAATATGATCAGATAATATAGCCCTAAACACCTCAGAATTCATCCTGCTGCTTTTGTCAGCAGTCATCATCAATAAATGCAAGAGAACAAGTTCCCTTGGCAGCCATATATGCCCATGCCATAACATGCTTCACAGATGAGGTGGTATGCTTTGGATCATGAGCAGTTCCTTCCCTTCTACATACTCTTCTATTCCCATCATACTGGTACAAGTTGATCTTTGTCCCCAAACACCCCATGAACAAGCAGGAACTAAAGACAGCTGCAGTCCAGGCCTGGCAGAGCATCACCAGGGAAGAAACCCAGCATCTGGTGACGTCTATGGGTTCCAGACTTCAGGCAGTCATTGACTGCAAAGGATTTGCAATCAAGTATTGAAATTCAAAATTTAATTCATGATTATGTTAGTTTGTCCAGTTACTTTTGAGCCCCTAAAATTTGGGGGACTACATATACAAATTGGTGTAATTCCTACACCTTTCTATGTAACTACCCTCAAATTAAAGATGATAGTCTACACTTAAAGCACATCTTGATTGTTTCCTTTCAAATCCATTGTGGTGGCGTACAGAGCCAAAATGATGACAATTGTGTCACTGTCCAAATATTAATGGACCTAACTATGTCTGTTACTAGAATATATATATAATATAATTTTTATTATTATTTTACTTCCAATAAAACTGTTTAATTTCAGATTGTAAGTAATGATGGACACAATCCTTGATTATCTAAGTCGTTTAGTTTCCACACAGATATACTTGGAACAACATCGCAAGTCCGAGAAGTCTGGAAAATTGTGTAGTTCTCAGTTGCACTGAGAGAGGTTTTTGCTTTACCACTGAGAATCAAGCACATTGAAAATAAGTGTTTATAAGGGGCTGCAGGAGATTCTACAATCAATACTACCAAGGCCGCAAGAATGTTCTATTGATGTATAAGGTTTTCACAGATTGAGCACCAATTAACCAAAATTTAAATTCAGTGCTTCTATTGATTGAAAGGGTAAGGGCAAAAGTTTGCCACTAAATTGGTAGCAAAGCACCTAAACCTTTGGCATTTTCCATCAAAGTTGTAGTTTGAGAACACTTTGCTCATTAATTTTTCAGGAAGCAATCATTTATTCCAGGAATTTGAAGTGATATTTTGGAAACTTGCTCCTGGAGAGTATAGGTTATATGCAATTAAGTGCATGCACAAGAACTACCTGCTGCTAAATGCATGCTGAGTGAAATTTGGCATTCAGAGATGGGTATTATAGATACAGTTAGTAACACTATAGTGAACCTTGCTTTTCTGTGAATTCCAATGACATTTTATACCTGCTTTAAAAAAAAAAAACATGCAGAACTTCTGCAGAATTAATGAATTTAAATGAAGTGATAGGACAGTGCAAAGATAGTGGTCAATCACAAATTAACAAAGTAAACCAAAACAATCATATTTAGGATTATATTTTCTTGTGGTGTCAAGTCTATGAAACTCTAGAAATGAAAATTGCTATTCACAAAGATTTATGGAAAGTTTTTATTTTTTGTATTTCATGTGGTGAAATGTGAACAACACTTAAATCAGTGTAAATCAAGTGATCAATAAGTAATGCATGCTGCAATTTGGAGCCTTCAGATTAAAAACCTAAGGCACTTCATTTGATAGCAGTACACACAGGTGATGTTCCAGCATAAACATGTGTTTATATAAACTAAATATATTTCATTATACATTCCAACAGCATTCCTGTCTTAGTTTACCTGCAAAAACACATTCATATACTAAAGGAAAATGCCGCCACTTCCTTCTTAAACAAGATAGTGAAGATGTTTAAGGATAGGCTGTTATGTATACATTACTGAATGTCTCTTTTGCTCCATTCCTTTCTTTCCTTCTTTGTGTAATTGGAGTCCTGAGTCTGTATCCGTAGTCTTTGAAGAACAGGAGTCTTTATTAATGGACGCACCCCTTTTGAAATGCAAATTCGTGTTTAAATGCACTCAGGAGCAGAGAGCCAGACAGTAGATTATTGGCAAAGCCTGTCTTCTTTTCATAATTACACATCTTTCTCTCAGATTTCTCTCAGATAGCTGTGGCAGATGTTGAAGATGATGTTACTTGAAAAGTGTATTTTCTTCATAATAAACTTCTGCATGCATTGTGCTGGGAAGCCGAGGAGCCATCTGCTGGTAATTGCTTGTAATGAAGCTCTCCATGAAGCAGGAAATCAGACAGTCTCTGGTATATTGCATTGTTAATGTATGTCAAACACTGCCAAGCCATAGTATTTCATCATACAGCAATAATGAATTCTTTACCTTTTGATGAAACATAATTTACAAGCTGTAACGTATGTATACATTAGACAAATAGTATGTGGAAGTATTTATTAATTTGAATGTTTGGTATACATTTATTACGTTTAATTTCTCATCTATTGCCTTATTATATATATCATCTTTTTACTAAAATTAAAGCAGCATGCAATGTGATGTATTAATCAGTGGCCCAATAAAATGTGTGTTTCAAATGAAACCGCAAAATATACAGAGCAAAGTGGAAAATATTAATGTAGACAACCAAGTGTGTCTCCTACGTGTGACTTTGTAATTGTTGAAATGTAAACTAAATGGATGTCTCAGCACCAGTAAATGAAACTCTCGTAAAAAGAAAAAAACTTGTTAACAACTTTAATGAGTGTTGAATCACAGCTAGAAAGGAAACTGCTGGTTATTTGCAACTGTAGAAAAATTATTCATTTTTCAAGATATTCATGTGTGAAGGACACCTGCAAACACTATCACACATCGAGGAGAATTAAGCAAACTGAACCGCCACCATTTTATTTAGCAAGTCAATCTTGTTTTGTCTACATTTAATATGCCTTTCTAAATCAAGATGACTTCTTGACAGCTTTTTTTTCTCCTTCATAGTAACACTAATGCAAAATATAAATTAAGTGCCAGTCCTTAGGATTCTATTTATTCTTTAAGTGTTGACCAACATCTCTGGGAAAAGCCCTTCCCAGTTGAGGTTGTCCCAGAGTTTACAGTAGTGTGTGCAGCATGGTTATTGTTAAGGTCCTTATGTCATTGTGGTAAAGCCTTTCTCCAAATGATTTCTCAATAAAAGACCATAAACTCCTCCTAATCTTTATGTTCTGCCCCACCCACTAGTACTAATATTGTGGAAACAACCCGTTAAGAGTAGTACCTTTGTGAGCATTTCTACAGGGCTGCCACAGACATGGTCATACAATGGTCATACAAACACAATACATATGACTGCCTTCATTTAATTTCTTCTTTAATAATGTCCTTTCACAGAGTGTTTGGGGTTTATGTTGTAATGATCTTGATCTCATTCCTTCATTTGGGAAAGTCAGAGATTGTGCTGCCCTCGTGAATTTGAAAGAGATCTTATTAAAATAATTGTCACATGCATGAGAAATTTAAGACCACTACATTTTAAAAGAGCAGTTTTATACTAACAAAGCCTTGGGAAATCCTTATCAGACAGGCATTCTTAATCCATTTAATTTTGAAAGGTATTGTTTAAAGCTTCAAAGTTTATATCGTTTAATCCTCTCTTGCACTACAGGCAGCAAATTAGGCCATGTCAGCATTTTGAACAGATATAATCTACTCCACACACCAGAAATCCTGCTTCAAGACAACTGAATAGGTTTCTTGTGAACTTGGTGTTTGATGTTCATACCTGCTCTCTAACATGACTTCTGTCTTAACTGAACTGTCACTTGTTCCCTGTCCCCTTTTATCACAGAGAATATATAGAGTATCCCTTTTTTTATCACAATTGTGAAAGTCACTATTTATTTATTTATCTGTTTTTGACAGTTGTCGGAGTCTAAGTTTGGCTCATATGATCATATTGCAGATGGTTTACTTGATAAGATATTTTAATGTATGTAACAATTTCTGTCTATTATCTGTTTGAATAGGAGGGGAGTTCACAAAGAGTTGTGAGTATGTGAAACAAATTGAGGATGCGGATTCTCGGGAGACAGCTCGATAACATACTTCGATCCTTAAGCTACTGTATTAATAACCAGGTGATAGTTTCATCCCCTGAATGTTAGTGGTGGAATTGGGTTTTAGTCTTGCTTGTTTATAGAATAAGGTATTTTCTTTTCTTTGTTTGTAGGTGATAATTGATATTTGTTTTGATAATTTCCATGTAGTAACAAAAGTTGCAGTGATCTGCAGAATCTTGAATTGCTTTTTTTTTTTTTTTTTTTTTTGTACTCACTGCCCAGGAAGTTAAATGTACATGTGCATTATTATAAAAACATTATATATCACACTTTAACTGTATATGTAATGTGAATATCCAAATTCAAATCAGGAAGTAGGCTGAATGAGTATTATAAAATATATAGGCCTAATTCATATATGAAAGATTATGATCCATATCAGATTGGTGGAAAGGTGGTTCAATTTCTAAACTGGGAGCAAATATGGTGGAAAAACTACCTTGTGATTCAAGAATGATTAATTTCACATTCATAAGGACATTAATTGTTCATCTTCATTTATATATTATAAAGTCTCCATAGCATCATTTACATTGTACAGCATCCCGTTTTTATTTTTTATTTTTAAAATCTCATTTCCCACCTCACAAGGGCCTCTTCAGCTAGAGCTGGCCAGTCTGGGCTTACTGTATAAAATTGTAGTTTACCAATCAAGCAGTTATTATTCAGCCTCCCGGTAGTAAAATAACCCAGTGTTGTGCAGAGCCCCTGGCTGTGCTCCAGCTTTCACAAAGCCACAAGTCCTGCGAGTCTTGACTTGTTTCAAACAAAGAGCAAAAATACTTTCTCCTTTTAAATTAGATTCACTCTCGACAACAAAAAAGAGTTTGGCAGAGTTGTTTTGACCTCTTTTTTATGTTCTTCGGTGATCAGACTCTCCCCCCAACCCCCCCATAATAATAATAAAACATTAAAATACTGTCTGATCCGTTGGTGTCTTTTTTTATCTGATCGGTTTCTCAATGTGTTTTCAAGATCTCAAGCTCTCTATTAAAGGTTATTGAATAGCCAATGCACGTAGTGGGGTCTTACATCAGTTACAAAATATTAAGCATCTTTAAACTGCACGGGGCGACTGAATCGGTTGGCAGATCCTGTAAACTCGTAAAAAATAATGCATTTGAATTTTGGACACGCTATCAGCCTAAGAATTACAGATCACGGTGAGCTGCGAATAGCTATTAGCTTCAGATTTCATTCCTTCCTTGTAGGTCTGTGAAATTACATGACTAATACCACCGGCTATAGGTATCCTATCAAATGGACTTTCAGCAAACAACTGCAGTAAGCACCATGACATTTTTATGTGGCAGCAACCTCTATTTTCAGTTACCACGGGCTTCAGATAATTAAGTTGTTGTCATCAAGGACGACAGGACTGGTGTTTCTCCTTATGATCTTGACACGCGCGGTCAAATGCAAAATCCCATTAGAATGACAAGATGCTATTATTATGTAAATATCTTTCATGACCTTTTGTGTACAAGCTCCTTTTTTTCCCCCTGTAACACTTGCAGAATGTTTTTTTTTTTAATCAAACAATACAAATTAATGTATCTTTTTAATCATTATAATTCTGTCCTCACTTTCTTTGCATTTTAATTTGAGTCCTAAAGACCATTTAGTGGAGTTGTCACAGGTTTCAGACTTATTGGCAGCCAACACAGTGCATTTTAAAAGGAGGCTATTAGAATAGTTGTGAAGTACATTGTGCGTTTATTGACCTTTTGAAAATATATTTTTTAAACAAAATATTACAAAGCAGACTATGACTTTCGTAATGGCGTGTCAACAGCTACAGATGAGCTGAATCAGGCCTTTTTGCAGTGGCTTCGGAGCAGCGTGCTGGTGTGCCGAGCCGAATGTCTGGCCTGCTTTGATATTTTTCCACATGAAAGGAAGCTTCACAAGTTCGCACTGTATCACATAATCAATAGCTCCAATTACCTTAGGAAGTTTTGTAGTCCAACGTCTTCAAACTCTGCTGTTGTTTCTTTCCTTTTGTTCCTGGTTGTATTGCACATGCTCTCTATGCAACATATGTTATGAACCGGCTCTGGCGTTTGGACAAGGAGGACTTACTAATCCCAGTAGCATCCCCTACTGTGACCAGAAACCTGACAGTTGGGTAGAAAGTCAACATAAATGATAGGTTTTCTCACTGTGCTTTGGCATGTTTGGATTCATTCTGACACTCTAAATCAGCTTACCCTTCAACGCCATAAACATCTTCCTTTCTCCTTTCCTTTGTGTTGAACAACCAGGATGATACCACCGAGATCTTTGTCACGTGGGTGCAGCTCTCACAGGTTTCAATTATAAGGCATTAAAAACTAAATGTTCAAACAAAAGTTAAATAATGGATTTTTAAAAGTTTTATTTTGTTACATTATTCTGCTCTTAGAGGTATTCTAGAAGGGAGAGCAGCGAGTTGTAGGTGTTCCAGTCATGAGGCTGTGTTTAAAAATAAGATGATGCATTGAGTTTCATGCCAAAATTAGTGTGGACACATGTACTATAAAAGAAACATTAAGAAAATGATACTAACCATCTAAGTAATTATACAGTGTGTAATAGTCTTGGGGTACATAACGCTTATGAGTGAGTCACATTAATTTTATAATTTTTGGTGATACTCCAAAATAAAATGCCTGTGTTTGATAACGAGAGGCGCATTGACACTGACGTGTTTGTGGAATTCTGGAATTGAAATTACATTGTGGAATTGGGACTTAAAGGCCATTTAACAAGTGGTAAGTTTCAGGCAAGGTTTTGCCTTCTAATGACAGGGATTTCATCTGGAGTTTTGCTGAATGCATGTCTACATTCGTAGGTTGGCAGTATGATTCATTTTTAAATAATTTAAATCATTTTTTTAAATCAATTGTAATAACAGCCTATTCTGTGAAATCATTGGCTACAAGGGTTGTAAACTGGTGTGCCTTTATTTCATGGTGGTCCAGAGAAAACAATGTTTTTTTTAAGTTACTGTACATACTTGGGAGCTGCTTTTTCACTGACAGTAGCTGATGTCACCAGTAACATATGCCTACTGTATAAATAGCAAACTTAAAGCTGTGGCGGTCTGTAATTTCTGTACTGGTTTAATATATTGAAATAAAGATGGGTATCCAGTCACTGATATAGATGCAATCTTGTTTTTGTTCCTCATATACACCCGAAATGAAAATCTCCGTTGAGTACTTTCAGTTTAAAGTCTTAGCACCAATCTCTTTATGAAAACAGTTGTATTTTTATGATGACATCATGTGAAACCTTTTTGTTGTTATCTTTTTAACATACATGCCAAGCAAATTTATTTTTCCAAGGCACTATTTTCAGATTATTCTAGTTTTTTTCGACATAACAGTGATCTAAAACTTTGTGTGATGAAAACAAAATGTTGGTGAGGGATTCCTGATAGGCAGTTCATACTTGCTTTTGTATTATTGAATATCCCAGGAAGCTTGCTCTGAGGGATTACAGAATAATTATGATAATATGCAATTATCACCTCATTTTTTCTGCAGTAACCTCAAGATGAAGTGTAATATGGGTGTTATTGCAAGTGCTGATAGTTGGGAGTTGGGAGGGGAATCCACTGACATTTGTGATTTCCAAGTCGGGCATGGTATAGTGGCCTGTAACTGGCAGTATTGTTTGGGTGCCAGAGTAAACATACCCCATTAGGACAGTTTTTTTTTTTTTACCCATTGCCAGAAAATTTTCTGGCAATGGAACATTTCTGCTCGGTACTGTTTATGATTGAGAGAGCTTACAAATCCTCTGAAAACAAAAATGATTATTGTATGAGCGGGTGCATATGCAAGCTGCTTTTTGGCTGTTGAAACCACAATCCAAGATTAGAGAGTAGAGAAAGTCACATTTTCTGTAGAAAAATACCTCTACCAATGAGCCTCTATTGAATTTTCCTCAAATCCTGTTCTGTTCTGTCAAGGTCTGCAATAATGAGCATACAGTTTTAGTGGAGGTTGGTGGCAGTAGTTACTATGAAATTAAATCTGCCCCTTTCTTCATATCATGCCATGCCACAAAAACAACTGCAGCAAATGATCTTAATAAATAAATGTACACATTTTGATCTTGTTACATGCATTGCAATAAGACATAGTGGATTCTCAGGTATGAATAGGTAAGGGTGATGCATTTCACACCAAGCAGGTAGAGAAAAACCCTCTTTTTCATTACAATACTACAATATATGTTTTTTGGTGTGTGTGTGTGTATATGTATATATATATGTATATATATATATATATATATATATATATATATATATATATATATAGTGCAGTGTAGTGGGATATAAAACATGACAGATTCAGAATGCCTTTATAACAACTAATATTTGTTTATAATTACTAATTTCTCACTAATGAATATCTCATCTATGTATCTATATATACTTATACATATCATATTTAAAAATGTGCTTATTATCCTGGGAAATAAACTTAAATATTGTTTTGCAGCCACTGCTAATTTATATCTGAAATAAATGGCTAAATAAATAAGTGATTTGCAGCACCATCGTTGTTATAAATGGAATCAGGATGTTAACTTGTGCAGACTTCTGAATAGGGAGCCCGTTAATGAGGTCTGTAATTTGAGAGCAGACATAATATTCTGATGGCTTGCCACCCTGCTGTTCAGAGGGTAGCAGTGAAGTTTGCTTTAAATGCGAAGCGTCTGTTCCTCCTCTGAACCCCTAACACCAGAACAGATGGGTAGAATATGGAGCACGGAAGGTTTTACCTCTGAGGTGGTAACAGTGAAGCCACTCATTAACACTGAATTTACCACTTCGTTAGCAACGTTGCTTCCTGTTGAGAAAAGCTAGTATAGGATGTCAAATCGACTGAGCATACATTTGTCTAACTGTATGATTATAACAGGCTTGGACATTAAAAAAACAAACTTGAAAACTTCATCTCAGCTAGCTGTTTGCCTAATCTGAAACCACAAGGGCTCGTTATCCACTGATTAGCTTTGATTAACTTTTTTCCCCTTTCTTTATCAGCGGAGAAGCCTTTTTTATCTTAAGATTGAAAGCTCGGGACTGTTTTTGCATCCATTCATCTGGTCTGCTTTTTAACGCCTGTTTGTATGTGCCCACTTGTAAGGATCTGAGTATTTAACACAAGGGGCTCGTGCTGGGAACTGTTTTAGCACCATTTTAGAGTGATAAGATGGAATATGATCTCATTGGAGGTGTATTTTGTTCCCATGGAAATTGGTCAATTTTAGCAACAGCTGAGAGTTTTAAAGGGAGAGGCAGGAAGGTTGTAACCCAAAGGTGTGGATTCCTTATGTTCTCATAATTAAAGTCCTCACAAGAGTATTCAAGGCTAACAGCAGGGTCTGTTGTGAATAGAAATGGCGAAAATGGGTGTTGAATAATAATGCGACTGGAATCATGTAAATCTAATTCCTGAGAAATTAGATACTCAAAACTTTGGTTCAGTATTAATTAAAAATATCTTTATTTGCTTTATATAATTTAAGTTTTTTTTAATTATTATTTATTGATTCATTTTATGAATGCTTTTGTTAAATATGGTACCAAGGTGAATTTATACAGGGCATACCACAGTTCTGTAGTCTGTTGACCATTGATGTAATGTATTTTGATAAGTACTACACCGTTATTGTGTTTTTGTTCACCAATGTGTACATTTTTTTTTCTCACCCAGGATAAACTGCAAGAATGGCTGACTTGAAAAAGGATGCAAATGAGGAGAAAAATTTTGATTCTCTTTGTGAAAATACAAGTATCAAGCAGGTATCCTTAAAGAGACAGACATCCTCTCCAAAGAACAACGCTTTAAGCCTGCAAGAACAGCTGTCCACGGACACTTATGAAAAACCTTTAAATGGAGCCCAGCCGATCCTATTTGTACATAGTAGTGCTACTGCTGTTTCGACTGCCGACCATACCTTGCTCACAGGAACTGTTGTTAATGGACCTGTTCCAAGCACCACGTCAGAGAAGCAGTGTGTCCTGAATAAGGGCAGTGTTTCACTCAGTAATGCCCAGCCTTTGGAGCAACCAGCTAAGATTTCCAGCCCTCCGGTCTCCAAGACCCCTCATGAGCTCAAGATACCTACAACATCTGAAGCTCAGAGCCAGGCACAGCAGGAGGTGTCAGGTTTGGTGCCTGACCCATTGGCTGCACAGAAAGTTGCCAGTTTAAACCAGCCTTATGAGGAAGAGGAGGAGTCTGAGGCAGCCAGGACCAGTCTGTCTGAGGACACAACAGAGGGAACGCCGATGATGCAGATAATGAAGAGCGAAGAAATGAACAACAGGAAAACCTGGCACTTCTCTCTGGAGTCTTCAGACAGCTCCTCGGACGAGTACGACAGTGCCCACGACCTGAACTGGGACCCTCAGAAGGAGTTCATGCAGTTTCTGTGGGAGAACAATGAAAACGATCTAGCTAGAGAGGCAGAAGTCGCTCCCCAGCCCTCTGTACAGAGACGGAGGAAGCGCAAAATGGATATGGTTGAGCTGGAGGACTTATCAGAGAATGTGTGGGCTGACTTGAATCACGCCTCCAAAAGGTCAAGAATGGACGATGTGTCCGATTATGAAGAGAGTTCGCAAAACACTATTTCTAATAAAAGGTTACATTCCTTTAGGAGAAAGCCCAATACACAATCATCTGTTGATTTATGTGAAAAGTATCCCAGTGAAACCGTAGAAGCTATCAAGCAGTTGATTTTAAATTCGCCCTCGAAAAAACATCTTGACGGACACAACATGGGCGAGATGGACAGCTTTTCCTGCATGGGCAGCAAACTGAAACCAATAAAGACTGAGCCTTCAACAGGTCTAGATGGTGAGCAAGAACCATCGTTCTTCCCATGTACAAAGTGCAATGTCAATTTTAAAGAGAAGAAACATTTGCATAGGCATATGATGTATCATTTAGATGGGAATAATCAGTTTCGTCATGTTAATGTTCCCAGGCCCTTTATATGCAGGGAATGTGGGCGTTCGTTTCGTGACCGCAACTCTCTTCTGAAGCACATGATTATTCACCAGGAGAGGAGGGAGAAACTCATGGAGGAAATCAAGGGAATGAATGAACTTCAAGATGAGGGCAGGAATGCAAGGTTACAGTGCCCCCAATGTGTTTTTGGAACAAATTGCCCCAAAACATTTGTACAGCACGCTAAAACGCACGAAAAAGATAAAAGGTATTATTGCTGTGAAGAGTGCAACTTCATGGCTGTGACTGAGCATGAGCTGGAGTGCCATCGAGTTAGTGCCCATGGGGCCAACCTCAAGCCCACATACATCATTGTGCAAAAAACTGATGCTAAAGGTCAAAAGAAGTTAGTAGCAAAATACGATATACTAGGTTCTCCCAAAAAATCTTTCACCTACTCTTGTAAAATATGCCCTTTCAGCACTCCAAACAAAAATGTCCTAAAGAAACATGTTGAGCTCATTCATCAGCAGCAATATCATGAGGAAGGTGACAGTCCACAATCTGATAAAACAAATGACTATGCAGTGCCTGAATACGAACAGCACACGGTTTCAGACAAATCCCAGAAAACCGATGCACGATTGCATTTGAAGCCAAAGCACTGTATGGAGAAGCAAGCGTTCAGAAGCCGAACAGAGATGCCCTTTTTGTCCGATGGTTTGTCAGACCTGTTTAGAAAGAATAAAAGCATGCAGAAAGCCAGGAAAGGCATGTTCAACTCCCAGTTAGCTAAGTGGAGCCTAAGCAAAACTACAAACAAGCTGTCTTCTTTACGCAGACATGACAAGCAAAGCAAGTTGACGTTTCAACCGGTTGAAAAGATCGATGTTACAACAGGTCTTCCATACGCGGATGACAGTTACAGCGATAGTGAGCAAGGATATGGAAGCATGTATGAGGTCAACCTGGAAAAGCAGAATTCACGCTCTAACTGTTACAAGCCACTGACTCCCAAAATCGAAACGTCCAGCGATGTGTACTTTCCAAGCTATGACTCTGATCAAAGCCAAGAAGACAGCGATGATGCTGATAGTGAGGATATGGCTGGCAGCAGATCTCTCCTTAGAACATCACCTAACAAAAGAAAAATATCAGTTCCATATCCTGAGGCAATGGACCAGGGGTCTCTTGTAGTTTTACCAAAACTTGAACAAAATCCAAAGAAGGATGACGGCCTGGAGAACCTGGATGAAGATGTTCCAGAGGACACCTATGACTTCAGTGACTATACCAGCGAGGCTACCGCTAACTTCTTAGACTGCAACGAGAACGAACAAAACCCCTACGCTAGGAACTATTTTATCCGTCGACAGAGGTTCCCCATGAAAGAGGACAGGGGTCTGACAAGCAGCATCTTTGAGGACAGCAGCAGTGTTGAAAAAGACAATAATGCCATACAGAAGGTGAAAGTGAAAGAAGAGTGCATCGAAACGGAAGTGTGCGCAGAAGCGTTGGAGTCCACCTTGGCTACACATGGTGATTCCTTTGCCAACTTTGACATGTCTCCCTTCACAGCAGAAAGGAAGTCGTGTCCGTACTGTCCTGCACTTTTTGAGTCTGGGGTTGGTCTGTCCAATCATGTCCGCGGTCACCTTCACAGAGTGGGGCTGAGTTACGATGCTCGTCATGTAGTTTCACCAGAGCAAGTAGCCTCTCAGGACCGAAAGCCACGCATCCGACGGAAGATCACTGCAGTCCGGCGAATTAAAAAAGGTGACTATGATGTTTTTTTTCCCCTTTGGATGTTCAGAGTGTAGCAGATGTAGAATCTGGCCCAATGATTTGATCTCCTTGTCAAGGTAGTCATTTTAAAAGTAATTAGTAGCCCATTCCACTGCTTTGGGGCAAATAAAAGACTTAATTGACATATTTAATCATATTTTTTTGTTTCCTACTCAACACTGAGTGATTTAAATATTTTGTACAGATAGACAAAGTTAAATGGTTAAACAATGGGCTTTACATACTTGAATGATTATTAACCGTTAGATCCTCTTAAATCATATGTCTGTTATAAATGCACTTTAATGTTCTATAGCATGGTCTTGTGATTTACTACTTTCAAGTGTTTGGCTCTCTCTTGTTTTTTGATAGTGGACAAGCCAGATTCACAAACTGAGCACACCTGTCCTTTATGTGGAGGCTGGTTTGACACAAAGACTGGACTATCCAATCACGTTCGGGGCCACTTAAAAAGGATTGGGAAAACGATATCCAGCACAAGTAAATCTCCGGTTTGCATTCTCAACGAGATGATGCAGGACAAGGAAGAATACAAAAACATTCTGCAGGTGCTGAACAAGAAACGCTTCTTTTCTCGACCGTTTGTGTCCCAGAAGTTTGCCTCTAGTGACGGTCTGTTCTTGTCACCCACTGGGATACCGGTCAAAATTCAGCACGCCAGCCCAGACGGGGAGACCTGGGCGCCTGCGGCTTCCCAACAGGAGGGGGAGGGCTTTGGGAAAAAACTGGTGGAAGCCAAACCTGCGGTCAAAAGCCCGCAGTCCAGCACCTTGATCGAACTCCTCAAGAAAAAAAGGCAGGACGAGGAGATGGAGATGTCTAAGATTCGCTCCCAGACGGCAAGGAAGCGTCTCACTGCCTCCCCTCCCAAAGAGAACAGCGTTGGGACGCAGGCGGTGAAAACAGAGCTCAACTGGCAACCAGGTAAGAAAACCTCTAAAGTTGATGAAGGTGTGTCAGTGCCGCAAAATACAGGGTTTTCTTGAGTACAACATTCTTTTAAGCCTTAAATCGGTTAAAAGGTTGTAGATGTTTGTAGACTGCATGGGGTACGTGGGGTGACACATCCAGGAGACTCTAGGAGATCGGTTTCCTTGGGACTAGTTATGTTTGATAATTTAACATTTCCAGGTGAGAGGCTTAACTAGTTTTGCATTAATTTGTTTTGTTATTTTAAAGAGTCTCAACAGTGTTTTTAAAACCTGATCGTCGCACACCTTGAATTTAAACACATGCAAGACAGTTCCGTGTGTATTACTAATAAAACTTTACATCTGAGTAACCAGTAATGATTGCTCTCCTCGTGTTGTTTCAGATGTTACATTGATTGTTCTTTTGTTGAACACAAATACATGGGAACCAGAAACTCAAAAAATTCATTTGCATTACAGCATGCACATCAATCGTAATGAGTGTACTACAGCAATAAATGGTCTCTTGTTTCACAGCTGTTTTGTATATTTTAACACCTCCACAGGTTGACTTATTTACTGAACAATCTTTTGTGCACCGTTTCAATAATTTGGTGTAACTTTGAATTTTTTTATCAAAGTTGTTTAACATTTTAGGGTACTGCTATTCCCTGAGCCACTTTGGGTTAATAGGGGTGAACAAAACCTAGCTAAACAAACATCTGACAATGAATAAAATTATTATGATGTGTACAAAAAGAATTAATGACACGGAGTGCTTTGAAATTAAAATTAAAAGGCAGTGAATTATTTGATGAGGAATTGTAACTACATGGACTGTGTACTCCTCATTGTTTCATGCCTGTCCAAATAAGCAATCGGTTTCCTCTGTAGATTGATGTTAAATATAGTTTTCTACTTCTCAACATTTTGATTACTATATGCCAGCTATGCTTTATATATTACACATGCTTCTTCTGCAGCTGAGAACCTTCTCTCAGTTACTTGAAACATCACATTATCTCATCAGTTCACAGTCTTTATTGGGTTTAGTTTGTACTTATAGTGAGATAAGTTGACTACGTGTCCATGTTTGACTAGTCTTTCTGGCTCATGTCCTACCCTACGACTGATTATCTAAGAAAGCGATGATTATTATTCATTTAATCATCATTAAAAATTAATTACAATTAAAATCACCTCTTTAGCAGAAAACGTTATAGATAGCACTTTCTTACTTAAATCAGATTTTTGAAGTATTTTTGAAGTAAGATGAGTATGCCTATGCCTCTTTATTATCCAGGTATATAATTTATCCTCCCAGCTTCCCATCGTTAAGTCTGCATTCGAGAAATAGTGCTCTTACACTCAGGAAAATGATTCGCTCAGCTTTGCGTCAGTAAAGAAGTCTCAAGTTATTTAAAGTAACATTTATTTATTTAGCCTGTCACCAAGACAGCAGACAGTTTCCAGTTAACAGATGTGTTTTAATAGGGGGAGGAATGGAAGGAAGCATTGTTTTATGAATCATGTCAAAAAAGCTGGTTACAGGATCGTAATGGTCTTATTCATAAATAATAAAAAAAACACTCAACAATTGTTACTCTGTGAATTTGGAAAGGGACTGAAGAGAGAATGGCACTTGAGAAGCCCTGAGTGAATTATACCTGAGCAAAGCAGGGATGTGCACAGCCAGTTTTCTGTCTCTACCAAGCAAGAGGGTTTTCGAAGCTACAGCTTTCAGTTGTAATTCCCAAAACCATGATAAACCTGTGCTTCAAGCATAAAGTCTTTAATAAATCTTGCAATGAGAATGTCCCTGTTACCAAGTGACATCTTCGGATTTCTACAGTGATTTGTCATTTGCAGCTTGATCTAAAAATGACAGCATGCTCAAAACACCATTCAAAAAGTATTGACAGTTTATTTGTTATATATGTATAATATTTAGTTGAATTTGATTTTTGTTCTCTTCACGTATATACAGCAGTGAAACTTTTGATATACCCTGGCCACTGAAACTCTACTGAGTCGATCAGCTTTCATTAAGTATATTATATTTTTGAATTTGCTTAGCTTACTGTAGTCCTTTAAATGGGGATCATTTTACATTCTATGATTTATAAAATGAAATAATTCACACTGAGCTTTGTAAGGCAAACACTTCTTACTTTGATGTGTTTTTCTCTGCTTGAAACAATTAAAGGAAAAGTAATTTGTATTTGCTGTCTTCTCTTACCAAAGTGTTGCATCCTACATGTTCACTTATATCAATCACACATCTGGAAAAATTACAGATTGTAGTAAACAGTTTATCGCTGCCTAAAATGTCATCTTAGGTTTTTTTCTTTTTCTTTCTTTTATGTTGCCGAGGATCCCCATGTTATACCTCATCCAAAAAAATAAACCCAGATGGAAGGCATTGTTCAGGCAGTTTGGGAATTGCAGTTTAACTTGTTAATCTCTGAGTACTCAGTGTGTTTGATTTCCCCAAATACTGCCACCTTTATACTGAGGGCAAAACAGAACTAGCTCATTATAGCTAGGGAAAAATATAACGCTGAATTACAACGAACAGGGATTTGAAAGGTTTTCATCTTCACAATTTATAGTACATGACTTAAATGTTAGCCTGCAATCATCAGTATCCAAAAAGGAACACAATTTCTAATGAATAAAAAAAATACACCAGATAAATTAATTAGAGGACAAGGAACTCTGATTCTGTTATCTAGGCTATTTGATTTTATATCTGTTTAACACACAATAATACATCAGATTTGATTCCGTCATGATTTTCCCTTGCATTTCAGATAAGAATGAGCTCAACAAGAAAGTGTGTGTCCACTGCAATACCACATTTCCCAGCGCAGTCAGTCTGTCCAATCACCTCAGAGCGTACGCACGGAGGAAAAGGGCTGCCCTCCTCGAAGGAACAAGTAAGGGTCTCCTATTCCCATACCTCTAGCGAGAACCTTTTAGGGTTGGTACCTTTACCAACTGTTATATCAGTACATGTGTCACAGAAAATGGCTGTTGCCCAGTGTGAATTCAAACCCGTGAATCCCGACATATCCTAGATGACAAACGCTTTTCTTGACACTGGTTTTATATTTCTTTTTTTTTTTTAAGCCTGCCTGTAATTGTGTAATTATTGAATTTAATTTTAGCGTACGACTGCAAACAGAAGAAACCTAGATCAAGGCCGGGACCGAAAAAGAAGATATTTCCGCTACCACACACAGCAGAGGAAATCTACAGACTAACGTGCAGGTACACTTTTAATTGTGGGTTTTAATTGCTTATGTAGCATGTGTTATGCTTTTGCAAGAATTGGACCAGATCTAGGTTCGGCAAGAGGTGGAATAAAAGAGAATGACACCAAGGAATTTAAGGAAACATAGGCTAATATTAATAACTTTAGTTATCAGGACTCTAGGAATCAGAAATACATCAAAATACAATAGCCAGCTTTTAAAGATAAAGAAAAAAAAAAACACAATAGTTGTCTCTTTTGTCATAGTTCTTAAACTATGTTTCAATTACAGTCCTCATCGTCCCACTCAGAGTTAGTGAGAGGGCAAGTCTTGAAAGTGTTGTTCCAGTGAGTCTAGTGTAGAATCAGATCTTCTGCATGCAATGCTGGGTGGCTCACCTTTCCGTGTCCGGAAAAGTTCCATCTCCAAAATAAAACCTGACCTATATGTTAAAACGGGGCATTCATTCACAAGCTCTAATTAAAGTAACAATACATCTACTGTTGGCTGTATAATAACCATAGTTTCAGACAACATGTAGCCAGTAAATATCTATGTCTATATATCTATATACAGTACTGTGCAAAAGTTTTATGCAGGTGTGAAAAAATGCTGTAAAGTAAGAATGCTTTCAAAAATAGACATGTTAATAGATTATATTTATCAATTAACTAAATGCAAAGTGAGTGAACAGAAGAAAAATCTACATCAAATCAATATTTGGTATGACCACCCTTTGCCTTCAAAACAGCATCAATTCTTCCAGGTACAATTCTTCTCTTACATGAAATACAGCACTTTGTATGAATAGTATCAGCTTTATTAATAACAAATGTAAATGATACCCTGCTTGAGCAAGTGGAAATGTGCTTTGCTAACTGTGTGCGTTTCATGAGCGTAAAATACTGTCAGCCATTTTGTGGCTTTTTATCTTAACTTTTTAACATTCCCAAAACAAAACTTAAAACAAAGCTTTGTGAGTTCTTACTTAACCATGTAAAACATGTAAATGCATGAACTAATTAGATAAGTTATCATTCATATTTTATCATTAAGATAAGTTTAAACCAATTTACAAAGTTTGTTTACTAAATCAACTAATCACCAGTAGCTAATGGCTGACTAACTACCTCTCATTCTCATTTACATAGAAAAGACTCAACTTACCAACTTAATTAATGCACATATATTACAAAGTGTAGATGATCAACAGCAACTCTTTGGTTAGATGCAAGTCACCGATATTATCTGCCGATATTGGCATTTTACAGAAATATCTGTATCGGCACATATTCTACTGATAATGCTCCGATATATTTTCTCAAACTATTGGCTAAATATTTTGACATAAAATCCTTCATCAGACTTCAGACAATAAATACATACAAGTTTATTTGGTTTTACAGTCGTTATTATAATTATTTCCCATTATTTATTAACATAGTTATGGTGCTTATGTTTTTGCTGGAAGCTTCAGACTCCACACTGATTCTCATGCGCAGTGGCGTCGCGTGCACTCACTTCTGAGCACTGCGGTGAAACAAACACACACCCATTGAGAAACACAGGGCTTATAAACCAATAAACATGTTTTACTAAAACCCTCATAACCAATACAAAGTATTTTTGAAAGCCGTGCTGCATTTTCATATCCATGGTTTGAATTATTTTTTATTTTCATCAGGACTGAAGATTACTGTATACTATGGCATAGAGGTGCATTTTTACTGAAAAGTGAATTAAATCGCTTCTCAAAATTTACAATAGCAATTAAAATAAAGAAAAACAGTAAATGGTCGCTGAAGATTTTGACGGGATATCAGCAAACAAAAACTGTCTCCAAATGACAAGTGAGCTCAGATCACAAGAAAACATAAAGAAAATTAGTGAAAAACGCATCTCTCAGACAATGTTGGAGAAACTATACATGATATTTATAAAACGTATTAAAATCCTACATCGTGTTTTGGCTGTTATTCGTATTGCAATACGTCTATTATACGTATTAAATAAGTTATACTTTCGAGGGCATTTTTAAATACATTTTTTTAAAACAAATGCAGCTGTGCTGTGCTGTGCTGTGCTGTGCTGTGCTGTGCTGTGCTGTGCTGTGCTGCTTGCGCTATAATAACCTGCCACTGTGTGATCGGCAGTATTGAGCACTGGATCACTTGAGAGAACCTGATATGTGTAAAATGCAAATATAAGCCAGGCCAGAACTCTAATGTATAGAACATGCATATTTTTATATTTTTCCTTTTATTCTCCCTCATTCTAACTCATTCAGTTTATTTGTACAGTGTTTGATTTGTGGTTGTTATTTATGATTAATATTAATGTTAAGTTTATTATATAAAATGTAAAATTGTAAAAATCCTGCCTTCAGTGCATATTTGACCATTTCTCTCAGATTTGAGGGATCCATGGTACAAATGTCTGTTTTGCATGCTAACAAAAAAGTAAATATTGGCAGATATATCGGTAATTGGGAAATTTTGCTTCCCGATTATCGGTATTGGTTGGGCTCTAATCTTAACACTTAGCTCTCATTTTCTTTTCACAACCTGTGTAGTTATTATCCTAAAATGGCTACCATCACTAATAAGGTGGGACTTCCTGTTTGCAACTATTCTGATTTGCTAATATTTTTAAAGGCATAGCAACCATTTCTTTATTGTGTTACACCGACTTTTGAGTTTTCAAAGCAATAAAGCACTGCCGAATGCATTGAATCACAGTTTCAAGATAAACTGATGTTCCCTGCATTGATTATGTACCGATATCTTGTTTGGAAAAGCATTCAAGTGTACATTTCTTCCTCACCCTATAAGTGACGGCCGTTAAATGTTTATTTTCAAGCAGAAGGGCGTCTCAGTAATTGTTTCTTTTAAAACTGTGCAGGTTCTGTGACCTAGTCTTCCAGGGTCCATTGTCTGTTCAGGAGGACTGGATCAAACACTTACAGAGGCACTTAATGAACACAAGCGTCCCGAGAACTGGTGCTGGCATGGTGGAGGTGACTGCCCTGCCCAAGGATGCATCTTCAGTGTCCGAACAGCAGACGCCTTTACTGGTGACCCAGGCAGCCTCCTGAACAAAGGAACATTTTAAGAGAAAAGTTTCAATCCAGATCAATGTGCAAATTTGTATATATAGATATATACACAAAAATATACATATATACACACACACACACACACATATATATATATATATATATATATATATATATATATATATGTGTGTGTGTAATTTTTATAATGCATTCAGAATTTACCTTCCCTTTTTTATATCAGCATCTTATTGTCCTTTAAGAAAATAAGGAATTCAAACATTACATTTCTGAGGCAAAAAAAAAACGGCAAACAAAAGAAACCTGGGGAACTGGACAGTGATGGGTCTGAAATCATTTCTTACTCAACATCACTTGTAAGTATTGCTAGATGTTTTTGAAACTTTTCACTGAATTTTAGCAAGCTTTTACAGTGTTTCTATTTTTAAAAGTCAGACGTTAGGTTGGCAGCATTTGTCTCTCTTTTTTTCTCTCTCCAAATTTTCATTTTAATTGACAGTGTGAACCCACTACCAAAAGAAACAACCCATACCTCAGATAGTGACAGGGTGGTGAGTCTGTAAGAATCAAATGCTGTTTGTAGGAACACTAGCAGACAAATTCTACATGTATAGTCAACAGCGCTACACTAGAAAGAATAGCATTACTAATGTTTTCATACCAGAAGAATACAATTTCACATTAACTTTATAGCTTATTGTAAATGCTTTCAGATATTTTCACAAGTTCTTTAAAATCATTAAACGCACAATAATACAAGATTAATTGTTTATTTTGACTGAAGACAACTTATATTGTTCAGCTGTTGAAACCACCGCAGCTGTATCAGTGTTTCTCAAGTGTGTGAATATGGTCAGTTTCGGTTTGGATCTCTGATCAGAGGTTTTCCTTCAGTTCGATAAACGCACGTCTTGAACAAAAAATCTCAGTGAACATTTGGATTTCAAATGTTAGAGGTAGCTGCATTCAGACAGCGGGACCTCACAACACAAATTCCTGAAATATATATATATATATAAATATATATACATAAAATTGGTGTTTATTATGTAATTTAACCAAGTTAAATACAAACATTTCTTTTTTTTTTTTTTGGTGTGACTGAACCTCTTCTGTAATGTTGTTTAATACTGTAATTCTTATAATATTTGCTTCCTAATATCAAGAACCCTCACGTACAACTACCTTATGTAAACTGATTTACTGTTTCAGGAGATATGCAGGTAAATATGTGCAGAGAATTATCTACAGATAAGCTTTTTTTTTATTTTAAATGTAAACCACATGGTAATGGTGCTGAAACTTCCTCATGTTCTGTATGCTAAATAAAGATAAAAGGTTTTAGTTTTATTCATCCTGAAAAACCTTGCGTGTTTCTGAGTAGTGAATGTAACAAGAACAAGTTATACATTTGTCTGCTTTTAATTTTTGGATGTACTGAGATGGCGGTGTTCACCGTATAATCATTCAGCTTATTGCTGTAGATATAGCAACCTTTTGCTGAAATAAAAAAGGTAAAAGCTTTTCTTTTGCTTTGTGTTAAAGATCTTACTTGATTGTGTTTTCTTTTCATGTGATTTAGAGTGTGATGGAGTGAAGATATTTAATTAATGTGTTTGGATTAACTTTAAAAAATAGGTAAATATTCTTACCACTTAAATAGTACTTGAATTGTCCTAAATATATCCTTTTCACAAGTAACACTCTTGCATTTGAAAGTAAACTTAAAACAATATCAAGGTCCATAGGATTACTTAAACATATTCTTTAGACACCTAAAAAGGTAATAGTTAAGGCAATTATTTCTGCATGGAACGGTGCACACACATATTTAGTTTAACAATGGATTATAACTTGAAATAACTAATTTAAAGAGCTGCGTTCAAATGTTAAATCATGTACCACCATTATTAGACTGTAAGTTGTTGAATTCAAAGTAATATAAAAAAAAAGAATGTTTTTCTCTGGCATATCTTCTCTGGCCTTATAGGACATCGGACTCTGCATGCAGGAATATTCTGTTATAGCACTGATTCAAAACTGTAATTCCTGAGCCTTTTTTAAAATAATTTCTGAAATGTCCCTGGTTTATCTTAGGGTGTTGAGGGACACGCACGTTATTTGGTGTAGTTGCATTTTGATAAATGCTTTTAATAGGTTTGCTAAAGATCAATGGCAAAGGGCTAATCCTGCAGTTTAGCATTTTATCTTGGGCAGTATTTAAACCAGTGATCAAAGCTGTACAAACCAATTGCCATCACGTCAGTCTGAAGGGAATTGGAGTACATTAATGCTTTTTCTTTGGGAATAATTGTGCTGCTTGGTGGCTTCATTAGCTCCCATGGCTGTATCAAAAGATGTTCTCTACGGAGGTTGGAAGTCGCATTGTGGGCAGACAGCATCGCAAGGGGGTTAATAAATAAAAAGATTATAATGAGATTGTAGTACCATGACCAAGATTTTTTTTTCCCCCTCCATGGCAGCATTATGGATGAGAACGGGAAGGGTCATAAAGAAACATGTCCCTGGTATAGAATCCTCACTTGCCATCTGCCATTGGGTCTACCCATAACAGACCAATGCATGCAAAGTCAATTTTCATTAGGCTGTATATCAAAGTACTTCCCCTAGGGAGCTTATTTTATTAAAACTGTATATAAAAGTAATCCTATTCCGATGGAAAAAAAAAGAAGAAAAAAGATACGCCCATTGACTTAATTTGAATTAGGTTAGATAATTAGTTGGCATTGTAAAGTGAGAAAATAGCATTATGTTTGGCTTAAATCACGATATTTTATTTGTTAAATCTAGTCTCCAAAAGCAATAGACTGACTAGGCAAATTATTTCATACTAAAACATTGGCCTTAGGAGGTAATTAACAATGCCTTGTGGCGCATATATGTGTCCTTAATATTGTTGAAGAGAAGTAACAAAGCAAATCATATAGGCACTTAAAGCATGATCCTTTCTTCTCTTTTTCTTTCAGCACATGAGGTGTGCCTGTGATTTTAAACGCAACAATGATTGCTGATTTTTAAGAGATTTCTCTCCTCTGAATTCTCAGTTTTTCAGAGATGATTTTTTTTCCCCCCTCTACGTTATCCAAAGATCAAGACAATTGATCATACAGTGTTGGCCGGTCATTATAAAGTCCCCGAGACCCAGAAAAATCAATAGGTTTCCATTATCGGGTCTAGCTGTGTCACTGGTCTGTCAATGAGCTGTTAGAGTTGCTGTACAAGGGTGAGACTGGCCAGTCAATCGGTGCTGACAAGAGGAAAACATGCTGACAGCCACAAGGAACAAGTCGGTACATAGATTTGCACTTCAACCAGCTGTCCAAGGAAACTCGGAGCAAGGCCATTTACAAGGTACAGGGCATGCTCAGTGGGAGGGATGCATGGGGCATCCAGCTTCAGACTTGCTTCATTGCTTGCTCTGAACACTCACGCTTTTATCCTCACATCAATTATTTACTTCTGGACACACCAAAGAAAATCCAGGCGCACAGATTTTGGCCCAGAGAAATTCATCACCCCCTTTCAATCGTGGGCTCACATGTAGGCTTGCTTTTATTTATTTATATTGTGTATGCATGCATCTCTGTAAATACATACACACTGAAACACGCCTTTGTTTCGCATCCATGATGTGAAAGAACGAAACTTAAACAATGAAATTATTATTATTATTATTTGTATTTCATAAAAATGACTGTCGCCTTCTTATGCAATTAACCAGGAAGCACAAATATTTTTTAGAATGACAATAAGAATACAAAAGAAGAGAAGAAAAGACAAAAACATGAAACTAATCATCCCACAGGAGCAGCGTGGGTAACCTTAAGAAATTCATCCCGTCAGCTTTCTAAAAAGACATGAAGAGAAACTGCACAGCCTCCCTGATGTTGACAGGTTTTTAAAATGCCTTAAGTATGCCATTTTATATATTTTGATTTACATGAATTTTAATAAATCAAATTTTGCCACTAATAACAGACATTAAAAAAAACGAAGAAAATGGGAATACTTCCAATGAAGAGCAGCTCTGGACTAATGAAGACATCAGTCAGGAAGACACAAAAGCACAACAGAAATCAATACATGTTGACACCCAGACAAAAACAAAGAAATATCCCGATCATTGAGAACTTGTTACTTGCATGTATAATTCCTGCAAGATTACATTAATAAGGTTATATAGCCAATTTAATTTAATAAACAAGAATAATAAATGAGACAACTATTAAACCTTCCAATTATCAATCATCTTGTCACCAGAAGCTCTGTATTAATTTCAAACAAATTATGAATAAACTCCATTTCTTAGCTATTATTATTATCTATAAAAACTATAATTTGCAACAAATGTCACTGCAAATTTTCATAAATATTACACATTATAAACCTATTGGTACCATTAGTAATAATTAGGAGTTTAGTCTACAGGTTAATGAGTAATAAGAGGACTTTCTTTCTCCAAATTACATGATGTAGACATTTTTATCAAGACTTAAAGCTTGGGGGCAACTTTTGACATCCTGTTAAGGCTATTAATTAATGTACGTTTCCAGGATAATGCCAAATGCGTTTCAGATTCTTTTTTCTCGCAGTTTCTCTCCTTTTTAAGTACCAATTCTGATCATGATGACTGTGGGGAATTCAGGTTAATATGTTGACAAGACTGAACAATACAGGGTCATGTTGCTCAACACGCCTGACTGGCTCGGTTCAGTACAGAGACTGACGGGTCCTAATCATCTGCCGCCCTGAAGGCATGGGGGCAGATAGGATTTTAATTACTGCATTATAGACCAGCTTCCCAGCGTTAAATTGAGACATAATTAGGCCTGGAATTTTAATAATTGTCTTCGCTAATTGGACAGACCAGTATTTTTATATTGTGCGATTATATAATTAGTAGTGCAAAATTACAAAAAAAAAAAAAAAAAAAAAGTTTAATTGTCAGTTGTATATTTTGTCGTTTTGAATGTATATGTGTCTACATTTAGTGCTGGTCAAACAGTAAAACAAAGAGACAGCAATTTGTAAGGACAATGATGTGTGTGTTTAATGCAGCCTGGGTCTGTTTCCAGCGGATACTGGTTAGAGATCATGGAAACAACACAGACAACTAGTTCCTCAATTAGGCCAAGTATTAAATAAATCAAATAGTGTCACTGCAATCCAGTCTGATGAATATCATGATTTTGTGTGTTGATGCTGGCGTTCCCCCAGCCCTGTAAACAATTGTGAGATAGAGTTGTGTGTATGGGCTACCTTATATTATTATTATTATTATTATTATTATTATTATTATTATTATTATTATTAAGATACTACAGCTCCGACAATTGTAAAGCAAATTAGAATTACAGGAGCCTAACGGTTTAATTGACAAATGTAGTTGTAGGCAGTTGAAATGCACACAATAATAATAATAATAATAATAATAATAATAATAATAATAATAATACAGAGAACGTAATAATAATAATAATGACAATAACAATTACATCAATAATAATAATAATAATAATAATAATAATAATAATAATAACTATGTATGCATGTATTGATACCATATAATGTATTATGTATCCACTCTGCGCAGTTTTCCTATTTTTCCCCTGCAAAGTGTTAACAAACTGCTGCTCTTATGAAGTGGGGAAGCGTGGCTGATGTCAATTCAATAGCAAGTGCCATTCCTTATGTGTCATTTAAAATAATAAAGATGATCATGTTGTGAAAAGTCCCGCTTGGACTGACATGCTCTGGACTGATGTGGCACCTCTGGCGATGCCATTATTTCCTATTAATTACTCGCTAAAGAAAGCCCTTAGAAATGAGGGTAGGTGTGACAGAGAGCTGGTCAGCAAGCAGCTGCCCCTCATTCCTCCGGGCACAACCTGACCTCCTTTTCTTCCTTCAGTAAACTGGGAGGCTTGTCAAGGCACAAAACGGAAAGGTTTGATTGGGATGCGGAGAGAAGGGTTGAATATGAGCCGGGAATCAGGAACCACATAGCGAGGAGAAGCGTGAATAAAATATCTTTGTGTAAAATACCCAGATCCTGTCGGCAACCCATTTAAACACATGCGCCTTACAGGAGCGGCTCCTCTGAGGGGTTTTATCTATCCTATGGCAAAAGAAAATGAGGTTGTATTTAACCACTTGTAATATACCAACATCATATACAGATACATAATAAATACACAAACCCTATTCGAGCAAAAAAAATCAAATGAAAATAGGCCTGTGTGGTATGAAATGTATTTCTTTCTAAAATTCGATTTCTATGAGATGCTATTCTAAAAAAAAGGAAGAAAGAAAAAAGATTATATATGATGCACGCCTTTCTCTGAAATAGCTGCTTAATGACAGAAATGCGCGGTTGTAAATGGCCTGACAATGATGTTCTCAGCACGTTGCTTTGGTGTTAATTGATCGTTTCAAACCAAAGACAATTTGGAGTGATTTTAACCAATCAAAAGGACATCAGAGATTAGTGTGTGTGTGTGTGTGTGTGTGTTGGAGGTTACCCTTGGCCGTGTGCCTCTCAGTGTTGTCTATAACAGCGCAGTTTTATTGTAATAATATTCATAACCAGATTGCAGGTCTGGTGTCGCCCGCCAGGGGGGGCTGTGTTTCAGTGAGAAGACCTGCAGATTAGACAACACGCTTTAATGGGGACATGATAATGCAACATCTTATTAAAAGTACATTTTAGGTGTATATTTATGTTTTTAAAATAAGGAATTGTTTTAATACATTGCTTACTTTTTACCTTTTTTGTTTTTTTGTTTTTACTTTACTGTACCTCTCGTAATTTCTCTCATAAATTAATTTTCTTTCATCTCATGTCAGCTATGCATCGCTAATTTCTACAGGGCCTAATTATTAAAAAAGCGAGGAAAGAAAAAATGTGGCTTTGATTAGTTTGGAAACTTAAAATAGAATTATGTACCGAGCGGTATTGGAGACTTTAAAATGGTAATTGCTTATTATACACAGATCGAATAACCCACACATAAAATACAATGAAATAAAATAACACACAGTGGTATTTGCCTGTCCTGTTGTTTTTTAATGTTGACATTGTGCACAATTTTAATGTTTTAAATATATATATATATATATATATATATATTTAAAACATTAATATATATATATATATAGTGGATATAGATTAGTTCTAGTGTGTAAAACGTTTATTCTTCTGTTAGGTGATTTTCGGTGGGCTTTTTGGCCTACATCCTTGAGCAAGTTATAGTCTACTGCAAAATTCCTAAATAATAATAATAATAATAATAATAATAATAATAATAATAATAATAATAATAAAAACAACGTATAATAAGTTTTGCATTTGTGTGTTCTATCTATCTATCTATCTATCTATCTATCTATCTATCTATCTATCTATTATTATTATTATGCAAAAAGAGAATATAGGCTACCACTGTCTGTATAGTGTTTTGAATCTAAGTCTACCTATTAGTTCGTAGTTTTAAACGACAACAATGACGAATTGACATTTTCACTTTATGTTATAAACGGGTTGAGAAGTGAAAGATTATACTGGAAACATACCAAATCAATTAAAGCACATCTTCCATGTAATAATAACGTGTGTGTGTGGTTTTTTTTTTAAGTTTTTTAAGGCAAATACATTCAATGTCTGTGTGTGTGTTTTATTACAGTTAATTTAGATTTAAGATTCCTAGGGTAATATGAAAATTAAAGGATTAGTTCTTTAAAATATATTACCGAGTTGAATATTATCCCTTTTGTTTCCTAAACTGATATTAATCTCTTACACCAAGGCAAATATAAAACTGTGACGCAAAGTAAGTTCCATTAGGCTAGCTTACGATCTTCTACTGATTATTCAAAATGCAGAAATCCGTATTCAGACTCCTAATGTTTAATGCCAGAGAAACCATTGGGTTTTAATTTATGTTGTTGACATAACAGAATGCGAGCAGAGTTATTGTCCATAATCATGTAATAGCTGTGCGTAATGTGCGTAATTGCGCTTTGGTAACAATGCACTTTACACGTGGCTGGGAATGACAATGGGCCTGTTAATGAAAGTCCATAGGAAAACAGGAATATGTTGATACTTCATCTCTATCGACTTTATTTATGTATTTATGGAAACATTATCCATAATATAATAAACACAGTCTTCTTCATACATTACAGTAGCCTACACACATATTTTGGTTTCTGTCGTTTTTGTAATGGTGGTGTCTGGCTCTCATTTCCCTCAACACAATGAGGCCCCCAATATTTTATGGTTTAATCCACCCCCCCCCCCCCCACCACCATCCCCTGGAGGTCACCAGCCGAACCTGGAGAGTCCAGAGTAAACGTCTGGTGTCTCCGGTTAGACCTCTTGGTAGCAGGCCTCTGGGATTTCCCGATGAGAATAGTTTCTATTAATGAAGATGATTTAAAATTAGGCCTCTGGATTGCGCATCCTATTTGGGCACCTTTGTTGTCCGCTGTGGGAAATATAATCTCATGGTGATTCACTGAGGACATCAAACAGACACAGAAGAAAAATAATGAATTGCATTTTGCTCTCCATAAATTATAAGCCTTTAGTTCCCCCAAAATAAACACAAGCACCTCTACACACATTAAAGGGGTTATAGTTCTGTATTGTATGCCCTATCTGTTTATCAATCTGCACAGCGCTCTGTGCTACCCAGTGAAGGGCGCTATACTAATTAAAAAATAATGTATTGATTCATCTTCATTCCATAGAAGACACGAGTGTTTAAAAACCTTTGCACCACACAAGTGAAACTATCTGCTTACACGTATAAACTGATGAAGGAAACCATTTTCTATTTTAATGTATTTCTTTTAGTAATGATATATGGAATCGCTGTTTTAACAGGCCTTATTTTATGTCACTGAAAACGCGCACCTGTGTTTTCGTTTCCCTATTGTTTAACACTGGAGAGAGAGAGAAAAAAACTACACTGAAAAAACGTCAAACGGTCTATTTTTTTTTTTTTTTTTTAAAGGTGTCTGGTTTTTCTTTCTGCTACAATTTAAACGCGGAATAGCTCCACAATGCGCATGGCTTTGCTGGTGCTTTTTGCTTTGTTGATATATTTAATTGCGACCCAACTGTATTCCGCAGTTGAAGAAAGTGTCAGGCGACAAGTGCATATATAGAGCAGATGACAAAACAGAAAGGCAATAACTGACAGATGAAAAGACAGGCAATGTGCAGCTAACAGGCAAACGCATCAGTACAAAGTCGCACATACCTTTTGAGGACGCAGTTTGTTTTATTGCAGATCTCCCAGGTTGTATCTCCTGTCGATTTGAGAGAAAAAAAGCAGAAGATAACATGCCCTGTTTAAGATACAAACATGCAGATTAGATCAGATTTTGACAGCGGACCCACACGGAGTCCCACAGCTCTGAGCTGCGTAAATAACATAATAAAGCACATATAGAAGCACACACTGCAATGATAAAGGATATTTACCCTCAGTCTGCAACAATGCATACACACTGACTGCACATTCAAAATGAACACTGTGTATATTTATTTATTCACCCTTTTCTAACCCATAATGTGTTTTTTAAATACAGAATTTTGTAGGAGCCTAGGATGCTCCCAAAGCCACTCATACAGATAACACTAAAATAATTACATTAAGAGCTCTGATTCAGCAAATGATTTCAGGCGCAGACATTTGCAGTATTACCAAAATATATTATTATTATTATTATTATTATTATTATTATTATTATTATAACCTATTCAGGTCCAGCCAGTAGAAAAATGTTGACCAAGTGTCATACCTGTCCAGTTCAACTTCTATGTGACACTTTCAATGCTTTAAACCTGCGCCACAGAGGGTAACAACAGGGTCGTTCAGGGGTCAATTTGAATGGCTGTAATCCCTAATATTTAGCCTATACTTAATTCTAAACTAGAGCCAATAACACATTATTTTCTGATCTCCTAAATGGCAACGAAAAGTTGCTTAAACCAGATAGTGAACTCGTCGTATCTCTGGAAATGTAATGATATATCCTTTCCCAGGGTCCTGTCGCAGTTTGAAATCTCCACGCTGACAACACGCGTGTAAAAACCCCCCTGTGCGTCCCGGGACGTGTCACCTGTTAGATATAGTACTTACTGCCTGTCACCGGAGGCTTACAGAGTCTCTTCCCCAGTAGCACACAACGTTTCTGCAACATTCAGCCACGTTGCTGCAAGGTCGGAGGATGGCTGGTGCCAAAGCAATGTTCTGACAACGTTGTGGCAACAGGAACCCAACTCTGCGAATTGCGACGTTGCCACAGCGTTCCTGAAACGTTACTGCAGCGTTCAACTGTTTCACGCCTTCACCTCCAAACGCGGTCCTCATAATCACCTGCAACCTGCTGCTCTTATTATTGCAACTCTTGCGTGACTTGATTAGCGATATATCGGCCTGCGTAAAATACATATCGGTTACTATAGAGCAAAACGCATAATTGTATCTTAATAGCTCCAAGTCATTGCCTCTATGGACACCGCGCTATGAAAATATATAAAACACTTATGAGTCTGGGTGAACGAATGCACCGTTTATTTATTTATTTTTGCATGCATAATCCTGCATCATTTTACTACATAACTTTATTTTTTAGATTGGCCACCTCCCCCCATTTTTGATGTGTGAAAGTTGCCGACAAACCCCACTTTTTCACCGTTTTCTCGTGGATAAATAATTGGTACACAGCCTGCACAAGGAAGACCGTTTAAAGTGTTAAAAAAATCCCTCTCTCCATCTGCCTCCTGGCGAGAGCTTGATTTGACACATCTAAAACATATTAAGACATGACTACAGAAGGGCACCACTTGCAGACTGGGCCGTGCTCAATTTCAAAATGCAGTCTCCGAGCAAAAGCTGTTTTTAAAATGATGCCTATGCAGGACATTTAATTATTGGCATTAAGAGAGGCATTGGTCAAGGTTTGGTTGAGTAATAGCTTCATGTCAGACAACATAAAACAGAAATGACCTGTCCCTGCAGGACAATATTGAGACCCTGGCCACCGTTAGAGGCTTTGGACGGAGAGTGCTTAATTGCCTTGCCTTGCTCTTTCAATTAGGATGTCTATTGCGCATTCAGAGGTTGATTTCTTGCTGCTATCCGCCATCTAGGGTTGATACAATCACCAGCACAACAACCCACATCTATACGAGAACAAATAATGGAGATGAAATAGACAAAAGATTAGCATGCCATGAAAAGTACAATAAGTTTCTTATTTAGCATTTAGATAACTGTCTATCCTTAGGAGCAAGCTTCAAAGTTGAACCCAGTTTAGACCAAGAGGATTAATTCTTTCTCCCGCATGCTTCATTGAATCTCTCATTACCAAACTTTGTCTGTATTGATGTAAGATTTGATTGAAGATTAGAGCATTTAGCAAATCTGGCTTTTCTGCATGTATCAGGCCTTTTCACAGTGCCCACTGGTCAATACCCCGCACTTTTATCCAGTGTCTGCTTCATTTAAACTTAATCAACTCCATCAATGAACTGGAACAGGGAAACGTCCCTGCGGTGGGATGCTGTTCTTTTGTCGGATCAGGCTTTGCTCTCTTTCCCAATCCGTTGGCGTTAAACCTAAAATTACACTATGATGAACTATTTCAATCAATATGATAATGAAAATTGGTTTCGGATGTCTGTTTGCAGGGCTTAAGTGGGAAGGTAGAGCTGTCATTACTAAAACATCTTTTCTGCTATACTTGTCGCCAGTCAGCCTGTGTTTTTTCTTTTTTGTGCCCTTCTTTTTTTTCTTCTTTCCCCCTCCTGTTTTATAGCCGCATCTTTTCATTGACATTGAATATTGCTCATAGTAGAAAATGATGCATCTTTGCAGGGGAGTCTATATGTCATTGTGGAGGCTGAAACAGAGCGATTGGCTGGATGCATTTTTGCGATGAATTATTTGCACTGCATCCCCCTACAAGTCAACAAGTTTCCCATGGTGTTGTGTAGATCCATCAGGAGTGACAGCCAGGATGTGATGTTTTTACTGTGCAGATCTGGACGTGTTGCCCTTGTGCTGCGCATCTATGGCGCCTGTACAGTACATCATTTTTATACTGCTACCAAAAGAGCCATTTCCAAAGTATTTGCAAGGAAAATGTATGTCCCCATCTGTTCCTTCCTCAATAAATGTGCCACCTTGTGAGGCTCTCCAATGGTAATCATATCTTTAATGATCAACAGACTTGTGATATATAACTTTCCATAAAAAGCATTTCACATTTTCCTATTGTGATTGGTTGTGTACATCGCTTTTCCATATGTTACACTAGCCCGACACTATGTGCTGCCATCATTTGTTTGGGTTGTAAAGATATCAGAATAAGCAATGCATCTTTACAATGGGTTTCAAAAGGCGCTTCAATGCCTTTTGTGTAGGAAGGGTATAAAACATGCCCAGGTATCTGGCAACTGCATTTTATTCACTAAAGACACTGATTTTTCGTTCGAGCTAGTCACAGTGTACATTTAATTTCGATTTTTAAACCTATTTTTGTTGTCCCCCTCTCCTGTGCATTATATGACTCCTATAATGAACCTCATCTCAGAATGAAACGATTCTTTCCGGGAATTTAATCTCATAAAAAATAACTTTAGGATTTATGAGTTGTTTTATTCCTAGGATTACTGTTTTTTATTACTCGAAAACCTCTGGGTATCAAATTACCATATTTCCTATTTCAATTACTCATCTTTATGAAAGGTTTTTAAGTCAGTACCAAGCACCCATTGCCACACGTTGATATGCAGCAATGGCAAACAATGGGATTTAATATAGAAAAATGGACTTGTTTGGCCTGGGGGGAGATAGACCTACTTAAAATTCCCTTTTATTCAAAATACTTGTTTTCGTTACTTTGTGTGCATGTGTGTTTTTAAACAGAAGACATAATTGTATGCAAGGAACAGTGTGGACCACAATATTGCTGTGTAACAACATTCCTGATTTCTTCACTTTGGCAGACTGGGTTGATTTGATTTGTGTTATGGTGATTGTAAAGGCTAAACAAACATACAAACAAATAACAACTATGCAATGCTAATCCTTAATTAAGGCACATATTTGCAATCGTTTGTTAAATATACATAGCATTATTAAATGTTCAAATAATATATATAATATTTATGTGTTCAGGAATACAATTTGCCCCGCATCCACTGCGCCTTTTCAAATGTCCAGCAGGGGGCGCAATAGAGGAATACCTAACACAACGGGAGATGCACCTGTAAATGGTAGAGTCTCTAATTGCATTTTCTGCAACACTGTTTCAGTATTTATACATGTTCCTGCTTAATTTGTGCACAAATAAATGCAACTTTTATTTTATCTACATTATTATGCTACACCCAAGCATTTTTTTGTAGACCACCGAATATGAGATTGAAGAAAACCAAACAGAACGGAACAGAAAACGATTTATCCTGCGACTTAAAGGCAAGAAAAGTTAATGAAATCATGTTTTTTTTTTCTTCCACCTCGGTCGCTGGATTCCCCAGGATGTTCACATGCATGGTGTGTGTTTTTTTTATTCTCTGTTTCTCGGTAAGTAATAAACATAGGTTCTCATTATGAGTGTAGACTGCTGAAAGCAACAGCACACATTCAAAAGTGTGATTTCTGGTGATAAAGATATAAGTAATGCACGTTATCTAATCTACTTGCCACAGTGTGAGGTCCCACTCGCAGCAGCAGAAATAAAGAAAATATAGAAATAAATACCACCCAGCCTGCATCTTCAGGGTACACAGCACACTGGGCCACAAACAGCTTGCAAACATACATGTGTGATCTATGTACGAAGGAGCGGTTGTTTTTATTGTGTGTGTGTGTGTGCAAAATATAAGATATTTACTGAGCTGAATATATTTTATATATCTTAAAGTCTGTTTATACTATTTTAATGGAATAAAGACTATAAGATTATATAACTGGCACTGAGACTGGCAGCTGGGCATTGGGCACAATACTATAATTGCACATGGTTAGAGCATGGTTAGAGAGTAAAATACAGTGGAGCTCTAGGACTGAAGCTGTTTTAAAAATAACTATTAATACAGCTTTTCATTGTTGGAATCCATGCATTTGTTGCAGGGTCTTTTTCCCCCCGGCCTCAGAGCTGTTCGAAAGGTTTTAGGTCTTTTCCTCCAGCAAGTATCATACCAGTATCTCTTCACGTGGAGCAGTTTTAACACAAGCTCCGTACTGGCCTAGGTGAGTGGGTACAAGCTTTACTAAATGACCCTTGTTTGAAGACTCCTCTGGTACATTTTAGAACAAGTTCAGCCTACATTTCACTGCCTGTTTACAGATATCACTGGGATCGGATGATGATGTGAAATTGAAATTGACTCTGTGTTTATGGTTAAGGGTTTTGAAATCATATGATTTCCCAACAACTCCCCAAACCTCATCTCCCAAGAGTTCAAAGCATATAGAGTTGTAGCAGTTGACACCAGACACGCTCTCAAGCTAGAACTTAACTTGGGCATCTTTGTGAACCTTTTTTTTTTATTTCCACCCTGAATAAAGTAGTGTTCTTACTCCATGACAGTAGAAAAAGTATAATTTCTGACATGTAAAACTCAGAAAACACATTCTTGACTGCCCAACACAGGTTGTTTGAGTCGTGTGCTTTTCCACACTTTGGCACATTGTGTGCTTTAGACTCCTCTGTTCCGCACATGAAAGCCGGTGAAAAAGACAGCAGTGATGGGTCGGACAGCTGATGGGTTATGCATTAATAGCAAAGTGCAGTCCTGGACAAATGGACCGCGGTGTGCTGTGAGTTGTGTCTCAGGGCTGCTCTCTGAGATTTCGAGCCTTGCTCCTTTTATCCTGCAGGTTTCTAATAACAACATCTGTCTTTGAATCGCTAAGGCAGGTATGCACATCAATTAAAAACCAATAGTGCTAATGCATGTGTTTAACAACATCTTTATAGTAAATGCACAGGATTCAGGTGCTCTGTGTATCATTTAAAAGAGAAATACAGCAATTAAGCAATTTATTTTCAATCTGCATGTGATTATTTTAATAGCACCAATAGGTATATCTGCAAAATATAGGTAAGAAACATTTTTACCTCTTTGTGCATTTTTTTAATTTTTTGAAGTGCATCAAAGTAACTTCTTTGCTCTGTTCTGCTTGAAATGTTAGTATTGTTAACCAGTAAAACTCGGATCCCAACAGCAGGGGTCTTCGCAGTGAATATAATCTGTGGGAGTTTATTAGGACTGGAGTATTAGTAACTGGAGACAAAGGGCCTGGGGTTTTAAGCTTGCTTATTGAAAACAATAGAGTTACACCAAGTAGAAGTTTCCCCCTGTAGGCTCAGGTAATATACTTTCCACACTTTCCTTTGTGCGTGGTTTATGGCATGTCAAAATATTCTGTCAACACCTGGGAAAAAAATCCATACATGTGATTAAGTTCAGTGTAGGGCTTTGCTTTTCACTCGTTATTCTTGGGCTGGATATCATGGTGAAGTCCGTGCTTTTTTTTCTGCTACTGTACAAGTTGTGAAATTGATGTTTGGAAATGTATTTCTTTCTTGGATTGATTTACTCGACTGTATCTGAATAACTCTGTAATCCAATCCGAATTCAGACAAGGTGGACAAGTGTCGGAGATTTCTGCCCCGGGCTCATTTCCTGTACAATGTGTGGCCGTCACATTTTCACACCAGAACTGAGCGTGAACTGAATGTAATTAAATCCATTTCTAATCATGCCTTGTTTAGCCACTGCTGGTATGGGTTTGTAACATTAATTCGTATGGTTGGTACCTTTTTCATGAAACACCACTGTTGCTTTGCCTGGCTGCCTCTCTCTGCTTGATATTCTTGCACCAGTGACAAAAATAAAACAAAAATAAGACAGAAAAACTTGGTGTGGTTCCCCAATCTCCCCATAAAGTTAGATCAACATTCACAAGATTCTGCGCTTTATGTAATCCTTTTGTCTTTCGTAGTCAGCTAGGGCTCGGTGATTAATCTCTCAGTATAGGAACGCTGGCCCACGTCTGGTGGAGCAATTTAAGGTGCCTAGAGATTGTGCACAGTCCTGTGAACAGCCCGTGTCACTTGGGTAAGATGTCATGGGGGGGAGGACTTTGGTTTCCACATAGAACCTATTAACCAGTTTGTGGTGCAGAATAAGTGAGTTGAGGGCAAAGCCTCATCCAGTTGAACTGTCCCATTTAAACCACAGCTATACAGACTGGTCTCCCATTGTACCACACTGTGTCTGCTTGCAAGCACATGTATGTGTTGTGTTGAAAATACAGGGATAGGAAACAGAAGCCTGTTCTTGCTGGTAAGAGGGTGTTAAAAGACTCTAGTAGGGGTACTCAGGTATAATGGGTCATCGTCTAAGTGTTAGTGCTGCAACTTTCAACTATTAAAGTACTGTTGATTTATTTTTTAGATTATTCAAATAATCAGGAAATGGCGTTATTGAAGCTTTTAATAATTTTAAATTTATCATTGTCCCACTTTATTAATGCCATAATTATAACATGATATAACAAAATGCAGCACCTTTATTTGTTTTTTTGTTTTTCAATGAATAGGAAATATTTGTTGAAAAATGCACAGTAGTAAAATCTGTTTAATTTTTGCAGTTAAAAAAAGATTAATTATACAAATTGGAGTACTATTTTTAAAAAGCATTTCAACATTGCTGTGCAAAAACATATCAGCATTGTCACATAAAAACGTGTAAACAAAGAAACCATGTAATGTAATTCAAAACAATTTACAAAATATTCAGTAAATTATAAAAACATTTAGTTGTTTAAAAACATGCTTAAAGGCAGTACATTTGTATTATTATCACCATCATCACCACCACAGCACAGGGAAAGGCAGAAATGTGCATGCAGGGAACTACATTGATGCCTGTAAAGACTACAACTCCCATAATGCAGTGCTATAATAACAGGAAGTCCTGCTCTCAATCAGCAACAGACTTTAAACATTTTGTTTTTAGGTTTGTTTCATGCAGAGGACTATGTTGCTTGTTCTCCTTCCGCCATTTTAAAAATCTACTACTCGACTAATATGTTTTACACTCGACTCATTTAATTATTCGATTATTCAAATTCTTGTTACCCCACCACTGTAGCAGATCAGGAAGCATTCTCTAAACATGTATGGTAGGCATATCGTATGCTACGTGGAAAAAGCATAGTGGTCATCTTAACTGCAATTGAAAGTCAATCTGTTTGTGGATGGGAGTCTGCACCGTGCCCACATCCTCCACACAATGTTATAATAATAATGGCGAGTCCTTGGTTTTGCAAGCAAAGGTACAGCGTCCTTGATCAATAAATACAGTTAAGAAGCTGCGGGCGATGAAATAATTCCAGGACAGCCGTCACATAGACTGTGCTGTAATTGCACATTATTGAGTGAGTCAACGCTAGCTGTCGAGGCCAAGAGACTGTAGGGAACTGTCCCTGGTTAAACAATATTTAACAAAAAGAATATATGCATCAAATAAAAGAGATGGAAAACATACAATTATTTTCTTTATAGAGTAAGCATTTGTGTAAGCATTCAGCCAACTGCACAGGACCCAAAATGGGCTGGTTCCAGCACCGGGACCGGCCAAACAGCAGCTCTGCCATCTCGTGCATTTTCAATTCCTCAGATCCAAGGCCAGCGCATGGTGCTTTTAGCATCTGAGTGCTGTTTGAATCCCAGATAGGAGCTAACTCCTCTTTTGTTATCCTGCCAAGGGTCCTCGGTGCTGAAAAGTAATGACCTGAGGGGGTACTTTGTGACAGCAAGGGTATAATAACCCCTCAAGTCACGGACAAAGCAGACCCCAGGGGTCAATTTTTAAATACTTTATACCAAAGGGAAGTGTGATATATAGATTTTTTTTTTTTTTTTTTTTTTTTTTAGGTCAAATGTATATTAAAACCGAGATTAAAAAAGAAACGTTTTCTGAGTTGAGATTAAGGTGTTTCAGTTGAAAGCACACTTCAAAAGTGATTGTGAAGTGTACACTCTGCACTTTTATGTGTAGTGAAGACTTACTGATGAATTTTTGGGGATTTTATTGCAGTTGTATCTGGTAGCTTTTTGGTATGTGGTCCTCATGGTCTCGAACTACAGCATCAGTACCACCACTATGACTATAATACAGAAATCATAATTTTGAGATGGGGCATATTTTCAGTCAAGCTTTGCTTAAAAATGTTTTAATTATACAATTTATTATAGCAGCAGACGTTATAGGTTTATTCACACCAGCATATATCACATTGTTTCCAATTTTATGACCATCCAGTTGACTGTCCTTCAGACACACAATGGGAAGTGTCTCAGTGCTAATTTACCTTGGCTTAGTATTGACTGAGATTTTTATTTTCAGGGGTTTGCAGCTGGATTTACATACAATCATTGCACTTCCCTGTAAGTGAAATGTCCCTCTTCTGTCCTCTCCCAGAGTGTCTCCCTCAGCATGCCCTATGGTGTTGATGTGGTGAAACAAACCCAAGCTTCCTAATGTGCCAAGGCCTCTATATGTTTTTTACACTGTGCAAAATAAACATATACAAAATAACCAAAAAGAAAAGTGACCTAGAAATTGTCAAACTGTGCTGCTCTGCCCTGTAGGCCCTGAGTTAGTCAGTCAGCGGTTTCATTTCAACTTGCCACCCAAACCCCAGAGATCAATTCAGTCCTGCGGCACCTCTGTGTTGGTTAAAGATTTGCCCTGACTGGCTCGTATTGTGGGGTTTTGGTTTCATTCTAAAAACAGCACCAGGTGGACGTGTTCTAAAAACATGATGTAAACATTTCCGAGGTAGTGTTTTCAAGCTAGTGCATAAATCCAAAGAGTATAAAAACAAGTTAGATGTACAGCTCGGCTTCTTGCTTGTGGAAGAATGTTGAGATGCAAAAAACATATAATCACATAATTAACACGTAATTTTGTATTTATTTAATTATCCGTTGCTCATAATATCCATGTACCGCACAATATAAGTGCCCTTTTAATTATTGGCATGGTCCTGCCCCTGGAAAGCTCATTGTGAGATTGGCGGAGGGCCACAGCTGCTCGGCTGGTCTCGTCTCCAGCCACGTCATCATTCATCAGCGCTTAAACAAGGCGGACGCAGTCGGAAACTCAACAGGATTTAAGAGGAGGAATAAACATTTATTGTTGGGGTCCAGAGGAATCATGAGCAGAAAACATAACAGCAATTGGAAAGCTCATATGCTTCAAATAAACGTGTCCTCTGGGACCTCACCTCCTCCTGGCACAAAGGTGATTTAGTGAACCTCTCTGCGTGTTGAGATGCAGGCCTCGCGCGTCAAATTGAGCCTCTTTACCGTTCCCTGAGTCCGCTGTACAGCTGCTTCAGCTATGTGTGTCTCTGTATGGATTCATTCGAAAGGGAAGAGAAACATCTAACCTCTTGCCTCTGCGATTGTTTTAAAAGAGTAATACTTCAGACTGAAGGCTCACCCTTGGGTCAGGCAATGCAAAAGGCCATGTCATGGGTTATATCATTATAGATGAAGAAGCCTAGAGTGCAGATTAATTCGATTTGCAGAGCTGGTTCCCAAATGGAACAGTTATTTATTATAATTTAAGTTTTTCATTTTTGTGAGTTGCCACCTGTTCTGTTTTACGTGTTTTTACGTTCCAGTTTTACGTTCTTTTTTGAGGAGATTTGAAAGCCTTTCCAGGACACGAAATGTCCCTGTTTTTGTCAGATTTTCTAATACTACATGTTCTACAACCCTCAAAACACTAAATTTACATGTTGTTCTGCACAGTTTTAGGATTGTGAGTTCTTCTGCTGCCCATGATGTATTGTGTGCTCCTGAAATTATCATAACCACGCCTTATTTACCTTACAGTACTTAGTTCTTGTGTTTCATTGGCTAGCCGCAGAGCTGCAACTGCCAATTAACTGGGCCGAACATGATCACATGTAAGCGTTCCCTCCTACCAAACTCTGGATTGTTGAGTATGGACAGTACTGTGTCAGATGGGTGAAGAAATCAATGCTAAAGCGTCTGGTACTTCCCAACCGCCAAGAATGTTTTTGTATAATCACAAATGGGAGGAAAAGAAGCATACACAACTGTGGAAATTGCACACACATAGTTGGAAATGTGGACCATTTGACAATGTTTGAGCATAGGAAATAATTAATATTATTTGTGAAATAACTCGGGTTCCTGTTTTTTTAGAAATTTGCATCAGACGTGGAAACCCTGTTAGTGATGTTATGTGTTCAGTGTACCAAACGACAGAGAGACACAGCATAACTTCTCAGGGTAGTCGCACAACAGTGTGTCTAAACTGCGTAAAGGAAAATTAAACCGCTGACAGTGTCATTTTTGTCCTTTGAATGGCCGGGCGTTGTAAGGATTCAAATGGTTGCCGGTGTTCCTTCCCGATGCTGCAGTTTGCAATCAGATGTGACACTTGCTGAGAAGAAATCTGTTCCCGATTTAAGAGCAGGACCCTTAATTGTGACCTGTGATCGTTTTTGAGGTTTGTTATTGCAACAGAAGGCATACAAATGTGTCTGGCATGTGGAAACACATATTGCTTTATGCACAGTGTCCATAACATGAGTAATTTACCATATGGGCGGTACAGGGGATTTTCACAAAACTGTATCATCTAATATAAGTGTACAAGGCTGTGGTCCACTTTGTCTGGAAGAAATGGGTTGTTCTTTTCCATTTCCCCAAAAAGTAAAGACGGTGTGTTAAATCACACTTTATAGTTGCAGTTGCATGACACAAGCATTATACTACCTGTACTATCCATGTACAGCACATGAATAATAAGAAAGGTATATTACTGTATTAGGAGCTACAGGGATGACAATTATTGTGAAAATGAATGCCGGATTATGCCCTATAATAACACAATAATGTGTGTGGTTGATGAAAGAGTCAGGGAATGCTTTATGGATGAACACCTCCACGGTTTGCTACTTGCAACACATAGGGACGAAATAATCTGAATCATAAAGCACTGAATGAGATTTTCATTTTATTGCAATATTGTTTTATGGTGGGCCTCCTGTAACATGTAGCAAACAGGGATATATTTCCAGGTTTAATCTACTTTTTCTGCTTTTAGAGAGGATAAGGAGAGAGAGAGAAAAATCTGCGTCTTTGTTTCCTGGTGGGGATATTGAAGTGAATAGTATTTGAATGTGACCTTTTGAGCATCGTAACAATGGGAGAATAAAGCAGAAAGCGTCGGTAGCAGCCATCGTTATTGTTATTGCTCCGTGTAGCTAAACCACGGCGAGGAAAAGGTTGTCTCAGATCTGGGACTTGCTTTGCCCTTCCTGATCTTTTGGAGCGGAAAGGTTTTATGAAGTGAAAGCAGTTAATGAAATTCTCAATCAAGCACAGGGAGATCGTCAATAATGTTTAATTATTGCCTCCAATGTCACCGTGTCGTGGGCGGGGAGCGGCGTCCCGTTACTGGAGCCCCACCGATGCTCTGGATATACTGCCCTGATTGGGGCTACGGTTATCCTTGCGCTTTTCTGGCAGCATGCAAAACTAGGGGATTTGAGCCTGCTATTTAGTGTCAGATAGGGAATAAAAAAGACTTCTTGTCACCTTCTGTTTTTCCTCTCCCTTCCTCCTCTCATCCATGTGAGTAATTTTCGACTGTTTTTTTTTTTTATCACTTTCCTAAGCTGCCTCATCCCTGGTCTCTCTTGTTTCATTACAAAAAATCCCAAAGAAACCACCAGGCAGGATCAATCAGACACAGGCAGCCAGACAGTTTTCTTGTACTTTATTAAAGTGTAATCAAACATCGGTTAAGTGGAAAATAAATATCCAGATCTAATAAGCTGCTCAGTCAGATCGTGTAAATGCAAATTACAAGCTGGTTCCCATCCACCCGCCGGGGGACTGAACAAGCCGCGGCAATTGCCTCATCTACTGCGATTGTAAATCAACTAAAATAATGGCTGGATAATGACCAGTTTGCAGTTTCAAGCAGATTGAATGATAACAAACTGTGTGTGTCGCACCAGCTTTTCATTTAGCATCTCATCATGGGGAGAGCAGGCTGACGAACAGCTTGGCTGCCTCATTAAGTTGTTGTCTGCGGCTTGTAAATTCAAAAAGCAAGGGAGAATATTACCCGACACACGTCCTGATAGGAAAAACAGACAATTTAATCCCACCCATCAGTCCCCTCATGCGAATCAAGCTTCATAGATCTAAGGCTCGAGTGTGCGGTAAATTGAAGGCAATCCAATGTATTGCGCTGTAAAAAACACAAGTCACACGCGGAATAATAGACATATAGATTGCTTAGTTTTCTTGTTTTCGGTGATGTTGATTTAGCTGCTAATTGGTGACAGAAACTGTCAAGTAGGTGGCACATAACAATTGCAGTACCTTCTGTCATGATTAGGTGAGAAAAAGGCTTTTCTTTTTTCAGGAGAAGGTAAAGGGAATGATGGCAGTCCCCCTTCTTGTCTGATATTTACCCAAAACACATTAAAAAGACAAAGCATAAAGAGCAAAAGAAACAATAAGCTTGGAATTATGGACGTTCTCTCTCTCTCTCTCTCTCTCTCTCTCTCTCTCTCACACTCTCACTCTCTCTTTTTCTCCCCTCCCCTATCTGTGAGATTGATCAGCGTGTTTGTTTGTAGAATTTTGTTTGTTTGCTTTCAGGATAGAGTCTAACACACCAGCATTCAACCTATTTAAACAGAGAAAGACAGATAAAGGCGGACTGCGGGATCTCTTGGGGGTGTCTCCAGAACCCTGCCTTGACTTTTCTCTTTTCCTCAGGAGCATAAAATGAACAGTAATTAGGCTTTGATACTCTGGCAAATGAACAGTAATTAGAATCTGCTACCACGAGTCCTTAACTCCGCTCCTCATAGAATATTCACACCATTATTGAACATTAAGATTAGCTGCCTCCGTGCGTACAAACAACACGGCACGCCGCAGCCCACAGATGGTCCGGAGGAAAGATGGGGAGACAATTCGTCGGAGCCTTTGGGCCCACAGAGGGGATTTTCTGGTTATTAGAACCCTGCCAGATCAGGGCCAATTATAAAGAAAACTGTCAGTCAAGGGAAAATTGCTACATGATTAGTGGAAAAGGACAAAATCAGGTGAAAAGTGTGAATCATTCCGGCAGCTTTGATTTGCTAATCAGGGAGAGGGAGAGAACAGGAAAACTCCCCAGCTGTATCCCAGGTTTACTCTTTTCATTTTATCATGACCTTCTTAGCAGTTACTGATATAATCTCTGCACAAAAAAAAAAAAAGGAAAAGAAACAAGCAGCTCTTCTAGGCACTGAGACTCGGCTCCCAGTGAGCCATAAGGGTCAGACAGTGTAAATGAGATGAACAGACCCTGATAACAATGACTGGGACATGAATAATCAAAGCTTAGGTCTCTGTAGCTACGAGGGCAAAGGATTCCTAATTATTTTAATAGTTTTAAACAGCCTAATTCCTGCTGAAAAGGTTTTTTTTTTTTTAATAAAGAAGGATAAAGGGAAAAAAATCGAGCGCTCTTACACAGGAGACTACCTTCTGAGGGAACGGTGGGCATTGTCTTTAATTTTTAAGCACAACAGTGTCTTCCTAATTTACTGCCTCACGGCCTAGCCTGACATTGAAGGGTGTGGCAGAACCTTTTGTCAGCTCTGGCGATCGCTGTACTTTTGAGGCGGTTGAAGAGACAGGCAACAACGGAGAGGTGTATAATGAAGAGCAGAGGACGGCGCAGCTGACAGCTCTGGCAGGTGATGCATCGGGCCCATGCTAATTTTTCACCAAGGCATTGATGGATCCCGAAATCTTGACCACACATCCCATTAGCCCCTGTCTGTGACAGAAGAATAAAGATATTAAAAACCTGAGGAAGTGTGCAGGGGGGGGGTGGGTTTGGATGAGAGTGAGAGGTGGAGAGCAGTCAAAAGATCTATGATAAAATCTGAAGTCTCTCACAATATTTCCCCCTGCAAAGTTATTGATGACTTAACCTTTTGTCTGAGGGTCACCAGTGATGGATACATGTACAGTTTAGAACACAAACAGTACAAGATAACAAGGGGATCTGAGATATGGCATCCCACTTGCTTTTTTTAAAGATGGTTTGTGTGTATGTATGTATATATATATATATATATATACACAATGTAAATATGCATGTATGTATTTGTGCCTGCTGTTGTATACAAATCCGATCAAGATTTTTTTTTTTTTGACATCATATGAGAAGGATGTCCGTTTCACTGCCATTGGTTCACTCCAATAAAGCAAACAGATGTTTATTAATGCATTAAATTCTGAAATTCAAAACTCCAACATATCTGAATGTGCTTGTTAGTCCTACCATTTCTTTTTGTATTTCCCCCTACGAGATTAATGAAACGCACGCTTCTTTTATTTGACTCGGCTGAAAAATCCCGCCACAGCCCGCTTGATTTTTGTATTCAGCACTAAGACCAAGTTCCCTGTTTCTAATGGGATGGTACATGCTGTACTGCGGCGCGTTTCACACACACAAAAAAAGCCCTTAGTTACCAAGAATCCAGGTGTGTTTACCATGAATCTTTTATCTTGTTGTGCGGATCAGGCTAAAATTTTTGACAAGTTATTTCTAAAATATAAATGACCTACACTCCGGACAAATAGGAAAACTAGTCACAAGCAGCTACATAACAGTCAAGCCTGCGTCTCTGGTTCAGAGTTGACAAATAGCACTGCAGAAGGCCCGGGAAACTGAGAGGTTACCCTGACAGACAAGGAGTACAATTATCACACCATGATGAAAGAGCTTCTATGAGTATGTATTGCACCGTTAATTACTGTCCTTTTTCTACAGGCTTCTAATGTGAGGAAAAACACGCAATGACAAGTGTGTAAAAGAGCAAGCACTAAATTACTGTCAGAAAAATAAACGGAGTAGCGCGCGGCTGCACAGTGATTTACGGGGGCAATTAGTCACCACCCCACGGAGCTGCTGAGGACAGCACTGCTGCAGAAAAGTGTCAGAGAGAGGGAGAGGAGGATGCGCTTTCCTTTCTTCACCTCACTTCAATAAAAAAGAGAGGAAAAAAGTAAGAGGGACTTTGAGTAGCTAACAAGTACCACCTCCCCATTTAGTTGGCGTGACCTTTGAATTAGGGGCAGGAGTGGCAGTGGCAGTCCTTGCACGGCACTCCCAGGGAACCCTGATCAAACGCCTCTTATCTCACTAATACCCGGTGCCTTCGCCACTCTTATTGGCCCCATCATTAAATCAATCACCCTCCCTCGGTCCCCCTCTCTCTGTCTCTCTCTGTCTAAGATGGGGTGTATTGTTTTCCTGCTTTTTCACACGATTGACAGCTATTTTCTGTTGATTCTGCCTGTCTCCTTCATTCTCTCCCTCTCTCATTTTTTTTCCCCCTTTCCGTTTCTTCTTCTTCTCGGAGTGGTCTGTTCAGACTTCATTAAATCCAACCGCTCCAAAGCGCTCAGAGCTGTGAAGGGCCAAGGTGTGTGCTTGACGAAATTCTCCACACTATTATATGAAAAACCAATAATAAATACCTTTAGGAGCCAGCGTTATTAGGTCAAGTCAATGCTGCCGTGTGTTACAATGTGTGTATATATAAATAAATACACACTGTACACTGCATGTAATTTAATAATGGGCTGCCGAGCTGTAGTCACAGATATGTGGAGGCGGTGTCGTTAACTGCTTAATCGTGAAGCCTGCAGTGTTGTCTTGTTTTAAACAAGGCTGATCCTTGGGATTTCTTGAGTTGCCTTTCTTCAGTGCCTTTCTCGGGAGAGAGGTGACATCTGAGAAGGGTGATACTTCTTGAATACCTGAGGAGCAGTGAAATCATAGCAATGCACAGTAGACGGCAGGGTTTATAGTTGCTATTGTACATGGTAGCCTCCCCCCCACCCCCTTTTAAATAAATGCATATATATGGTGGAATAAAATAGGTGATCAGAATGTTAAACACACATATAAACAAGTAATTTTTTGGGCTGCTTCTCCTACTCAGGTGTTACAATAAGAAGTCTAGGATTGTGTGGGTTCAACAGCTACAAAGATGAAAGGGAACCACCACCACTTACTGGAAAAACAGTACACTAGATGTCATGTTAATAGCGAAAACGAAAGAAGAAAAGAGAAACATACTGATGCTCAACAGCATTATACTAATATTAATATAACAAATTCAAGAGATTATTTATGTGTTGTGTTTGTGTGCATACATATATATTCAGTGTTTTTTTTTTGGCGTCACATTTTGTTGTGGCAGTGCCTCAGTTTCATGGGTATAAATCAGGATTTCTAAATCTAAACACCAAACTCCACACTGTTAAGGGGAAAAAGTTTTTATTGTGAAAAACATATGTATTAAAAATACACCCCTGGTAAATATTGTGGAAGCACCTTACAGCTGTTGGGTTGGGTCCCAACTTTGCACTCCTAGATTCAGCATTATTTGACCAGTTGTCTTTAGAAAACTCTTCAAGCTCTGTCAAGTTCCTTGGGAAGCGGTGATGGACAGCAGTCTTTAAGTCATTTCACAAATTTGGGATTGGATTTAGGTCAGTAATGATTGTGGAGTGCTTGGGATATTGTTGTCACATGGTCATCCAGTTTGGTGGGATGGCCTGATTTAGGCAAGGGCTTGGTGGTGCCATACACCTTCCACTTCTTAATAATGGTCTTAACCGTGGGGATATATTCAAGGCATATTTTTTTTACGCATCACCTGATCTGTGCTTTTCAACAACTTGGTCCTGCAGTTGTTTTGAAAGCTCCTTGGTGCTCATGGTCAGGTCTTTGCTTTGGAATGCACTACCCAGCAGAGGGAACCTACAGGAGCTGCTGAGTTTATCTTGAAATCATGTGAATCACTACAGTTTAACACAGGTGGAGGCCACTTAACTTGGTGTGTGATTTTGAAGGTGATTGGTTATACCTGAGCTAATTTTGAATTGCTATTCAAAGGGGGTGGACACATATCCAACCAGGCTTTTTCGATTTTTGTTTTTAAATAATTCAGTTTTTGAGCTCTAACATGGAAAGAAAAATTGGCAGCTCTTCGTGATCGTGTTCAAGGACAAGAGTGGAAGTTTTAATTAAATCGGGAGCATCTCCGATATTTAAGACTTTGGTTGGGATAGCTGGGTAGCACTTTTTCTTTTTCTTTTTTGATGCATTTGTTTTCCTCTCTGTTGTTAAAGCAGGGTTATTTGAGATGATTTTCTGTGCTTATTCCGTTTATCAAGGGGCCTGGGTTGGGAAGAAAAGAGGAGTCCTTGAAACTTTGTGGGGACTGTGCTTTTTATTTGCTGAAATGATCCACCGATATTTTCTCACATAGCTGCTAGATACACTTTGTTTGTTTTGTTTAAAAATAATAATCAATGTACATCGCCTTCAGATTCTGCTACCTCCACAATGTTTTGCACAGACACTTTCACACAGCAGAAAACATTTATCCCAAAATCCCAACCCATCCAGAGCCTATTATTTCTTCCCTATTTTGCCAGTGTTTAAAGGATTCGCTGTAAACTCAAAGAAATCAGTCAGTCCCAGATGTTTTTGCTTTTGACCTGTTCAGTGTTGGAAGTTGATGTTTGTTACTTACAAGGCATTAGATGTATTCCACAGCTCACTGTTTGTAGTTCGGGAAAAATATATTTAAGACTGAAAGGGAATGAAATTCTGAGGAGAACAGTGTGTGAGCAACCATTAGTGTTCTCCGTGTGGTTCTCATTGTGTCAGGAAGTTTGTAAAGGTGAGCTCTTCGGCCCACAACGTTGTTTGGATTTTTTTTAAACTGAAATAAATTATGGAATAACTGCATAATAAAGACCAATATTGAAATGCTAATTTGCATACTGAGATACCCTTGAATTCTACAGCTGCTCTGACTATCTGAGGATTGAATTAAGCTGTTTCATCATGAAGTCATGCACCAGTGAATCCACACAATTTTGCACAGTGACCCCAGCCCCTAATTCCAAAGCATCTGCATGACCGAATCCAGCGCAAAGAAGACACATGCTCTTCTCCCTTTCCTCTCCGTTGATTGGCAAACGTGTTCGCATCCCGAAAATCTGATTTGCTCAGTCGCCGGTCCGTCTGTTTTTCCACTCGCCATATCCACGTTGTTTTGTTTTTTTCAGCTATTAAATTACCTGCTCTGTATTTATGAAATGAAAAGCCTTTGGGAATATGTTCATTCAGCACAGAATCTATTGAAATGTAATACTCGATGACAGGCCGTGTCACATCATTTTACTTAATTTTCTTCCTTCTGCCTACATTTAAGAAGGAAAAGTCCACCCACTTTGTGTGAAAATGCAGCTCAAGTGACTGATCGCAGATGTTTGAGACGGACCTTGTTAAGATAGTGTGACATGTTATCAGGGAAACGATAACACAGAAAATTATTTACATGAGAATAAAGAACCAATATATTAAAATGAGTAAGGCTAGCAAACTCACAGTATAGTTATATGTTATATCTAATTGTATTTATTAGATTGTTATATCATTATCTGAAGTTTGTGTATTTGACAGTTTGGTTTGTGTTTTTCACAATACTAGTGATGTTTTCAACCATGAACAGTAAAATACTCTTTTTTTTTTTGTACTTAACTTACAAATAGGTAAATCTACTTCCAAATGTTAAATATCAGAATAAATCTTTCATGCTCTGCTAGCAATGAGATTAACTTGCACTGGACAGCATTTGAAATGTATGACAGAAGATTGCATGCATCAGCATTCATGAGTGGCATTACTTTTAAAATAACTAAGTGAAAAAAAAGACACTTTAAAATAATATGCACTTTGTAACCTCCTATAGTTTCCTGTAATTTATCATGCTTTTTTGTCCTTGAATGGGAGTCATCTTGAATAAAGGGATTAGTCAAATAATAATAAATCTCTCCACCACAAAAATGGTCTTTAGCTGGTGAAAAAGATAATTTGAAATAGCGCTCCCTTTAAAAACAACTGGCAGGGAATTTCAGGGTATTGTTGGAGGCAGAGACCGAACTGTATGTGCCATGTCTTTCTTGTGTAGGCTAGTGAATTTATTTACAGGGTTCAGTTTCGTTTCCAGGTCAGTTGTCTTGTGCATGCTTGGTTACAGCTGTCTTGCGCATACTTATTAGATATGGTTGTATCACATAGGTTAGCAAGAGACGTAAGTGGTATATAAGAAAGGTAGTTATCCAGGAAGACCATATGCATGTTAAGCACAGAAGCTCCCCCAGGCTTGTCTTCTCCCCACACTGGGCATTGTTGTCGTCAGCGTTGTAAGGATATAAACACCAGGTTGTCAAGCTTCCTTAAGCCTTCATCCACGGTTCACTGTTGTGAGAAGCGAGGGGAGGAAAAACAGCTGGTGAAGTTTTAGGTTAATGAGTGGAAGAACCCTGGAAATTACGTTTAAAATGAAGATGAACAAACGACAATTTCACCTGGCAAGCTTTCGTGAAGGGCATTTTTTTTTCTCTCCCATGTCTGACACAGGTCAATAAATCTTAGTCAACATACATCTGTTTTCTTTTCTTTTTTCTTTTTTACAATTAAGTGTTGTTATTTGGAGGATTATATACATGTATAAATGTCTGATACATGTGATAATATACAATACATTTATATTCACATAATCTGTGAATTTCAGTGATATATAAGATTAACATCTTAATATGATTGTGGCTTTTAATTGGCCAAAGAGCACAATAATTTGAAATATAATTTAGTAAGTGATATCTCTGGACCTCTCCTGAAAACAATACATATATTATTGATAATTTGTTGAAAGAATTTTATATTGTTTTAGCATTTTAAGATAAACACATACTGAAGGTTCATAATTTACTGGAAATACCCCCCCTTCTGCCCAAAAAATAGACAAACAAAATAATACATAAATAAAAAAAATCAGAGCTGTATTTATGCTAATCTCTCTTGCCAAGAATGACTTGTAACTACTACTGTGAATGAGGTTGCAGTTCATCCCAGTGATACTTTTAAAAGATGGTTTAAACTCTTGTAAACACCTCCAAGACCTATACGAACTCAAATACAGCTCCCAGCATGCACTGCAGCCCTTGTTTTCAGCAGGACTCTGATCTGATGTTTCACTCTATATCAAGGTGAAAGCGCGGGTTGGAATGGACCCTGTGAAGAAAACAAGGAAAGCATCTGTGATATCATACCTTTTATACAAGTTCAACTGTGTTAAAGATTCATAATTTATTTTTTCAGGCTGACGACATTCTGCAAATGAATGTGAATTGTGAATTAGCTCTCACATTACAACAAAACGGCAGAAATTGAAATAGAAATTATATCCCTGGGAGGATTTGATTTCTTACATGTAATAACCAAATTAGCATGGAAGAATGTGAAATTATGTCGGGGAAGTTTCAACTGCAGAGAAACAAAGCTGACGTGTATTTTATAACATTATACACCAAGTAAACTAAATACCTATTGACCAAGTATGAACACAGATATAAAGTTGAGCCAGTTTAGGGATTCCTAAGGCCACAAACATTATTTTTTTACAAATACTATATTTGAAATGTATTTTTATTTACAATATGAAATTAAGTTTGTTTGCTGTTATTCTTAATAATAAAACAAATACAGGCATACATAAATAATAATATAAACAAATCTTGATTTCTTTAAAAATCTGCAAAACAGTAACCATCCAGGGTGACACATTTGCTTAGAACCCTCGTTTTAATTACAGGTAATGAAGTGAGATTTTCTCCCCCTCTTACAACAGTTAAAGAAAACAGTTTATTACTATTTACTTAATTCACAGTTCAAGATTCTCACAATGTCATTAAAACACTTCATTTAGGTTGCTGTTGAATCCCTCAGCGTACTCTTAAAGCTTGCCATGCTGTCATTTTTACTTAATGAGTGGAAGGTGAAAAAGGTTACAGCCAATGGTGAAATTTGTTTGAATAATTCTTTGAAAATGGGGCTTTTCAAATGTGCTGATGTACATAATGGCACTTAATTACCGAATTACCATTAAAGTTTACGTTTAAATTGTCATTTACTGTAAGCGAGGTACAGATTTTATACATTCCGTGAGCAGTCGAGCCAGACAGCAGAATAAAATATTCCTCCTCCCTAAAGGGGAAATTTCTTAATGTGACGCTTGCTCGAGGGTCGCATTGTCTTCAGATTAGTCAAAGAAAGCAAGAGAACAGTGTCAATTGTTAATTCCTCTCTTTACATATTCATTTCCAATAAGAAAATGATATGCTAAAACATTTCTCCCTTTTGATGCTGAACAGTAGTCAAGCCAGGTTCCTTTGTACTTGGCGGCCGACATCTACGTATCACGGGTGCAATAAATATTACATAGGTTCTTAAGCTTTATATATTCACACTCCTTTTTATTGCATTAATATTAATCTCGCACAGAGCTCTTGCAGTACATCCCAATCATTGCAGCGTAGATCCATAGCGATGCTGACGACACAGTGAGACTGGACACTAGCTCCCCCTCCGACACGGCCTGTTTTTTTTTCTGTTTTTAAAGACCGTGTCAGCATCCGGTCAGGGACTTCACCTGTCCGAGGTGAAACTGTGCTTTGCAGTTTTCGAAGACTCCTGCTTTGCATGTGAATTGGAATAAGCCCCCAGTGTTATGAGGAAAAAGGCTTGTTGTAGTAAAGGGGGAAACTGCTGTGCCGGCTTCGACCAGCCAGCCGCGACAGTACCACTCAGAAATGAGTTTTGTTCCCCCCTTACTGTAGCCGAGAACATGAGATACAAAAGCTCATGAATCAATCTGGATAATGGGGAAGGCCGAATGTAATAAATAATACAGTAACAACCCTAACTAATGAGCTGTTGCTAAGGTACATTTCACAGACTCATCCTCTATATAAAAACCCACTAATAATCCCTTGGTGCAATCCGATGATAAAGCTTTGCCATAAGGCAACACCTGCGCAATTAAAACTGCAGATTCTTTTGCACGTTTCATTAATTTCAGGATTTTGTAAAGGCCCAATGAGTACACTAATAATCTAGTCTACTTGACTCCATGTCTAGTAGAAACAGGGTGTCTAATTAGGTAAAGGTAATTAATTAGAGATAAATGGAGCTAATCAGACTCAGTTAACACTCTTTCAGTCTCTGTATTAAGACATTTAGGATCCTACAATTTCATTGGTTGTGCCGGTGTCTCCTTGTTAAGATTTTTTTTTTTAATTTTCTGGAAAAAAAAAAAAATCTGAAACACATGCAAATCAGGTGGAATGTTACTTTTCCACTCCAACAGCTTGTCATGTAAATGAGCGAACAACTAACAAAAGAAACGCATCCTGGATCATCCCTGGGAATGAAGATGCCAAACAAGTATAGACCCCTTTTTAAGGCATTCTGAGGATTTTAAAAAGACTCTTTAAGGCCTACAAAAACAACTTAAGCAAGCACTGTAGCAAGACATTTTTTTTATTAAATATTCATTCTTTGCAGAAGATATTATTTATCATTCGTGCTAAAAAGGATAAAATGAATCTGCGAGCCGGGGAATACTTTGGCAATCTAAAATGTATGCACTCTTTAATTGAAATGTCAACTTGTAATGCATTATAAATGGAGAATGTGGAATATTTGATGTGCACAATTTTGTTTTTTTAAATGTAAGTTGAAGAAGAAAAAAAAAAAACAACACTGCAGATTTGTACCCTGCAGAAGATTAAAAAAAAAAAAAGTCAACAGAATAATTTGGTATAATTTAATAATAAAATAATAATTGCCAATAACAAATTCAGCAGGTTCACACATTTCTCTGTACCATTAATTGGAAAATTAGTACTTGATTGTGCTGATGGTAGTACAAGCAGTGTGATATTTAACACAGCATCACATTAGCAGAAGATGTATATGGATTTTTCTGTCGTACCAAATCCATTCATTAACACAACCACTGCAGGAATACATTAAATGCACTGTTTAAAACCATATACCCAAACACAAAGCTAAAAAAACTGCTTTCATTCTAATTAGCTAATAAAGAATGGGGGTTTATGATCCCTGTGTATGAGACACAAAACGTTCATCGGGGAATGCGGCGGAGCCAACCTTATTGATGTGAAGTCGGGAGGAAGGCTCTTTTACATGTACCGATCATGTACAATTGTCACTTATAAATATTCAGGTCTCTGTAGCATAGAGAACCTTTAGAAAAACCTGTGCTTTAATGGTTATTGTAATGAATGTTGACTTTGCATAAAAATGAATAAACAAAACATGGAGAGGGGGAAGGAGAGGGGAAAAAAAAGTTTGAGCTGTTCATCGGGATCATCCTTGGTTGTAGGAGAGAAATATTTTAGGAATGTTGTTGTTATTATTATTTTTTCCCCCCTTGTACACTGGGGAGCCGTCTGCTACACGATCGTGGGGCTCTCCCTCGATACACATTATTAGAGGTTTTTTTTAAGAGACAAGCAGGCAATTTGGCTGTCATTGGGATTGTTTGAAGAGAATATGTTTATCCGCGCGATACTCGAGGGGGAAGGGTATCAAAAAAAGGATCACCCATGAGCGGTTGACACTGCTGTTATGCATTTGTCAATATTACATTTAATAAATGGGACTGCTGCAGTAAATTGGGATGGGGTTTTTTCTTTTTTTTTTTTTTTTTCGCCATCCAAACGTGATGTCACCTCTGACCCCTCTTTGTCTTAGGCGGTGTGACCTGCATTTGTTTCTCCCTTTGCCTCTAATTGCTGAAGTCTCCCAAATATTTCAAACCCCCTCTCTCTTGTTTTAAACACTGATGTGATAGTGCTGTGAAGTGCCATTTCACTGATTTATTATTATTACTATTATTTGTCATTTGGTTTTTTAGCTTATTTGTGTAAAAAGATAGCACACTGAGTACTACAATTAAAGGAGCACGCTCAGTTATTTGTGCACCTTCTTTTTCTTGACTATTCAAAAACAAGACAGTGACTTTGGGTGGGGGGGGGCGGAGGAAAAACACACACTTTGAAGTGAATATAGGATTTCTCTTTTTGAGAAATCAGAGTCAAAATGTACCAAGCTACGTAGGGCTTTGCAGATGTCAAAAACAGCGAACAATCAACGAACAACTGTATATTAATTGTTAGTTTTAGTGGATCTTATTTTTGAAAGAAATCCTGAAATTCATGGACTTTAAAGGCATGTTTAATTACTGATTAGATATTTTTAGATGCAATTTTGTATTTGTCGAGTGATAAATACATTTCTATTGTGTGGCAGGCTTAGGGTTGAGCTCAGACACAGACCTTTCTTGTTTTTTTAAATTTCAGACAAATCAGTTAAAGTATTTTTCAGCTCTTTGAATGTTAATAACAACTATTGCGTAAGAGCTGCAGCAATCCAATCCAGAAATGACGCAACTTACTGGTGTTCCCAAAACTTGTGTGTGTGACTCAGTATAGTATACAATATATGTTTTGGCTGTATGTATCTTCAGAAACCCCACATCAAACTGTCAGTGGAACTATGAGTTGAAAAATCATGATATAAACAAGAAACTTTGCTGTTTGGTCAGTGTTTGTGGTGTCAGCGCCCATCAGAGCAGCCACACTGCAATCCCCTCAGTCCTGTTTGTGGTCACAGCTGTGAGTGAGTGTGTATCACCGTCATTTTCTGGTTTTCTGTGACTGGGCTGTCACTTATAGTGTGCATTGCTGGAAAAGTTGTGTATTTTATCATTCAAATAATCGTGAAATAAAGAATATGGACTGGAGAACTCGTTATCCTGCTTTTCAAATGAGTAGGCCAGAGCGGCATGGCACGTGGCACAGACACACCTGGGGGGTAACACCAGAGAGATGGCGAAGGGTGGAAAGCAGGCGTCGTTACGATTCTGTGAAAACACAACAGGAGACAGCGTTTATAATTTTGCGTGTTTCTCTCCCCCGCACTGATGTTGAAATTCCCCTGTCCGTTCCCTTCTGGAAAATTCTCCCAATAATGTATTGTGTCCCCAATTTAAGCGATCATTGTAAAGGTAAGGCCGCCGTTCCAGGCTACATTGTTAAACGCGAGTATGCCATGTCCAAAACTATCTGTTTCAAACCGAGATGAAGCTGAAGTTCCCGCTGGCACTATTTAGTTAGTTTGACTACATCAAGCTCCCTCAAAGACGGCACTTGCTGCTGCATTTAGTCTGGGGTGAAGATGAAAGGTATTCGGTGTATTTTTAAAATTGTTGATTTTCCATGTAAAGATGGCTGGTGCAATTAAGTGTTGGCTCCGGGCTTTCTGTGTCCTTGTGTAAAAACTCAATTAGGCTATATGTGTTTGTGAGTGTGTGCTGGGAGAGAGTTGTAGGGACAGTAGTATCAGTAATTCTGGGGATTGGCCTTAAATATTGAAACGGGTTTACCTTCCCCTCAGAATGGAGGGATTTTGCAATTCTTAGTTTGTTCAACATCAGACCATTGCAGAAAAACTAAGCTGTTGGCGCATATTATTTGTGATGCAAGATATCAACCAAATGTGCAAATCCTCGTCTTTTGAATGTGTAAATTAAAAGGTAGCAGAACTCCAATAATGCAATATTTATACAGATGTTACAGATGTCTCCGATTCATTATATATCTGTGTATATTTGTACAAAATAAATGCATCCTCTCCGGTAACAATACAATAATGCATTGTTTGAGTAACAGGGATTTTAATTGAGTGCTTTTCACTCATCTGTAAATAAAAGATTCAGTGAGTAGGACCTCTCAGTCTTGTATGGCACATCAGCAAGTAAAGCAAGAGGAGGCAAATCTCTGAAGCTACATTACAGCCTACAGAATATTCCGTGTCATATATACAGGCCTTAATATGCATTGTGCTGGGGGTGATTTGATAAAAGGAAAAGAAAAGCATCCAAATGGATAGTTTCTTTAAGTTAAAGCATAAACAAAATACTAAACGGCTCTTTAACAATGCAGTTTTTCGGAGTTGTCTCCCCGTGCTTCTGGTCTGGGGGGTGTATACTGCTGGGTAGTGTGTGTTAGTAAATGTACTCGACACCATGTGGAGGAGTTTTCTAATTTACAAAAAGGTGACGGGTGGGAGGGGTCAAAAGGCAAAAAATGTTGCCATGGAGCAAATAACGCTTCTGCATGCTGTATACAATTCTGCTGTAAAATTTAATGATATTAAACATTGCAGATGACATCCAGTAAAATATTTGGTTAAGGAAGCTAACAATGTAGGCCATGTATCATTTTGTATGATCCTGACAGTCTGTGCGTTATCATCTCTTTCATTAGAGATGAATGCAGCCCTGGGGTGTCCTAAGAAAATGGTAAATAGGATTATAACAGTGTTAGAAAGTTGCCCAGAAGACAAGAATGACTGATTATTAGCTTAACATTTCTTGCACTGCGCAGAGGCTTTTATTGTGAACATTTATTGCTAGTGCCAGGAACTTTCAGTTAGTATTTCATCACATCTAACTTTAGCCCGATGAAATCTATTATAATTTTATTAACAGTCACTAAATTTGAAAATGGGGTTTATTATCAAGTGGCTGCTGTGAAATATGGAATTATGAACCGTGTTTTGTGAGCTGTGCAGCCCGATGCGGTTTCATACCTCAAGGCACGTAGCAGGAATTGTACATGAACTTTCGACACTTAAATGCTAAAATGTTACTGATTTTGGATGATAATCGGTGCACTAATAGAAGCTGATCCCCAGCATAGCTTGGAGACTTATTGTACTTTTCGACTGAAATGTGAGTAGACAGTTTAAAAAGCTGCAGACACCGAGAGATAACACAATGTGTCTTCACAGTGGGGCTGGAGAGGAATGTGTCTCGCAGCGTGCGCTGGATCCGACGTCGTGTCCAGTCGGCAGCGGGGAGGAGACGTCTGTGAGGCCTTCACTGACGCAAAGACACAGATCCGGAACCGCCAGTGTGAGAAATGGCTCCAGGATCATGGCAGCAATTACAGGCCCAAGTTCAAAACCTGCTTCACGTGCGAGAGATACTCCGATCGCAATCTGGAGAACAGAGAAACGATTGAGCTCTACTGCCTGATTTGTAGTTTAGGCAGTGAGTGGCTGCTTAGTGTTTGAGGTTGAAACACACTTGTCACACATATGGCCTCTGCTGTTAAAGATCGCCACTTTTTATGGGTTATTGTTGTAATGAATGATTTATAGAGCGTTTAGGAACCAAGTGTCCCACCTCTTCACTCTCCTCAAACACTCAAACACTGTTGCATGCTGGGAAGGTTCCTGAAAACAGGAACAGGATGCATTGTTTTAGGATATGAGTAGAGATTTCACCAATGTGTAATTAGTGGATGAATACATGTTTTAAATTGAATTCTGTTTTCATATTTTATTTAGTATAGGTTTTTCATCATAAAAATTAAGATGACTAGGGTTGAATATCCCTATAATGCAGGAACGCAGTGTTGGACTTTTTTTAGATTTAAACAAAAAGAAAATGTGTTCGCTGCCCATTTGTAAATTCATTTTAAACACTTGCAATGAATTCAATCTGTGTGTCTGTCTATGGACCCATAACAAAGAACATATTCTATTAAAAAGAGACAAAAAAGAATACTATTACAGCTATGATAAATAGATCTGACAAGACAGTCTAAGTCTAGCCTCATGCTTTTTAAAATGGTCATCACTGTAGAAAAGCTTATTGTCAAGAAGCTGTCGCTAGGCAGCACTGTTACAAGCTGACAAAGTGTTTGTTAAAAAGTTTAATTAGTAAATGCCTCTCCCAGAGGCCTGTGATGGCACAGGGTGTAAATGGAGAAACTGTCCCAGCCTGCTTGCTCCACAGTAGGCGACAACTCACGCACAGATGTGCCGCTGAAAAAACTGTGAATGGACGAATGATAACAGAATATTCAGGAATTCCAACAACAGCTCATTAGCAATCTGTCAGAGATTTTAATTTGTGCACTGGTGTACATAATGCAGCGATACAACATAATCAGGAGATATAATCTATGCAATGCATAATTAAATTGAAAAGGTGGATGTTTTTTTATGGCTCCTGGAAAAATGACAAAAATAGTGAAGCAAGCAAACTGCAAACTGAACTACCTTTGTTGTATCAATTGTTTTTTCTCTCTATTATTATTATTTTTGTCGGCTTCAGGCTCTTCTGTTTTCAACCTAATTTTCTAATTCTTTTGCACACATTCTGATATTATAATATGCACAGCAAGCCTACTTAGTAAGGCAATCCCTATGAGCACTATAACCTGTTTTTTTTTTTTATATTTCTGATGCATTTAATATCCAGTGTTTTTAGCTTTGAAGACCATCTTCAGGGAATATCAAATTTAAGCGTTTTCTGCTGCCCCGCATTCCTTGGATTGTTGAATCTTAGTTAATTAGTCCTATACCTGTAGGCAGACTTTCTCTTTCTTTTTCTCCAGTAAGTAGGGATTTTTTTTTAAAGTCAGTGCAGATTTTTCCCCCTCTTGTTTTGTAATCAAAGCATTCTACCAACACTCATGTTTCTTGCATGAAAATCGGGACGAGCATTTTTCGAAATTCTCCAGTCCATTAGTCAGCACAGCCCACGGAGCTCCGGATACAGCTCATTTATGCAGTGTCTTAAGCTACCATGGAAAAGATCTCTAGTGTCTCCTTAAGGTGCTTTTAACTCAGTCCACACCAGTTTTTGGAGTTAATGTGGATTTCTTTCATAGGGAAGTATTCAAAGTCTTCAAAATCCTCAGTCCTAAAGAAGTTAATCTTGGGACCTTTTAAAAACGTTTTAGAAATCAATAAGTATCCCTAGCGAGGCATTCTGGTGCTGAACAAGAACACCCTCAACCATCTTCAAGCCTGTCACAAATTTAATAATAAAGTGGAAATTCCAAAGTTGTGTTAAGAATACCAAGTGATAACCGCAAGCGATGTGGTATACACTAAAGAGCTGCTTTACACTGCCAAAGGCCTACTGTCAGGTAGTCCCCCCCTACTGCAAACGGATGTTATTCACAACCGTATGCAAAATATGTACACCCGGGGATTTTCTGAAAGGAAGTGAGATGTAAGATGAAAACAATTCAAGAGTCACTATTTAAAGAGTACCTGCTTTTATTGTTTTTTTTTCCTTTTTTCACACAAAAATAACAAACGCTGTTCATTTGTGTTTAAGGTCAATGGAGCTGTATAGCTTGTACAATTCCAATGTCGGGGATTACAGTTTTAGGTCTGCTTTCATTTTTTCATTTTTTTTTCTCGAAAAATGTATATAATGTTGCTCCCACTAAGCAGTCGTTTGTCGTCTTCAATGACTTCTGTATGAATTTTCATTGGTCTTTCTTTCAGTGGGTTCAGTCGATCTTTATCTCATACCTCACAGAGACGTTGTGTCCAGAACCTCCCAGAACTGTTCACTTCAGGTCCAGTGAGTGCTTCTCAATGGCAAACATTGGGAAATATGTTACAGGGGATCAATACTTTTATAATTGACCAGTTCCTGTCATTTGGGACACACAAACAAACTAATGCTAAATTACATATATTAATAATAATAATAATAATAATAATAATAATAATAATAATAATAATAATAATAATAATAATAATAATAATAATAATATGTGAGGGCAGGCTGTAGGTGGCAGTGCGGGACAGAGTGTTAAGGCACATTTAAATAAATGTCTGAGGCTGTGCTATATGTTTTAGCCAGCACTACAGTGTAGTAAGAGTGATACAGCTCTTACTATCCCTCAACTGGGCATCTCTCAAACCCACATTAGCTATATCTCACATCCCAACCATCAGTCCCATCCTTACAGAAATGCTGAACTGGTCTCTTCTCCCACACGTCTTTGTCCTGTCCTTTAGGGCCTGAGTAAAAGGAAAACCTACAGAGATTGTGTGTAACGTGGTTGCGTCTTTGCCCTGCCCTTCTGGTCTGTGTCCCCCCCAATGCCATATCCTCTCTGTGCAAAAGGAAACTTCACTGATGATCAATGTGAAAGTCAGCAGGCTGAGGAAAGCGGTCATCTGGTTTCTACACAGGTGCATTGTTTTCATTGGTTTCCAAAGCCTGTTACACACTGTTGGGTGAAAAACAAACAAAAACCGCACGATTCAGACATGTCAAATACATACAGATGGCAGCGTGTTTTGAAAATGCATATTAAGGTATTTCATGTATAGATATCAGCTTAAACATTTGTTTTTGCTCAGCATGTTCATAAGAATTCTCTATCGGAATCTGACATTATAATAGGTACCTTGGCACAATAGCAAAGCTTTATGTTGTGTTTATTTTTAAATGCTTGTGGAAGATTAAATGCTTGTTTTTAAAAAACGCACAAGAGATATCTTTACCTTGAGGGAAAAAAATAATGTTGTTATAACTATTTCATAAAAGCCGTGTTTTTTTATTACTACAATAATTGGAACAACTTTTACACTGGATTGAAAACTTTTGGAGATTCTCTTTCGTAACTCTTGAATTGTGGATTTTTAAGATTTAATGACATAACTACAACAAAAACAACAACCAAAAAAAGAAAAAAAACTACACAGTTACCAGGAAAATATCAAGCTTAAATGCGTCAAAACAACTTTGCTTGAAGGATTATGTACCCTACAAAGCAAATGCTGGTCAAATTCAGCCCGAGGCATTTTTTATTGAGGAAACATACTCTGAATTTTTCACACAGATATGCACAAGGAGGCTGAGAAAGGCACATTATATGGATATGCCATTCATGATCTGCTCAGAGCTTGTGATCTAGCAAGGAAGCAGATTTAAACAACACTTTTAAACTTCCTGACAACCCTTTACAGGTACACAATGATCTTATGCTTCCTAATATAGCTATGCAAATGGTTGCAAGATTATGAGTGTTATGTCTGCACAATAAAAGATTCATGGAGTCTGAACATACACACTCGTTCGAGCCGGTGCGCCGGAGTGACATGTTATGGTTGGTGCTGTGCTTTTGTCTAAGCGCTGCTAATTTCAAAGTGAGAACAGTGTTCATGTCCGTGCAATGTTTTTAATGTTTTTTATTTTCTCTCTGCTGTAGTGGAAATGGCTCGTGTGTTATGTGTTCATCTTCTCCAGGGTGAAGCAGTTTCTTTGTTATTCTGCTCAGGAAGGCTTTATTGATGCTGTGAGTCTGTTTGCAAGTCCCCCCCACTTCAAAAAGGTGGGGTACTTATGCTCTGGTTGCCACCGCTTCCTTCTGCTGTTGTGGTTTGTGCGTGGCACGGGTTTGTCTGTTTTGTCTTCAGACCCCCAAATCATGCTTGGCCATAGATAATTGGGTGGTCAGCTGCATAATTAATTAGTGCAGTATTTGTGCATTTTGCCTTTGTGGGCATCCTGTGCCCTCAGTATTGTGCTCTGGCATGGGTGTTTAGTCTGGGCACTCTGCATGTGAGCCCGTAGCGAACCTGGCAGGCTTCTTCCCCGGCAATGTGTATGTTTGTGTATCTGTGCTCGTCTCGCTTGGTCTGAGCTGGAAGGCAGAGGACGCAATGCCAGGACCCAGCAGAATGACCTTGCTGTCCTTTTAGGACCCTGGGAGTGAAGCTGCTCTGTGGTGCCGTTGTGGCTGGGAGAACAATGCTCTTGATTTTACTTGTAGTCTCTGGGAAAACAAAATCACTATTACAGCCTATGTCCAACTAGCTTCATTCACAAGGTTGTCCTTTCTTTAGCACTCTTGGAAGAACCAGAACAGCCCTATCCTAGGCAAATCTGAGCTACATGAGATAGCTTCACTACTAAGCTTGTCATATATATATTGAAATATGAGATGAAAACTCTTCCTTTCCCTTGTATTCCAGCATAAACCCATAGGCCTTCGCTATGCTGTGGATGTGGTTTTAATGCCTCCTGGCAACGGTGTGCCTTTGATACAATGGCCAGGAGATTTCAGAAGGATCTGGGTCCCAGGTCAGGGCTAAGGTTGTTCTTCAGTCTGACCTGAAGCACAGTCATGCTGGTTCTACACTCATGAAAACAAGATCTGCTTCAAATCACACACACCACTACGAGGAAAGAAAGTTACAAGAGAACATTTCATTTTTTGAAGAAAATTTAAATTTCATGAAGGTTGAATCTTTATTATTTGTGTTCTGCATTTCACCAATGACAGTGCAAACATGTACGGTACAGAATACTAATATTATGTTGTAGAAAATTCACCAAATGCACCAAGTCCTGTGGGTTATACAGGGTGGAAAGGCCAAGATTTAGTTTGGTCTTCATTTTCCTTTTTTTTTCCCCTCTCTTTTTTCACCCCCAAATGTTGTGCCTGTAATGAAAAATACGTGCTTCTCCGGAGACGGCCATTCTCCTGAATTACCGTCCACAGCTGTGCAGGAATGTACAAGACATGCATGTTAAAGGTGCGCCCATTTATCAAGGAGAAACAGTCAATTAGGACATCAGAACTGTATCATTTTACGCAAGAATAATTATAACAATAAGGCAAAGCGTGCAAAATGTGAACAGCAGATTAAACAAGTTGAAAAATGTCAAATATTCTAACAGCAAAACACAGTGGTACAGTGAGATCAGTTTAATATGCTGAATGTGGAAACAAGATTACAGATATGCTGTTGTAGTTGACTGGAAAATACGACTTGCTTTCATTAAAAAACAAAATGGTAATACCTGAATATATAGTATAGAAACTGCATATGAGATCTTCTCCAGTAAATGCTGTGAAGTGAGAGAGAGACTCGGTGGACACTATTGTTTTCAGCCGGCACTATCGATGGAGGTGTCAGGTGTCAAGCTGGACTTGGAGCTGCAAGGTCAGAGCACCTTTTCACAGCAGTTGACCTGGAGAGACACTGATTTATAAATTGTCAAATGTTTCCAGGCTGAGGGACACAAGCAGAGGAATATCCCATTGTGAAGAGAGGTAATGAAAAGAGGCTGTTTTTTTAGTTTTTCTCCCTTGCTCAGTGCTCATATGTAATAGTTAACATCGTCTACTCTTCTAGCTATTGTCATTACTGTACATACGGTGCTGTATTGATTACACGCTTACGTTCTGAACAGTGATGACATTGTTGTTGTTTTTTACATTAAAGAGAATACCGTAAATGTGCCTGAGGTAAGGAAAAGGCTTTTGATGCACGTTTTTTTTTTTTTTTAACAAACCGATTTTTCCGCGTTGTCGCTTGATTATAATTTTCTTTTTTTTATCAGATGTAAGTTGTTTCTTTTTCTGAGTACATTTCCCAGCGAAAGTAAACTGGACGAAGCTCATTTGGGTAGGGAGGGAGGTAAATCTGATATTTTACTGTGACAGCTTAGTTAGCAGGATCTAAAGTTGTGAAATCTCACACGTTTTGTAATAATGGTACACATTTTTCAATTTTGAAGCCCATAGCAAAGATTTGAAGTGGAGTCGTGGGACACAATAATGAAAAAGTAAACTGCATTCCTTGACATTTATTTAATTATAAAATACAATTTTGGCGACAATAATACATTTTTGTTTAAGTTGTTAATTTGCATGTGTGAATTCGCATATTGTTCATTTAGACCAATATAGTATGCAGCATTTAAAGTTACGTTATTTCATAATATTTCTGTATCTTAATAAAATAAAAGGTTTTTGGTAATGTGCACATTTAATTTTTTTTAACAATTTCTACTAGTGTAATTTGAACAGTAATACAATACAACAATAAAAGCTAGGAAAGAAAGAAAAATACACACACATCATAGCCAGCATATTACTTTAACTAAATGTGTTACTTTCACCCAACAATAAGCTGTATATCTAACTGTACTTTCTCATTACAAAAACCCACTGAAAGGACAAAAACATGTTTATTTTTCTGTGTGGATAAACAAGCAGTTGACAGTAGTTAATTATTAATTAAACATGAAGTTGTAACATAATACAAGTCTAATCATAAAGTCCCTTAAGAGGTCTCTAAACAAACTGGTCATGTGCAGGTACAGGAGTCCTCTCTCATTCGGTGTGTCTCTGGTGGGGCTGCCTGCTCGCTAATGAGCTGTTTGTAGACCTTGGGTACACAGTGACAACAACCCTTGACCTTTTCCTATATCATCTAGGGAGTTTGGGAGAAAAAAAAAGGAAAAAGAAAAACTGCTGGCAAGACACAGTTGATATTGCGTACAGAATTTATTTTAAAGGGGTTTGCTTATCTCTGCAGTCTGCCAGATATTCGTAATGAATGTAAATGCCTTACACTTTGTTTTCATCCGTACGTAAAATGTATCTGTGTTGAAATGCACAGTGGTTGAAAATGATGTTAGATTACTGTTTTTTTATTCGCCTTTTCATCTTTCTGAGCAATTTGAAAAGAAAACTGAAGGTGGGACATTTTTACGCCATTTGTTTATATAGCACTTAATGTCCACTGTACGTAGAATTGTGAATATTGCCTGTGTACTGAATTATTCACTGCAGTTTACCGTAAAATTTTGTTGGCCAGGTTAACATTCGAGTAAAGCCATTTGTGGTGTGGCCGCTGTGGTATGGGTTTCAATATGGTCTTCCCACATTAATGAGAAGAGCAGAGTGAAGTTCATAAAAGATGGCAGTGATTTTCCTGGGAAAGGGTGTCCTCCAAATATGAAAAAAGATGGGCTCTGTGTGTGACGTCGTATTTACTTCAGTCGTTACACAAATGGATTCAAAGTCTCTAACAATGTCAAAAGGCCAATGCTTTTATTTAACACTGCAATTAAACTGCCCTTAAACAAATGTAAACACGCCAATTCGCATTACATGAATCGGATTCTCTTGAACCATCTGGGCGCGTACTCTCAGTTCAAACAGTCCGGTGTTAAGTCTTTAAGTCCCCTTGTTCCAGACAAAAACCTATTGTTGACCATTGTCATTTCGGGGAGAAAAAACAAACGTGAAGGAAACGCAGTGACTACGATAAGCCTCCACTTTCTCTCCCTGTCGCCGTGAAATCAACACCGTAAAAAATGAACACAACCCTCCCAACCTCCTCCATGTTCCTCTGCTCATGTTGTTCACTTGAAGACACTAATAGCTGCATACAATCTGGTGGAAAACCCACATTTGCTTTTGATGATGCCAGTGGAATCCGTTTTAACAGCCGTGCCCGCTGAAGGTAAAAACTCATCTAATTAACCCTCCTGGTACAGCATCGTACGATTAAATATGACTGAGGTGCTCCTTGGGGTTCCTGCTGCTGAAAACATTCACAATAATCATTTGTTTTGCTTTACTATTTAAACCCATCTCGGAGCTCGGTGCCGAGATAATTACCAGCTTCATCTCCTGTGTTTTTATCAAATGTTCATTAATAACAATAAAAGGTTGGAGGTTAAAAACTCATTTAATTGCCTTTATGTTAATGACATTATGAATAGCCTTAGCTACAAGATTCTAATTCTGTCCAGTATCTTGTTTCCCTGTAAAGCCCCTGGAGAACTGCTCATTTTACCAGCATTACTGATGCAGAGATTTTCCCTTGCAGGTGGGTTTTGTACATAATCAGAATTAATGTGCAGCACATTTTACAAGGGACAGCGAACGTGCTCTCTGAATAAGTAATTATCTCGAGAGCTTTAGGAGGAAGCAAGGCGCACACATTTGTAAATTCCGAATACATACAAACCCATTAAAAACAATTTACTGTTTCTTAGGCCCTTAAATGTTATTTACAGCTTGACAGTCTTTTAGAAGTAAATTCATTCCCACCTCCGAAAATGTGTAAACCAATAGGAGTGTTGTGATGACTAAATTAGCAGTCTGCTAAAAATAATGATAATGAAAAACCCTTTCAGCTAAGCTATTTTAGCCATGAATATTGCAGAGGATGGTTTCAAAGGAGCTTAGGCCTTTTAACTAATTCAGATCCCTATTAGCTAAGAAGCAGTTCAGGAAAATAGTTTTTAGAATATCAAAGCTGTGGCGACAGAGGAGGCAGAGGCGTGGGGGGGTTCTGTGTCATTTGGAGTGCAAGTTATAGTTGGTTACCAAAAAAAATTACCACGACAGAAAAATAATGAACGATCCACCGCAGGGAATGATGCTCTTCCGTGTAATTTATAAACAAAATGTTGCTTTAAATCAAGTGTGTTTCCTTAATATGCACCCTCTGCTTTCTTACTCGTGGTAATAAGACGACAATTGTGTACAGTGCGAATCCGCCAACCCCCTTCGCACAAATCCCCACCCTCTGCCGGCCAATAATTAAATATATCTGACAGGACGGCGCAAAGGCAGGATCGCAACAATTTTTCCCGCGCAAGATGGATGAAGTGCTACATAAATATTTTTTGATATGCCAACAATATGTACTATAATGAAGAAAACTATAAACCATGAGGAGTTGTTAGTGTACAACTATTGCCAAGACAGAAATGAGGCCAAGAGGATGATAAATGGGCATATCTCCCCCAGCTAAAGAATGACCTGGATACTCTTTACATCTGAGCGCCAAGTGGGCCAACATTTTTCACAGCAGCACTTAGCAATGGACAGTCTCTGGGCTTCCTTCAATAGGGCTGACCTGCGGTGTCCCCTCAGTGGTTCTCCAAACTGTAATCACTTGCTCAGCCTGTAATTTTATCAAATAGCATGCACCTTTTCCTGCCACTTATTGGCCAATTAAGTCAAGTTCTCACGGAGGGGGTCCAGCTGGCTTCAAGTTATCTTGGATGAATTGATTGAAGCCATTCCGCAATCTATGAACCCGCTTTAATGATCTAGGTGATAATACTTGTAATTCTTCTCAGTCAGGGGAATTCGCTGCAGCTGTTGCCTGCTAAATCCTTGTCCTGATACACTGAAGTACCAGCAAAGCATTAATCTGCCCCTCAGACTTTTTTTTTTTCCTCCTCTCTCTCTTCTTTCCCCCCATAACCATGACTACGTCGGCGAAATGTGACATTTAGGATGCGTAGGGAAAAAAAAAAACACACGCACGCTCACACATACACACAGCCTGGTGAATAGACACTGTTTTTCTACACCAACACTCAATGGACACCCTATTTAGATGTCTTGCTAAAAAGAGTTTCTCTTCCTCTCAGTAAAATACAATGGCTGGCTCCCCTTTAAAAGTAGAAACGAAGTTATAAAGAGTTTAAACAAAATAAAAATAAATAGGTTTCCGTACGAGTATTTTCAAAGATGATGAATAACACTTTGTAAAGCAGGGAGTCCTACCATAACCCTGCCCACGGCCATTGAGCTAAAATACCAAATTAACATAATTAAGTCTAAATGCATATAAATGTTGAGCACTTAAAAAAAAGAGTGAATAAAATTTGAAATAAATGTATTAAAATGGCTAATTTTAGTTAGAATGCAGTTGGTATTTTTAATTTTGTCCTCCAAATTAAACTATTTTTCATCTTTGCTTTAAGTGTTTTATTCTCTCTCTCTATCCATCTCTCTGAATGTATGTATGTATATAGCTATCTTTGGTTGTCTGGCTATTTTGTTGCAGGGTTTCATTTCTTGGAAGCAAATTTTTAAATCATTTCAAAATAAAAGTGATTTATTTAACAAGGTAAATTAAATTTCAACTCGACTTTGAAATTCGATTTTAATTTTTAAGTCCAGATTAATGATACAAGAATCTGTGCCAGAATTTTAATTACGCTTTGCACGAAAGAAAGTACATTCTTTTAAAGTATCTTTTTCTAGTAGTCGCTCGTTCTTTTAAGTTTACATTGGAGAATTGGTACTGCATAGAATAGTGTTTGAAAGGCGCGATCCCGTCTTCATCTCACGGATCTTAAATGATTTTTGATCACAGAATCACAGAAGGACTACAGTGGAA